>NC_038243.2:28947800-29267148 GCF_000004515.6 Glycine max
ACACACACACACACACACACACACACATACAGAAACACACACACAGCCACACAGCCATACACACACACACACACACACACACACAGAAACACACACACAGAAACACACACACACACACAGAGACACACACATACACACAGACCCTCATTAGCCCTGTCAGTCCTTCAGCCACTAAATCAAAGAGTAATGGAGCCAAAGGGTCTCCTTGTCTCATGCCTCATGATACACACAGACCCTCATGATACACACACACACACACACACATATACCCAACTACAATATTAAAGCATAAGCACCCTTCAAACCCAACATTTGAAATTAGTTACATAAACAACTGTTGATGTCTATATTTGTCTATAATTCAATTTGACCTTTTGTATGTTCTTGTATGTGATCAGTGTAATTTGCTATATAAACAACTGTTGTTCATGGTGAGTGAACCTTAGATTCCCGTTTGAGACTGAATGCAATGACTCTTGCGGACAGTTTGCATCAGCCATTGTATTTTGTCTTGAATTGTCCATTTGGACAGTTTGGGGAGACTGGTATTTTTATGTTAGATTCATTCGTGAAGGTTATTATTATTTTCATTAATTTGATTAAATTTCGGTTCAATGCAATTCAAGTTGTTCTCTGAGTGCATACTTGATTATCGGGAAATTCATTTGACCGATGTCATGTCGTGTACTTGGAGACCAATGCGAAATGCTGCCAAAATTTAGTCAAATTTTTGTAAATAATGGTAACCTTGACGATTGAAGCTAACATAAAAAGACAATTTTCCTAAATGGGATAGGGCCACACCTATAAATAAAAAAGTGAGATTTTCATGCATGGAATTGCGTAGATGGATCGAAGTTGGATGAATGAAAGTCACATGAGCCCAGAATATGAGGATGGCCTCGAACAGTTCTTGCAATTTGCTTCAAAAAGAGGTCGACCGAATGAAGAAGGAAAATATTATTGTCCTTGCATCAACTGTTTGAATGGAAGACGACAATTACTCGATGACATACGGGACCATCTATTGTGTGATGGGATTAAGAAGAATTACACAACGTGGATATGGCATGGTGAAGTGACAGACATGTAGAGTGGGTCCCAATCTGAACCGTTTGATGTAGAAATGGGAGATCGGTTAGAGGACATGATTCATGACCTTGGACAGGAGTCTTTCCAGCAAGCACACGCCCCTGTGTATGAAGGATTGCTGAGTGATTCTAAGAAGCCTTTGTATGCATGCTGCAAGAATTCCTTAACCCTGTTGTCTGCTGTGTTAAGTCTGGTTAATGTGAAGGCCAGGTATGGGTGGAGTGAAAAAAGTTTCACCTCACTGCTTGAGGTAGTGCACAATCTACTTCCAGAGGACAACACATTGCCTAAAAGTTACTATAAGGCGAAAAAGATATTGTGTCTGATGGGTATGGAGTATCAGAAGATTCATGCTTGCCCCAATGATTGCATACTGTATAGGCATGAATTCCAAGAAATATCCAAATGTCCTATCTGTGGGACTTCACGGTACAAAGTCAAGGATGAAGAGGAAAGCAATTCTGATGAAAACTCCAACAAGGGCCCCTCAGCGAAGGTTTTGTGGTATCTTCCAATCATTCCAAGGTTTAAGCGTCTCTTTGCTAACGAGGACGACGCAAAAGACCTTACATGGCATGCAAATGGAAGGATTTCTGATGGAATGGTCCGTCATCCGGCTGATTGCTCCCTGTGGAAGAAGATTGATGGTTTGTATCCGGATTTCGGGAATGAGCCAAGAAATCTTACACTTGGACTAGCCAGTGATGGAATGAATCCATATGGCACCTTAAGCACTCAACACAGTTCATGGCCAGTTCTGCTAGTAATTTACAATTTGCCTCCTTGGTTGTGCATGAAGCGAAAATACATGATGTTGTCTATGATGATATCGGGCCCAAGACAACCAGGAAATGACATTGATGTTTATCTAAGTCCGTTGGTTGAAGATCTGAGAAAGTTGTGGGACGAGGGGGTTGTAGTGTTTGATGCGTTTCGCAAGGAGACGTTTGAAATGCGTGCAATGCTTTTTTGTACCATTAATGACTTTCCAGCATATGGGAATCTCAGCAGTTACAGTGTTAAGGGTCATCATGCATGCCCCGTCTGTGAAGAAAATACAAGTTACATACAACTTAAACATGGGAGAAAAATAGTCTACAGTAGGCATCGCCGCTTTCTAACACCCAATCATCCTTACAGAAGACTGAGAAAAGCTTTTAATGGAAGTCAAGAGCATGATATTGCGCTGATACCGTTGACTGGTGAGCACGTATATCAGCGGGTTGAACACCTGAATACTGTATTTGGGAAGACCTAAAAGAAGGATAAAAGTCAGAGTTGCATATGGAAGAAGAGGTCCATTTTCTTTGATCTCCCGTACTGGTGTGATCTTGACGTTAGACATTGTATTGATGTTATGCATGTGGAGAAAAATGTTTGTGATAGTGTGATTGGGACGCTCCTTAACATTCAAGGCAAGACGAAGGATGGCTTGAATACCCGTCAAGATCTAGCTCATATGGAAATACGATCATAGTTGCATCCAAGGTTTGATGGGAAGAAAATTTACTTGCCCCCAGCCTGCCATACTTTGTCCAAGAAGGAGAAGATAAGTCTTTGTCAGTGTCTTCGTCGGGTGAAGGTTCCACAAGGATACTCTTCAAATATTAAAAGCCTTGTGCAGTTGAAGGAGCTTAAGCTTGTAGGGTTAAAGTCTCACGATTTTCACGTGCTCATGCAACAATTGTTAGTCGTGGCTATACGAGACATCTTGCCAAACAAAGTCAGGTTAACGATAACTCGCCTGTGCTTTTTCTTCCATTCTATATGTAGCAAAGTCATTGATCCAGTCATGTTTGATGAGTTGGAAAATGAGGCTGCAATTATACTGTGCCAGTTCGAGATGTATTTTCCCCCTGCTTTCTTTGACATCATGATTCACTTGATTGTGCATCTGGTCAGAGAAATCAAATGTTGTGGTCCTGTTTATCTACGGTGGATGTACCCGGTTGAGTGATACATGAAGATCTTAAAAGGGTATACAAAGAATCTATATCGTCCAGAAGCATCTATTGTTGAGAGGTACATTGCAGAAGAAGCCATTGAATTTTGTTCAGAATACTTAGAGAAGGCTAAACCTGTTGGGCTTCCTGAGTCTCGGCATGATGACAGAGTGGGTGGTAAGGGTTCAAGAGGACTGCAGGTGATCACTCCAAGTGTAGAAGATTTGTTACAAGCTCACTTGTATGTCTTGAACAACAGTAATGAAGTTTTGCCAAACATAGTTAAGCATGAAGCTTTAGTCAAACGGTATAATCCGAAAATGTCAAAGAATTGGGTGTTGAAAAAGCATAACAAGACTTTCTGTGATTGGTTTAAAGATACAATCTTTGCAGATGAGAATGCTTCAGAAACATTAAGAAAACTAGCAGATGGGCCTAAAAGAAATGTTATAACCTGGCAATGATACGACATAAATAGGTATTCATTTTACACAAAAGCACAAGATGACAAAAGTACAATGCAGAACAGTGGGGTCAACCTAAGGGCTGAATCTCAACACTTTGCAAGTGTCAATGACGCCAATCCCTGTGTAGCTTCCATCCCTTACTTTGGGTTCATTGATGAAATTTGGGAGCTTAATTATGTGAAATTTACAGTATGTGTTTTCAAATGTAAATGGGTTGACAGCAACACCGGTGTGGGCACCGATGATATAGGATTTACCCTGGTTGATCTAAAGAAACTTGGTTACCATAATGACCCTTTCATCATGGCAAAATAAGCTAGACAAGTATTTTACGTGCAAGACCTTTGTGATGAAAGGTGGTGCGTGGTTCTGTAGGGCAAAACAGTTGGTGTTAATGTAGAAGATGATGATTCATACATGGACACCTATGTTAGTCCTTTGATCGCTCAAATCATTGGTAACGTTGTCGGAGAAGAAGAAGCTTCCTCCCGTGCTAATCGAAATGATCATGATGAAGGAGAATTGATTAACATCGTCTAATGTAATTTTCTGCAGAGACAGAGGTCACCAAACCTAGTAAGTGATAGCTACATTTTTCTCTGATTGAGGCATCGGTTTTTTGTTTCAATTTGCCTCCTTAGGACTTCATCCAGCTCATGTTTGTAGCCAGTTGCATCATCCACCACCCTTTTCTTCTCTGGCTTCTCACGTTCATTGTTGTTAAACCCATATTTATGCTCTCTTCCCTTTATGTCTTGTTTTATCACAACTTTAGCTGAATCTCCCATCTTCAGCATAGTTGAATCTCCTGTCTCATTCTCCAATGACACACTTTGATGGCCTGTATCTCTTTTCTTCGTATGTTCTAGTGCTTCAGCTTCAGAATGCATAAAGCAATCAGAATTTTCTAGTGATCACCAAAGGCTTCTGCATCATCATTGACACTCTCCACCCCTCTTTGGTTTATGCTTCTGTGGTTTCTTCTGTGCCTCCTCGATATAAATCTCAGCTTTATTCGAGGTTGCACTCGAACGATTACCACCAATCTGTGCTTCCTCCTCGTCCAGCAGGTTATATCTTTCCTTTCAACTTTTGTTTTGTAAATTACAGTGTAGTTTACAAAAGCAAAGGTGAAACGAAAGATATTGAGCTGGTAGAGGAGGAACAGGCACGGATTGGTGCTGATCCTTCTAGTGGGACCTCAAATAAATCTGAGAATTATAAGGAGGAAGCACAGAAGAAAACACAGAAGCATAAACCAAAGAGGGTGGAGAGTGTCAATGCTAATGCAGAAGCCTTTGGTGATGACTGTAAAATTCTGATTGCTCTATCCATTGTGAAGCTGAAGCAGTAGAACATACTAAGAAAAGAGATACAGGCCATCAAAGTGTGTCATTGGAGAATAAGACAGGAGATTCGACTATGCTGAAGATGGGAGGTTAAACTAAAGTTGTGATAAAACAAGACATGAAGGCATAAATATGGGTTTAACAACAATGAATGTGAGAAGGCACAGAAGAAAAAGGTTGTGGATGATGAAATTGCCGACAAACATCAGCTGGATGAAGTCCTATGAAGATCCTCCTCATTCTCAAAGAGCGGAACGAGCAACAATTTGAAGGTTTTACATTCAGGAACTAAAGAATTCAAAATAGCTAGTAATAAGAGGGATTTGTTTTTGGGATTTTCTGAGCACCAAGAGCGGCTACGCAAGAAGCTTGCCTTGAGGAGGGAAGGATATTTGCAGCTAATGAACAAGTTTCTTAACTATTTGTCCTTAAGATTTTACTGTTTCTTTTTGCTAATATGTAAATATAAATGGTATAAGGGTATTCCGTAAAAACATGGTATATATTTACTTCTAAGATTGTTAGGGGTAAAAATTACGATGTGCATATGCCATAGCCTTATATTATTTATATTTACATATAAGAAACAAAATAGTAAAATCTGAAGGACAAATAATTAAGAAAGTTGTTCATTAGTTGCAAATATCCTTCCCTCCTCAAGTGCAAGCTTCTTGCGTAGCCGCTCTTGGTGCTCAGAAAATCCCAAAAACAAATCGCTCTTGTTGCTCGTTCCCCTCTTTCTTTTCTGCAAAAAAGAAAATCAAATGCTGTGAAAACATGGATGAAGTCCTAAGAAAATCAATATCAAAGAAAACATGGATGAAATCACAATTAAAAAGCACAACTACCTATCTTTCAGAGTCCTTTGGTTAATTTGTCTTGTCTCCTTATGTGGTGGGGTTTTGTTTAATAATATTATACTTTTGCCTTCCAAAAAAATCTTATGACTGATCCTCTTTTCATTAATCCAATTTTGTATGTTATTGTATAAAAGATCATGGGTTCTCCACCTGCCTCCACTCCTCCTCCTCCTTCTCCTCCTCCTCCTCCTCGTCCTCCTCCTACTTCGGACGCATCGGCTTTGACGTCTGCCGTGAAGCGGACACGCAAAGCCTCACGTCTACGATCGTTGTCCACTAGACCACCTGGTGTTGAGAGACCAGTGGTGCATGTTGATCCTGCTACAGGGAAGGCCGACGGTCCCCACAAGAAGAAATTAAGAACATATTTGGGGATTGTGGCACGTGATAAGGTGGACATCACCTACGAGAACTGGAAGAAGGTCCCTACTGCTCAAAAGGACCTGGTTTGGGATGATATTCAGGTATTTCTCTTTTCTTATTTGATTGTGTGTAATTAATAGCCAAAAAATTTCATTATTGTAACAAATAAACTTTGTTTCATGTTGTTAGGCGGAATTTGATATCCTAGAGGCTTCTGACAGTAGGACGAAAAGGAAGTTACTACAGACCATGGGGGAGAGATGGAGGCAGTTTAAATCAAACCTCACGAGGAAATGGGCCCTTGCAGTCGATCAGGACGGTGTCGAGGACACTGTCTGTGACAAATACGGCATCAGCAAGGAAAAATGGGCCTAGTTTTGCCAGACTCGCAGAGACCCTTCTTGGGAGGTATGTTCCTTTGCCATTTAAGTTGTTTTTCATATTAAACATGATGTTGTTATACTTCATTCTACCCATTTCAAACATTATTGTTTAATTTTTCCAGGATGTGCGCATCAAGGCACAGGCCATCCAGAAGCAGAATACTGCCCCCCACGTTTTGTCTCGTGGGGATTATGATTATTTGGAGCAGAAGCTCCTGGCTGAGAAGACCAAGAAGAAGCTGCAGGAAGCTACACAATTATGAAGCGTTGATGGCGTCATTGACCCTCCATCCCCGGTCAGACGCCACGTGAAGTGGAAGATGGCCCGCACGAAGAAGACAGGGGAGATGACGACTGAGGCCGCAAAGGAAATCACTGAGAAGATTGTAAGTCATTTTCAACTAACCATTACAATTATATTTGAATATTTTGAGAATGCCATGTACCATTGTGTGTTTTCTGTGCAGGATTCGTTTGAGGAGCAGGCCACACAGGGATCGTTCGTCCCCCATGGACGTCAAGATGTTCTGGCCGCTGCTATTGGACATCCAGAGCACCCTGGACGTGTCCGTGCTACTGGAGCCGGTGTCACCATCAAGCAATACTTTGGATCGGCTCCACGGACGTCTCACATCGCTTCCTCCCTGCCTCCTGACGAATTACAACAGATGACTCAGCAGATCAGGGACCAGCTAGAGGAGTCCATCACAGAGAAAGTGACGAGGCAGGTCATGGCATCCTTTAGCCAGCTTCAGTCACAGATGCAATCTCAGGCACCTCCTGAGCCTCTGGTTGGTCCTGGTCCCTCCGGTCCTCGGGTGAGCACAAAGGGAAGTTGTGTTGATCCCTCAGGAAACGATCCTGAGACGGGTGACTCTGACAGATGTGGCTTGTACAAAGAAGCAGATCCTGCCGCCTGGTTGCCGTGGGGAGAGTTTATGAGGGATCCACTCTTGTTCATAACACTCCTTTGTTGCCTGGCCTAGTAAAGGTGAGTGTGGACGAGGTTAAAGATGCAGATGCTCCAGTTCCTGTACCCACTGCTGAGGTTTCCTTAGTGGGGTAGGCACTTCACACCTTCCTTGCTTGGCCGACACATCTGGTCAAGTCTTTATCACACCAGGTACTTATTGTCCTTACTATATGTTTCTTCTTTTTAAATTAATTCATTAAGCGTGCCTCAAATTTGGCTATTTAACTTTGTTTCATGAACAGGTAGTTGTGTCTCCGCCAAAACCACCTCCGAAGCCCGATCCGGAGGTCGATGATCCGCTTTATCTGATGACATTGACCATCCCAGAGCTTTTCTTGAGGCCTTATCAAGTTAGATGGGATGCCACCGTGTTCGGGGTCGTTAATCCAGATTTCCCCCTGTACATAAAGCACGAAGACCTCTCCGAAATTGCACACGGTGGTCAATGTCTCAACATATCAGTGTTACAGTTGTGGATTCTATAAGTCTTTATATAAAAGGCTTTTATTTACCTAAGTTATGACTTTCAATTCATAAATATTTAACTTTGACTTAACATAAACAGGCATCTCACTGAAACATGTATGCGAGCGGGGAATTCTGATATCTATGGATTCCTTGAGCCTCAGTCCATTCAGAGGTCTGGGCAATCGCAGTTTGAATCTGAAAGTTACATAAAGAGTTGGATGCAGAGTTTACAACGCGATGTGTATCTTGGAGCCTACCTAACTGGGTAAGTCACAAAATGACAAAATTTAATTAATGTTTACTAATGTACTAACCCATTTTAGGTTCCACTGCAGCGGACATTGGCAGATGGTGATCATCCTGCCCAAGGAACACTTAGTTGTCTGGTTTTCTTCATTGCATAACAGGCCAGAAAACTACCTTAAGGGGATTATTAATAGGTTAGTGTTCTTTTCAATACATTTGCATTGTAATACCTCAACGTACAACACCAGTTTTTAATTGTTACTCATATGGAATAGTGCTATCAAGGGTCTTGATGATGCTCCACAGCCTAAATCAAAGGCTCCTGCTAGGTGGATTGTCGTCAAGGTACGTCATTTACATAAAACTTCCACTTATATATATTTCTTTATGTGTCTGTACACTAGTTGTTTAATTAATATCCAAATTTCATTATATATTTAGTGTAATAGAAAAAAAGGAACTACTGAGTGCGGCTACTATGTCATGCATTGGATGTCCACCATCATTTTAGGAACTTTTAGAAATAATTGGGAAGCGGTAAGTTTATTTCAAAGAAAATTGATTTATTTATAATTTTTATTACATTATTAACTTAATATGATTTATTTAATCATGCAGTATTTTAACGACCCTAGACCATTAGAGCCTGAGAGATTAAAAGCATTGCGAATCCAGTGGGTACAGTTTTATCTCCGAGTTAGAGATCAGGCCTAGGATTTAGGGACATTTTTTACATTTTCTATGTAACATGAACATTGAATTCATTTGTTGATTGTTTTTTATAATATATAAATCAATTATTTGATGTTTATTATCATTAAAACTGCTTGAAAGCAGAATAAAATGTTTATTTGCTGTGAATTGGGCCTCCTGAAATTGCATTTGACAGGTACAATTTTGGGTTTACTGTAAAAACAAAAAGTATATATAAAAAATATTTGAAAACAACATCGGTTATTAACAAAAACCGATGTTAATATCATAACCAACATCGGTTATAATAGAAAACCGATGTTAACATTTGTATATTAACATCGGTTTTTTGTGTATAACCGATGTCAGCGTTTGTATTTTAACATCGGTTATCTGTAGATAACCGATGTCAACTAGTGTACATTAACATCGGTTAATTATAAATAACCGATGTGAATATTTGAATATTAAGAGCGGTTATTTATAATTAACCAATGTTATACACAAAGAACTACACCAAATAAGTGTATGCATCATCAACGTTGACATCAGTTTTCTAGAAAAATCGATGTTAAGGGCATATATTAACATCGGTTTTTCTAGAAAACCGATGTTAAACTAACATATTAACATCGGTTTTCATCATGCGTACACTTTTTTTGCTGTTGTTCATTGTGTTTAACATCGATTATTTAGAGAACCGATGTTGTCATATGTATGTTAACATCGGTTCTCCAAAACCGATGTTAACATTCATACATTCAACATCGTCACTTTCAGCATCGGTTTTAGAACCGATGTAGAATGTTCTAAATAACCGATGTTGAAAGTGTATTTTCTAATAGTGAATGGACTCAAATGAATGCATGAATTGATAAAAGAACATATTTTGGAAACACTGGGTTGACTTAAATAGGGAAAATGAATCATGAGCCCTAGTATCACATGACCATAAAAACTTGATGCTTGAGTGTTCACATGGGTGCATGCATGACCAGTTTTGCATAAAATTTCCTAATCATCATTGTTGCATGTGTGTCATGGAAATAATGTGGGACATCCCCTTTATCCCTGAACCGCTGGCCAAACCAACGCTCTGACGTATATCATGTCCATCCGTTCTACAAGCCTTGAGCCAAAGTCTCAACTCACCATAAACCTTGCCCCCAAAAGAAAACAATGCGAAAAGAGAAAATTCTCGATCAAAAAAATCGGAAGAAAAAAAAGAAGAAAGTTCCCAATCAAAGAGTGGGAGAAAGCAAAAAAGAAAGAAAATTCCCGATCAAAGATCGGAAGAAAACAAAAGAAATATGCATAAAGGTCTTTGGACAAGACAATATCTGAATAATACAGAATTGTCACCAAGTAAACAAGAAAATAAAGGAAACCACGACCTAAAGTGGTCCTCTCCCTTTGATTGCCAACCAAAATCCTGTGCGTCGATGACTTGTTCGCCTCACACTGAACAAAAACAGAAAAGGAAAAGGCCAAAAACACTCAAAGCCAAATTTCCCACCAAAAAACCATTCCTAAGAAGAAGTCCTATTGATCCATGATCACGCATGTAATCTTTGATTTGATAGGAAATGATTTTCAAAATCAAGTCATTACATATCTATGGTTCGGAATTAGGATGAAACACTTACCTGTGTGAGATTGATACACTTTGAGAGATTTTCTTCTATTTTTGTTGGACCTAGTGTTTCCTCTAAATGGTCGTTTAGAAACGAAATGCTAACATCCAAAATCTCATTTATGGTTATGAGAAAATTTCATCAGCATACTCTCTTTCCCTAATAGACACATTGTTTTTCCTCAAAAATCATGTGTTGCTCTGATCAGTTGGAAGTTTTGTTTCTTTACTAAAGCATGTTCGCATTTTAGTGAAAAAACACCGAGACTATTTTAGTCTCACAGTTATCAAGAACTACATAGGTCTGAGTTCCTCATCACAAATTGAGGATACGTAGGAGCAAGAGCCTCGCTTTTGTCGGTCGCCCCACAATTTATGTCACCTTGACCCTGAGGTCAGGTGACGTGCGGAAATACACAAGTAATTTCTCCGCACAGTCAATCTCTACCAACACTAACCCATGAAGTAAGGGGGCAGGCAGAAATACCCGAGTGGTTATCCGTATAAACATTCTTTTGCTATCCATCAGACCCAGAGCATGATAGCACGCAGAGACTAACGTCGTATTTTGCACCTTTTGTCAACCAGAGGCAAGCGAGCCCGTTGGCACGCAGAGACTAACGTCGTCATCTACACCTTTGTCATCTAGAGACAGCGAGTCCGATGACATGCGGGGGTACCTTATGGTTATCCGCACCTTTTGTCAACCACAGGCAAGTGAGCCTGTTGACACGCAGAGACTAACATCGTCTTCTGCACCCTTTGTCAATCGGGGTCCGAGCCCGTTGACACGCAGAGATTTACGTCGTCTACCACGCACCATCAATCTCTGTCACACTAACCCGTGAAGTTAGGGGGCAGGCGGATATACCTGAGTGGTTATCGGTATAAGCATTCTTTTGCTATCCATCAGACCCAAAGCATGATAGCACACAGAGACTAACGTCGTCATTTGCACCTTTGTCATCCAGAGACGGTGAGTCCGATTACATGCGGGGGTACCTTATGGTTATCCGCTCCTTTTTTCAACCAGACGCAAATGAGCCCCTTGACATGCAAAGACTAACATCAAATTCTGCACCCTTTGTCAATCGCAGTCCGAGCCTGTTGACACGCGGAGATTTACGTCGTCTACCGCACACCATCAATCTCTGTCACACTAACCCGTGAAGTTAGGGGGTAGGTAGAAATACCCGAGTGGTTATCCATATAAACATTCTTTTGCTATCTAGCAGACCCATAGCACGATAGCACGCAGAGACTAACATTGTCTTCTGCACCTTTTGTCAACCAGAGGCAAGCGAGCCCGTTGACACGCAGAGACTAATGTCGTCATCTGCACCTTTGTCATCCAGAGACGGCGAGTCCGATGACATGCGGGGGTACCTTATGGTTATCCGCACCTTTTGTCAACCAGAGGCAAGCGAGCCCGTTGACATGCTGAGACTAACATCGTCTTCTGCACCGTTTGCCAATCGCGGTCCGAGCCCGTTGACACGCGGAGATTTACGTCATCTACCGCGCACCATCAATCTCTGTCACACTAACTTGTGAAGTTAGGGGCAGGCGGAAATACCCGAGTGGTTATCGGTATAAACATTCTTTTGCTATCCATCAGACCCAGAGCATGATAGCATGCAGAGACTAACATCGTCTCCTACACCATCTGTCATCCTGACCCGTGAAGTCAGGTGACATGCAGGGTTACCTTATGGTTACCCGCACCTTTCATCGACCAGGGGCAAACAAGCCCGTTGACACGAGGAGGCTGACATCGTCTTCTGCACCTTTTGTCATCCAGGGACGGCAAGTCAGGTGGTAGGCGGAGGTACCTTATGGTCATCCGCGCCTTTCGTCAATCGAGGGGAATGAACTCGGCGGTATCAGGATGATGTTGGTCATTCGATGCTGATCATGTTCAAAATTTTTGCAGGTTTTTACTCTCGTCGTCCGGAAACATTCAAGTCCAACGACGCGCGAGATTCTTCTCTGCTGGCTAGGGACGATCGAGTGCAATGGCGAAGGGAAGTGTCGCGGTTGTCCAACTTTGTCGTTTTCAAGACACTAAGGTTTGTTGACGCTTCTGATGCCTTTTCTTTTCTTTCTGAATGACAGGTTCTGCTGGCAGGGATATTGACTGGCCGGATGACGTTCCGCTCGAAGGAAATTAGTGTCTTATCTTTACTTCGCTTTTATCTCCAATAAAAGATAAGTAAAGAGGGGCAACTGTCATACCCTAATTTTGTCCGACGACCATTTGCTTGGTGGCATGCAACCTTCGCTTGACCGCTTGGCAATCCGTGAAGTTTCGCGACATGTCGGAATTCGAAAGAAAGCATTGTTTTGCGCAATCCGTAAAGTTTCGCAACATTCCAGAAGTCAAAGAGGGGATTGTTGCATAATCCGTAAAGTTTCATGACATTACGGAAAGAAAACAAGTATCGTTACGCAATCCGTAAAGTTCCATGACGTTACGGAAAAAGAATCAGCAAAAAAGGAAAATGGGGTGTATTTAGTAAAAAGGGGTGTGCAAATAGCAACCAGGCCCACTTGGGCCTTCCAGGGTGTTCCAACAAAAGGCGAGCTGGGCGGCAACCACCTCCCTCTATTCCCCTATAAATAGGGGAAAAAGGGCAGAGTAAATTCGTTCAGGCCTTCTGGTATTTAGGATTCACTTGAAATTAGTGAGAAAAATTGTTTCCATGAAGAAAATCCAAGCTGAGGCGCTTTCGCAATGCTTCCGAGACGTTTTCGTGAGCGATTTTGTGAAGATTTTCCACCGTTCTTCATCGTTCTTTGTCGTTCTTCGTTCTTCAACTGGTAAGTTCCCGAAGTCGAACCTTTCAATTCATTCTATGTGACCTTAGTGGTCCCCACTTGTTTCGTGTGCTTTTATTTTTATTTCATTTGCTTTCCGTACCCCCTTTTGACGTGCTTTAACCATTTCATTTAAGTCATTTTTTTGCCTAATCAATAATAAAATGAATTTCCACCGATCATTTGAGTTGTAATATCATTTAATCTCTGTTAGAATAAAATCCAACCAATCTTTCACGTCGTAACCATGTTTAAAACCAAAAGAGGAAAAATAATAATAAAATAATAAAAAATATCTGAATAAAATAATCAAAAAAGTCAACCGGATGCTTTTCTTTGGAATTTTTCTTAAGTGAATTGACTAATAACCAAAGTGAAACTAAGGCTAAAATCAAACTTACAAATCAAGCTTTGTCCATAAAAATCACCTGAAAATCATTTTAAGGTCCAACGCCTTAAATGGTCCTCTTTGCTTTTATTGGTTAAACGTGGACTTTCGAAAGCCTAAAATCAACACATAACTTTGTCACTTCTTTCAAAAAACCAAGAGATCATTAAATGGTCCAATGCCTTAATGTTTTCTCTCCTTTCAAAAGAATCAAAAGATCGTTTAAATGGTCTGACGCCTTAAAATGACTTTTTGTTTGATCACAATATATCTTGCAAAAAAGATAAAATCAACTTAACCAACGTTTAGTTCTCGAAGAACTACGTAGGTCTGATTTCCTTACCACAATTGAGGAATACGTAAGAGCAAGGGAAACACCCTTGTCGACCACAGAAAGATAAAAAATATAAAAAGGCATAAAAAGACGTAAAAAGCGTAAAAGAGAAAATAAAACAAATTGAAGTCATATTTGCACACTTGATTAAAGGCTGCCGTCCTTTGTGACAAACGCATGGGGTGCTAATACCTTCCCCGTGCGCAAAAACAACTCCCGAACCTTTCACACTTAAAGTTCGTAGACCACACCTTTTCCGGTTTTTCCGACGTTTTCCTCGAATAAACGTTTGATGCAATCCTACCCCGTAAGGGCATTGGGTAGAAGACTCCGAGTAGATTGGGCTAGAGATCCAAGGGAAGGCCCTAGGGTTCTCATGAGCCTTAGGGTAGATTTTGAGCCCATGGGCTAAGTATGAGCCCGCTTATCTTTGTAAATATTAGAATAGGTTTTTCCTTCGTCTGGGCCTTGTATTTTGGCCATTCTAGTAGTATATGGTTTTAGCTTTGTATTTCGGGGCATTTTGAGTAGTCTTTGTAGTAAGGACTTTTTTTTGTATTTTCATGTTTTTTGTCATGGGGGTGAGCTTAGCTATTATAGGGGGTGTGTAGCTAAGCTCTAGCTTCTCATCTCAAGGTGGTGAGCTTAGCTATTAGAGAGGTATGTGTAGCTAAGCTCTAGCTTCTTTAGGAATCTTCTTAAGGAAGCTTCACAAGGTGTGTGTAGCTAAGCTCTAGCATCTCAAGGAAGTTTTCTCAAAGAAGCTTCTCAAGGAAGTTTTCTCAAGAAATCTTCTCAAGGAAGCTACCTAGTCTATAAATAGAAGAGTGTGTAACACTTGTTGTAACTTTGATGAGTGAGAGTCTTGTGAAACACAACTCAAAGTTCAACTTCTGTCTCTTTTTCTTCCTTCAATTTCGTGCTCCCCCCTCTCTCTTTTTCTCTCTCTCATTCTTTTCCTCCATTGAAGCATCCTCTCCAAGCTTGTTATCCAAGGCTCATCTTGGTGGTGAAGCTCCTTCTTCCATGGCTTATTCCCTAGTGGATGGCGCCTCCTCTCACCTCTTCTCCTTTGTCTTCCGCTGCATCTCCATGGTGGAAAACCACCATTAAAGGACCTCATTGAACCTCAAAGATCCGGCCTCCATAGAAGCTCCATAAGCAAGCTTCCATCAACATTAGTGGCGACTCCGCACATTTTTCTTTCTTGGAAGACGCACCCATGAGTCTCGCGTCGCCCTCCCTACGAAGCGTAGGTTGCGACACTAGGAAACTTGAGATTTTAACAAAAAGACTTGGTAAGTTGCCAACTAAACTGTCTGTTGGTCAACCTACACATTCTTTTGTTTTGCAGGTTACAGGTTGTATCATCTATGGTGAGGCTCATGAAACAGGCCAATGTATTCCCATTGAAGAAAACACTTAACAAGTTCACTATATGCGAAATCAACAGAGACAAGGATATACTCAAGGAGGATTCTCAGGCTTCTAGCAGGGTCCTTATAACCAACAAGGACAGTGGAGATCACACCCTGACAATCAATTCAACAAGGACCAGGGTGGACCTTCCAACAGGCCCATTCAACAAGGGCCTAACATCTTTCAGAGGACTACTAAGTTGGAGGAGACTTGACTCAATTTATGCAGGTAACAATGTCAAATCATAAAAGCATTAAGTCAGCACTGAAAAACCATGAGGTCCAGGTGGGACAACTGGCCATGCAGATAGCTGACAAGTCATCCAATAGTTTTGTGGCGAATATAGAAATGAATCCCAAAGAGGAAGTCAAAGCTATGATGACAAGGAGTAATCTGGATAAAGAAAGGTACTGATGAAAAGAAAGATGATGTGAGAGGTGAAAGCAATCAGGATAAAGAAAAACAAATAATGGTCAAGAAAAAAGAATTAAATGACCAAGAAAAAGAAAAAGAAGTAGAAAAAGAAAAAAATGAAAAAAAGTGAAGAATGAAGAAATGAGTAGAAGTGAACAAGCTAGAGAGAAGAAAAGAGAAAAAGTTGTGAATGAAGGTGCGGAAGTACCATATCCTGTGGTACCTTCCAAGAAGGAGAAGGACTACCATTTGGCGAGATTCTTAAATATTTTTAGGAAACTGGAAATAACCATGCCCTTCGGAGAAGCTTTACAGCAAATGCCACTATTCTCCAAGTTTTTAAAGGATATGTTAACAAGGAAACACAAGTATATTCACCAGGAAAACATTGTCGTGGAAGGAAATTGTAGTGTTGTGATTCAAAAGATCCTTCCACCTAAGCATAAAGACCTTGGGAGTGTAACCATTCCTTGTTCAATTGGAGAAGTCACTATGGGAAAGGCTCTTATTGATTTGGGAGCCAGTATTAATTTAATGCCACTCTCCATGTGCAGAAGGTTGGGAGAGTTGGAGATCATGCCCACTAAGATGACTTTACAACTTGCTGACCGCTCCATTACCAGACCATATGGAGTAATTGAAGATGTGCTGGTCAGAGTAAAACATTTTATCTTCTTGATAGACTTTGTGGTAATGGATATCTGTGAAGATATTGACATTCCTGTAATATTGGGAAGGCCATTCATGTTAACTGTGAGTTGTATAGTTGATATGGGGAGAAAGAAGCTGGAGATGGGCTTTGAAGATCAGGAAATTGATTTTGATTTATTTGTTGATGACAAGCCTGCTCTAGAACAAAATGTTTGCTTACAAGTAATGGAAGTGGGTAAGGAGGTTCTGGAAGTAAGAACCAAAACGTGATTTCACCCATTGAGGTAAAAGCGTCAAGCTAATGACATTAAAGAAGCGCTTCTTGGGAAGCGACCCAGTTCTAATTGTTGCTAATTTCTGCTATTCTTTTCTTTTATGTATGGCATAATGTGGAACTTGCTTCATAATCATTACATTGGGGTATATCAGCTTGTTTTTGAATGATAGTGTCGCAACGTGCCCTTTTGCAGGCGAGCGAAAGCGAGGCTCACGGGTGCGCTTTCCAAAGGAGGAAAGATGCGCGGAGTCGCCACCAACGTTTATTTGTGGAAAACGTCGGGAAAACCGAAGGAAACCGGTCAAAATGAAAATTCTAAGTTTGGGAGTTGTATTTACGTTTGAGGAAGGTATTAGCACCTCTCACATTTGTCTCGAAGGACAACAGCCTATTTTTTAGAATTGTGGAAATTGTATTACCTTAACTTTTATTTCTTTTTATTTTTTGAGGTCGACAAAAGCGGGGCTTTTGCTCCTACGTACCCTCCATCGAAGAGGAAATCAGACCTACGTAGTTCTTTTTTAAGCGTGAATCAAGTGATTGATTTTTCACTTGAGGGGTGATCATTTTAAGGCGTTGGACCTTAAAAATGATCCTTTTTACTTAGTAAGAGACTGAAATGATAAACTTTAAAAAAACCTATTTTTGTGGACGAGCTTGACTAGGCGAGTTTGATTTTAGCCTTAGTTTCACTTTAGTTATTAGTCAATTCAATTAAGAATGAGAAATCCCAAAGAGAAAACGTCCGATTGATTTTTCGCTTTACTTTACTAAAAGGTATTTTTTGATTATTATATTATTATTTTACCTCTTTTTTTATTTCCAACGTGGTTACGGCACGACTGAATGGTCGAAATTCATTTTAACAGAAATTAATGGATGATACAATTCAAATGATCGGTGGAAATTTATTTTATTTTTAGATTAAGTGAGGAATGACTTAAATAAATGGCTTAAGCACGTCAAAAGGGGGTATAAAAAGTAAATGAAAACAAGAATAAAAATACATCAAACAAAATATGGACCACCACGAGTACATAGAATGAATTGAAAAGCTCGGTTTGACGTACTTACCCGTTGAAGACTGAAGAAAACGAAGAACGAACGATGAATGTTGAAGAACGGTCGAGAATCTTCGCGTAATTACTCACGGAAACGTTACGGAAGTGCCTCGGCTTGGATTTTCTTCACGGAAATAATTTTCCTCAGCAATTTCGAGAGAGAGAGAAGTGCCAAGAAGGCTGAACCCTTTTCTTCTTCACTCCTCCCCCTATTTATAGCAAAATAGGGGAGGAGCTTGCCACCCAGCTCGCCCAGGCGAGCAAGGTTGCTTCCTCCAGAAGCAATAGCCTTCTGGAGGAAGGATCTAGAAGGCCCAAGTGGGCCAGATTGCTATTTGTACCCCCCTTTTTACTAAATGCACCCCCTTCTATTTTTTCGGTAATTCTTTTTCCGTAACGTTACGAAACTTTACGAATTTCATAACGATACTTATTTTCCTTCCACAAGGTTATGAATCCTTATGGATTATGTATTTACTTTTTTTTTAGCTTTCGAAGAAGTTACGGAAACTCACGGATTGCACAAAACACCTCTTTTCGATTTCTGTCACATTACGGAATTTTCACGAATCGCGTAAGCCTGCTTCCTTTTGATTCTCGGCACGTCTCGGGACTTCACATATTGTGCAACAAAGGGCGCCAAGTACCTTGAAGCGGCCAATCAAAGGTTGTATATCATCAAATAATAATCCCCGGACGAAATTAGGGTATGACAGTTGCCCCTCTTTACTTACCTCTCATCGGAGATAAGAGGAAAGCAAAGATAAGACACTGATTTCGTCCATCCTGCCCTTTCCGTGATGATGATTCTCGTCTCTACTCCTTCTTTTTTTGCTGAACAACACCAAACAAAATACAAACAACAACAAGAACAACGACTATAATATACATATACACATATACACATGTTTGGCGAAGGAACCGATCTGGAAAACAACAGAAGAACGTGTTTCCCAGTCACCAGAGGCTTCGCACTTGATAATGGAGGACACATGAACAGCGCTAGGCAATGACATTCATGGGGCTCCGAAAAAGGGTGAGAATGCTTGAGGGTCCGCACTTAGGCAATCATGAAACACAGCTCCAAACTCAAAAATGGAGGACACATGAATAGCGCTAGGCAATAACATTCATGGGGCTTCGAAAAAGGGTGAGAATGGAGGATTGCCTTGAGGTCCCGCACTTAGGCAATCATGAAACACAGCTCTAAACTTGAAAGTGGAGGACACATGAACAGCGCTAGGCAATAACATTCACGGGGCTCCGAAAAAGGGGGAGAATGGAGGATTGCCTTGAGGGTCCGCACTTAGGCAATCATGAAACACAGCTCCAAACTCGAAAGTGGAGGACACATGAACGAAAACGCAATTCATGGAGCTCCGAAAAAAAGGGGGAGAATGGAGGATTGCCTTGAGGGTCCGCACTTAGGCAATCATGAAACACAGCTCCAAACTCGAAAGTGGAGGACACATGAACGAAAACGCAATTCATGAAGCTCCGAAAAAGGGGGAGAATGGAGGATTGCCTTGAGGGTCCGCACTTAGGCAATCATGAAACACAGCTCCAAACTCGGAAGTGGAGGACACATGAACAGTGCTAGGCAATAACATTCATGGGGCTCCGAAAAAGATTGGCAGGACCGAACGGTCCACTGGGTTTTTCCACCTAAAAGGATAACATGCTTTTTGCAAAGAAAAATAAATCATTCGCGAGAGCACCATATCTTAGGGAAACAATATACTTGTGCCAAGGGTAATCTTCCTTGTAACCGAGAATGAAGGGCAGGACGTCAACTTTTAGCTTTCAAATGAACATGCAAGGGAAACATCGGGTTAAGCTGAAAATAAATCACTCATAGTGTATAAAACACACAAGGCAAGTGTTTTATCCTTTTCCCAAACCATAACTGCACCATGACTTCATTTTGCACACGATTTCCTATCGAATCAGAGATCACACGTACGATCACGGATCAATAGGATTTTCTCGAGGGTAGTGTTTTTGGAGAGGACGCTGGGTGTTTCGGTCTTTTCCTCTTTGTTCATGTGGGGTGGGATATCGCCAGTCGAGAACGACCTTGAATGGCAATCTGAAGGGAAGAGACACCAAAAATGGGTTTTCCTTTGCCGGCATTCACTTACCTTGCCGAGAATTTATCTGGTCAGAAGATCTTCCGTTCTCTTTCTTTTATTGATCGGGAATTGCTTCTCTTCCCTTTTTACTTCCTTTCGATCTTTGATCGGGAATCCTTCCTTTTCTTTCTTTTTTTTCCTTTTCTTTATTTTCATCTTTTTTCTTTTTATCTCTTTCCATTTCTTCCTTTTCTTTCTTTTTACTTCTCCTTCCCCATCCCTTTCTTTGGGAAATCGGGTTTTAGCATTCTATTCGCTCTCCCTTGAGGAGATTCCACTGTCCTTTGCTTCGGGGGAAGGAATGAGGATTCCTTTTTTACAGGCCAAGGTTCTGTACATGTGCTCAGTGGTTGGCCGCCTGCTGGCGAACCAAATGCCGCAAATACTGCTCCGTATCAAACGATCCGGCTGGACCGGCCTGATGAGGTGGCGGCGCGTCTGCGGCCTGCGGAGCATCCCCCTGGGCCTGTCTCTGCGTGCAATACTTCTCAATAAAAGCTCAGGTGATGGGCGGCCGAATCACCTTGCTAGGTGCGACAGGGACTCCGAACGACTGGCAGAGTCCTGTGATCAAGGCGGGAAAACCCAGGGCCCTGTTGGACTTATCCGGGTCCAAAAGGTTCCTGGTAGGCACCATACCTGCAAATATATAGATGGCATCAGCGATTAACTGAGCCACGTGAATGCTCATCCGCGTCAGGATGGCGTACACCAGCTGACACTTCGGCAGGGGGAGGTCGGAATTATGGTCGCTAGGCTGGATGTTGCTGAGCAGCAAAGTCATCCAGATCTGAGTCAGGGTGGTCAAGTTGGTGCGCATGATCCGCACCCATCTCCCGGCAGCAGTCCGGGCAAAATCCTGCCCCGGTATACATAGCAACTGGGCGATAGCCTCCTCATCGAACCCATCAGACCGGTTCCTCCTCTGGCCATACTCGCACTCCTGGCCCTCTTCCAGCACTAAAGGGTATCCCAGGAACTGGCCGATAGCATCTGCATCAAATGGGATCCACTGACCCCTCACCCAGGACCTCATATCTCGCACGCCCTCCTCTGTAGGCCAAGCATTGGCATAAAATTCGAGGACTATGTCAGGATCGAACTTGGTCATGTGGGTGACCAGTGATGCCCACCGCCGACGAACTATCTCTTCCTGGAAATCGGTATACTCATCGTCCCTGAGCTGGACGCGTCGCTCCCGAAGAAATGACCATCCCTTGATGGCCTCGAAGCGCTACTGGTGTTCCGCACTCCTAAAGCGATGACTGTCATACTCGGGAGCGGAACTGGTTCCTTCGGCCGCTTTATCCTTCCTGGATCTCTTTGAGGCAAGTTTCCTCGGGGCCATCTCCTGCAAGAACAAACATTTGGAAGTTAGTTTTACAAGATAATGCTTATCTTTAACGCAAAAATGTCGTGTTAATCCCTCTGATTTAGACCAAACTCATATGATCCATTCATGCACACGCGTATTTGTAGAAAATATCCTATTACTCATGTCAACATACAAGAACATCCAATATATTCTAATTGCCATACACCTATATACATTCTGAAAAAGAAAACACACTTTCATGCTCAAAGTGTGGCGTCAAACTTTACACCTAATTTATATCCTAAACATTTTGCCATCACAAACTACTTACATACATTTGAAGTACACCATACCAATTTTTATTGTTTCACTCATATTTATTTATATGCATATTGGAAAGCTAATTACATCCTGCACACATTTGCATTCAAAAGGGCATTCCATACTATCATACATTCATTTAGGAAAACAATTTATTCATACTTGGCGAGGAATTTTATGCCCCTTATATTTACACATATATCTACACACCATTGAAAAGCATTTCCCACGTTACTTAGGTGCAAAGTACCAATCATGGGGCAGCCCAAATTCTTACAAACAAGTCCCTATTTTCATGCTTTTCTAATTCTAAAACCAAATTTTGGGCCCCTAGTCATGAGTATGTTTTCTTGCATTAAAGCTTAAAAAGTTTGGGTTCCTAAGCTTGGGATTGCATTTGGGCATCTATTTTGACTTTCCTATGCCGCCTCTACATACATAAAACAGCCCCACCATCCCAATTTTGCAAAAATCATATTCATATATCATTGGGGAATTTCACCGAGCACTTGGTGGGCGCACGTTTGGACACAAATTGCCAGAGAATGGGGACAATGTGGCATGCCCCATTGCTTCAGAATACAACATAGGCCTAAGGCCTTCTCATTCAAATCCTTAACTGAAGAAATCAAGCATGGATTCAGATGCAAATTGCTTCACGAATTTTGCAAAAAATGAGCAACTAAAGCACCAAAACACATCAATGGAGAGCCAAATAACCAAGGGAAATTGCACTTACTTGTGGGGAGTGAATTAAAGCGTGAAAAGGGAAGCAAAAACTCAACAATGGAAGCTTGGGGGCTGTTGTTCTCGTAGTTCCCGTGAGCTTGGGGGTTTTTGAAGTGAGGGGGAAGAGTTTCAGGTGAAGAAAACGTTCCCCCTCCACCCCTTTATATTTTCGAACAAGGGTTGCTCGCCCAGGCGAGCTAACCTGTACTTTTTTTTTACTTTTTTTTTTAGGGGTGCATTAACCATGTCTCCCCCCTCTTATGGGTTAGCGTTTTGCCTAACTTGAGCCTACTTAAGTTAGAATTAGGTGTCGATTACTTATTTAAAACAAACAATAGTAAAAGAAACTGCGAACGCAAAGGATACTGGGCTGCCTTGCAGCGACGTTCTCTGCTTGTTTAGCGCCGGGAAGGGGTGGCGCTTGGTCGGTCGCGATCCTATCCTTCATTCGCTTCCATCCCTATGTACCTGCAAGTAAGAGCCAAATGATATGCGACCAACCGTGACCGGTCATCGTCTTACCTTGGTTGATTTCTGCCATTGACTTGTCTTGACTTTTGACCGTGGCCTGAGACAATTCTGCTCCTTGCTATCACAAGATATGCATGTGCATGTGCATGTATGAATGTTTCTAATGCGATGATTTTATTTTAGTGAAGGCTGGTTAGATTCAATTTTAAATAAGCGTTTGGGGCACCCCATACACCGAGCGAAGAGGGCTCAAGTTATAACAAATCTAAAACACAAGGTTTGAAACCAAAGGGAGGACAAAAACCTCGCCCATCTTTTCTTCTTTTAAAAGAACGAGACAAATACAGAGGAAGGGAATCCCTAGAGGAAACCAAGAAGAACAAAAACTCAGAATTAAAAGAAACTACATCGGAGTTCACAGGCGAAGGCAATTCCTCGCCATCCATGTGGGTGAGTATCAGAGCACCCCCAGAAAAAGCTCTTTTTACCATGAAAGGTCCTTCATAATTCGGGGCCCACTTGCCTCGATTATCTTTAACAGCGTGGGACATCTTCTTCAGCACGAGGTCCCCCTCGTTGAACTTGCGCGGGCGTACCTTCTTGTCGAATGCGTTCTTTATCCTTCGTTGATACAAACGCCCATGGCTCATGGCGGCCAAACGCTTACCTTCAATAAGGTTAAGTTGGTGGTAGCGTGCTTGAGCCCATTCTGACTCTTCTAGGCCTGACTCTACCATTATCCTCTGAGAAGGAACCTCTACCTCAAATGGGAGCACTGCTTCCATCCCATAAACCAAGGAATACGGCGTTGCCCCAGTAGAAGTTCGTACCGAGGTTTTGTATCCGTGTAGGGCAAAAGGCAACATCTCATGCCAATCTTTGTATGACACTGTCATTTTTTGAACAATCTTCTTAATATTCTTATTCGCAGCCTCTACAGCCCCACTCATCTTTGGCCGATAAGGGGTAGAGTTGTGATGCTGGACCTTGAAGCCTTCGCACATCTCCTGCATCATCTTATTCTTCAGATTGGTGCCATTGTCAGTAATGATCTTCCTGGGGAGTCCGTATCGACAAATCAACTCCTTCTTTATGAATCTAACTACCACATTCCTTGTGACATTAGTATAAGAAGCTGCTTCGACCCATTTGGTGAAGTAATCTATCGCCACAAGAATGAAGCGGTGACCATTCGATGCTATGGGTTCGATGGCCCCAATGACATCTATTCCCCACATAGAAAAAGGCCAAGGGGCGGACATAACATTCAGAGGATGTGGCGGAACATTGACATTGTCCGTGTATGCCTGACATTTATGACATTTCCTGACATGAGCGCAGCAATCGCTTTCCATGGTGAGCCAATAATAACCGGCCCTAAGGATTTTTCTGGCCATAGCATGCCCATTGGCATGTGTCCCAAAGGAACCCTCGTGGATCTCCTCAATCATGAAGTTCGCCTCTTTGGCATCTACGCATCGTAGGAGGGTCATGTTGTGGTTTCGTTTGTATAGGATAGTACCACTTACAAAGAAACCAATAGCCAATCTCCTCAACGTCCTTTTGTCATTGTCAGAAATCCCTGGTGGGTATTCTTTGTTCTCGACATACTGCTTGATGTCGAAATACCACGGTTTCCCATCCCGCTCTTCCTCTATTGCATAACAATATGCCGGCCTGCCTTGAGATTTGAATTCGATGTACGGCAGATCCCCGTGTGGGGCAAGTTGAAACATGGATGCCAGGGTGGCTAGTGCATCAGCCATTTGATTTTCTTCCCGAGGTATGTGGTGGAAGGAAATGTTGTCAAAGTACTTGGCTAACCTCAAGATGTGAGTTTGATAGGGTATCAACTTCGGATCCCTAGTTTCCCATTCTCTTTTCAACTGGCGTATGACCAAAGCTGAGTCTCCATACACCTTGAGTAGTTTTACATCAAAATCAATGGCCGCCTGAACCCCGAGGGCGCATGCCTCGTACTCGGCCATATTGTTGGTACAATCAAAACCTAGCCTAGCCGTGAAAGGAATACACTGATCATCCGGGGATACAAGAACTGCCCCTACTCCGTGGCCCAAAGGATTGGATGCCCCATCGAAGCAAACAATCCATTTGTCTATGTCTTCGTGGGTCCGCTTCTCTTCAAACAGGGCCATGATATCTTCATCTGGGAACTCGGGGTGCATCGGTCGATAATCCTGGAAGGGTTGCTGGGCCAAATAATCCACCAAAGCGCTTCCCTTTACCGCTTTTTGGGTGACGTAAACGATATCAAATTCAGATAACAGTACCTGCCACCTAGCGATTCGTCCCGTGAGGGCCGGTTTCTCAAAGATGTATTTCACGGGATCCATTTTGGAAATAAGCCACGTGGTGTGGCTGAGCATGTACTGCCTAAGCCGATGTGATGCCCACACCAAAACACAACACGTCCTTTCCAGCATTGAGTAATTCATCTCACATGCGGTAAACTTCTTGCTCAGATAGTAGATGGCTTGCTCCTTTTTCCCAGAATCATCATGCTGACCTAACACGCACCCCAGAGACTCGTCCAACACGGTCATGTACAGGAAAAAAGGTCTTCCTGTTACAGGTGGCATGAGCACCGGGGGATTCGCGAGACTCTGTTTGATCTTCTCGAAGGCCTCTTGGCAGTCACTGTTCCACATGACCGCCTGGCTCTTACGTAAAAGCTTAAAAATGGGCTCACAGGTAGGGGTGAGTTGCGAGATAAATCTCGCGATATAATTCAACCTGCCCAAAAACCCCCGAACCTGCTTCTCCGTGCGTGGTTCCGGCATTTCAAGGATGGCCTTCACTTTCTCGGGATCTATCTCTATCCCTTTCTGACTTACAATAAATCCTAGCAGCTTCCCCGACTTCACCCCAAAGGTGCACTTGGTTGGGTTCAATTTTAATTGGTATTTCCGCAACCTTCCAAACAGCTTACGCAGATTGACAAGGTGTTCATCCTCGGTCCGAGACTTGGCAATCATGTCATCTACGTAGACCTCTATTTCCTTATGCATCATATCATGGAACAACACCACCATGGCACGCTGATAGGTTGCCCCAGCATTTTTCAGCCCGAAGGCCATCACTTTATAGCAGAATGTCCCCCATAGGGTGATGAAAGTGGTCTTCTCTACATCTTCGGGTGCCATCTTTATTTGATTATACCCCGAGAAACCATCCATAAATGTGAAAAGGGCGAATTTGGCTATATTATCTACCAATATATCAATGTGTGGCAGGGGAAAATTGTCTTTAGGACTGGCTCTGTTCAAGTCTCGGTAGTCTACACACATTCGAACCTTGCCGTCCTTTTTCGGGACTGGGACAATGTTTGCCACCCACTCCGGGTACCGTGCCAAAGCTGAGAATCCTGCATCAAACTTCTTCCTTACTTCTTCTTTAATTTTTAAAGACATCTCGAGTTTCATTCTTCGTAACTTTTGCTTAACCAGAGAAGACCCAGGATTCAAAGGCAACTTATGCTGCACAATGTCGGAATCCAGAACGGGCATGTCTTGATACGACCACGCAAAGACATCTTGATACTCTTCAAGAAGGGTTATCAAGCCTTGGCGGATAGGCGCGGTCATACCGGTTCCTACCTTTACCTCCTTCTTTTCCTCCGTGGTCCCCAAGTTTACCAATTCGGTTTCTTCTTGGTGAGGCTTCATTTCACGTTCTTCCTGAGCGACCAGCCTCTCCAACTCTGGTGATAGGACGTCCTCTTCCTCTTCCTCGTTTATCGTTTGGCTTATATCTCGATCGAAATCGATTGTCAAACCCTCGTTGTTAGGATCCTCAAAGAATCGACCCTCATATCTATACCAAACAAGACAAAAGAAACAAAAAACATGCAAAATGATATGAGAAAGGGTGGTACTGCAACAACAGATGAAACAAGATCTCTTTGTTTATTTAATAAGGTAGGTTTCACAAAACAAAAGAGAACGGAAATCTATAGGCTCTAATTACATTGAATCAGCAGTATAGACTTCTGACTGGCTTATCACGCGCCAGTTCCCCACTTGGGAATTGGGGTGGCATGGTTGCACAAAACTTGGTGGGTCTTGAGGGAACTCCTCTTCTATTGCGGCCACCTCCTCCTCGGACACCATTCCAGCGCTGGTGAAACATTAGCTAATACGGTCGGGCCATACCCTATCCGTCGGAAATCTTGATGGCACGTTCCTCCTCCCCGGCATCCCGGGTTCGTACCCTAATCCATACTTGTATGGATTTCCCTTGATATAGACCACGTCGGCATTCCCGAGGCAGTCCTTGCATAGACCCATTCCGGGCTTAAATCCGTTCCTGAGCATAACACGTGCCACCATTATGGCCGCGTTGGAGAGAAAAGGTAGCGACGGACTTAGTTCCACCGAGGCGCAGCTCACCACCTCAAAGGATTGGAAAGCCATTTCCAATGATTCTTCCGCCGCTTCTACGTACGGTGCGGAGGAGGGGCAGCTCACTAACATATCCTCTTCACCCGACACTATCACTAAAAGTCCACCCACTGCGAACTTCAATTTCTGGTGAAGCGTTAAAGGGACCACTCCCAGGGCATGAATCCACGGTCTTCCCAAGAGGCAGCTATAGGCGGGATTTATATCCATTACTTGAAACACCACATTGCAAGTGTGGGGGCCTATCTGAATGGGAATGTCGATTTCCCCCATTACTTCCCGCCGGGTACCATCAAAGGCTCGCACCACCATCGAGCTCGGTTTTAAACGTGACGCACTAAAAGGAAGCTTTTCCAAAGTGGTCTTCGGCATTACATTTAAACTTGATCCATTGTCGATAAGTACCTTTGCGACAACGTGGTCCATACATCTCACCGACACATGTAGAGCCTTGTTGTGTCCTCTCCCCTCAACGAGAATCTCTTCTTTCGCAAACGCGATGTAGTTGTTGGTGGTTATATGATTAACGATGCCTTCGAAACCCTCCACTGAGATATCATGTGCTACATGGGCATCGTTAAGGACCTTC
This sequence comes from Glycine max, assembly GCF_000004515.6. Lineage (NCBI taxonomy): Eukaryota > Viridiplantae > Streptophyta > Magnoliopsida > Fabales > Fabaceae > Glycine > Glycine max. The sequence continues at coordinate 28,975,610 of NC_038243.2, forward strand.
ATCAACAGCGCACGATGAGGCTCGGAGTTTATGAGTAGTTCAAGCAAGGAGATCTTTGCTGGAGTTTTATTCAGTTGCTCGACTACCTTAAACTCGCTTTGTTGGATGAGGCGGAGGAACTCATGGGCCTCTTCCAAAGTCACTGTTTTTCCTTGAAGACCTTCTTTCTTTTCGACCCCTCTTACCACTGGAGGATCTATTTCTTTCGAGGGGATGGCTATATCTGTGGACTCTGGGACCATGGGTGCTTTCCCTTTAGAGGGCAATTCCACCGGGTAAGGGGAAGCGAACACCCGACCACTGCGGGTTACGCCACTGAGGCCGGTGATATTGGTTACCTTAGCTGATAGGGAGTCAACTTCGGTTGCAACTCTTTCGCTGGACGCGGGAGGGGTATACTTCCACGGAACGGCCTTATTACTTTGATATGCAAAAGGCGTTGGCTTGGGCGCCGTCCGGGGGTATATGGGTGTGGAGCCGGTCCCTTTCCTAGTAAAACATATCACTAGGGCCTAGGGGGTTAGAGGAACCTTCTTCTCTTCCGACTGCATGCAAATTTGTGGTTCTTCCCTCCATCCTATGGACACTTCAAGCTGCCCCCAGTCCATGAGCCGTTGAAGCAATTCTTCTACCGCGGGACAGGTTTCCATGTCGTGCGACTCCCCGAGGTGAAATAAACATTCGTCCCTTTCGCCTCTGCCACAGCAGACCATGCACGCCGCTTGCAGTGATTGATGGATGAAGCGTCTAGAAGTAGCTATGTCTCCTAATCTCTTTGCCCGCGATGGCCCATCCTCTTTGACGGCGTTCATGCTAGCCCCTCCATGACTAGCTAGCCGGTTGGTTTTAACATTTGGGCCTTCCTCCTGAAACGATAGCCAGCCGACACTAATCAAGTGCTGCACCTTATACTTGAACGGGATGCAGGAGTCAATATTGTGTCCGGGAACTCTACTATGGTACACACACTTGGCACCCGGGTCATACCACTTGGGGTAGGGTGGCTGGAGAACCTTCCCGGGTATGGCCACCACCAAATGATTCTCCAATAATGAAGGCCATAACTCGGAGTATGCCATGGGAATAGGAGGGCAGTTGTCTTTCGGGGGCGGGTGTTGTGCATATTTATAGGTCGCGCCGGGGGCTGTATTATTAACTGGCCGGGGTGCGGCTGGAGCTGTGCGTTGGGCCGGCGCTCTTTCTGCAGCGGGTGGTCCTTTTACTTGAGTCGGGAGGGAATTCCCGGCTCAGATTAAAAAATTTGGGGGATTGGGCTGGTATGAGCTTTGGATATTTTGGGGTGCTTTCATCCATGTTGGGGCGGTGGTGACCGCGTGGGCATCTCCTTCCTTTTTCCTCGCGCCCACTACTGGGGCTCTTCTGTTGTTGTTGGGGGCCATATTGGCAGCATATTCGAACTTGCCTTTTCGTAGTCCGGATTCAATCCTTTCTCCGGCGAAGACGAGATCCGCAAAGTTAGCTGGCATGTAGCCTATCAGCTTTTCATAGTAGAACGTGGGTAACGTATCTACCATAATTGTGATCATCTCCCTCTCCGTCATGGGCGGTACGACTTGGGCTGCAAGATCTCTCCATCTTTGGGCATATTCCTTAATGGAATCATGCTCTCGTTTAGTCATACCCTGAAGCTGGTTCCGATCGGGAGCCATGTCCATATTGTACTGGTATTGCCTAATGAAAGCAGTTGCCAAGTCCTTCCATGATCGGATCTGGGAAGCTTCCAGGTTGGTATACCATGCTACAGCTGCCCCGGCCAAGCTGTCTTGAAAGAAATGGACCAACAATTTTTCGTCCGCAGAATACGCCCCCATCTTTCGGCAATACATCCGAAGATGCCCTTTTGGACATGACGTCCCTTTGTACTTATCAAAGTCCGGTACTTTGAACTTGGGAGGAATGACGATATTGGGCACGAGACATAAATCTGCTAAATCCGAGAATGGGTAATTGCCAAGGCCCTCGACTGCTCTTAACCTCTCTTCAAGCGCCTTAATCTTTCCCTTATCTTCCGCGAAGGGGACAGATTCTTTTACGGGTGTGGGTGAGGCCGGGATATGGCGGACTATGTTCGGTTGGGGTAGTTCATGTGGGGACGGATCTTTGAGGTGGAGCAGGGGGCCAAGATGGGTATCTCCTTCCCCATCGTCTTGCCCGGGATAGTCTTCATAAGGTGGGAGTTGCCCCTCGAAAGTAGGGGCTTGGCTTAAATCTTCCGGGGTGGCACGGGGGGTGAAGTCCGGAGGCAGGCCATAAGGATAAGCTTGCGGACTATACCTTCAACCGAACACGGCCGTGTTTCTGTCTAGGCCCGGATTCAAGGCGGACTGCAGCACCGGCTCCGCTTCCCTAACTGTACTGGAGGCGGTTGCCATGGCTTTATCCTCTATGGTTTTCTGGAGTTTTAACATGACCTCCGAGATGGAAGCCATTTGATCTTTTAAGGCTGATAGATCGGCCTTCATCTGTTCCTGCACGCCTTCTTCATTATCCATTTTTCTGGATCGAGTGTTATAGGGGTGCCTTGGTGTTTTCTTAGTTATGATGAAATTCCTAAAGAAATAAACAACGGTGAGTATGCCACCAAAACATGAGTATGCAAATGGATGATTGGAGCACTTGGATCCACCCCAAGGTTTTTTAGATAACATGATGAGTTCAGAACTTCTCATTTTATAAAAAGAACAGAGCTTTCATCTAGCCAAGATTATACAAAAGGTGTTACAAGAGAACCTAACGATTCCTAATTATATGGGCCATCAAATCTATCATGTGTTGACAGTAATTGATTAGCCCATGAATCTCCTCGGGGGCAGTACACACTTCGGCCATGGCTTTTGCTTTGGCTAATAGACGCGGGAGGTCTTGACTTCCATTCAAGGTCAAGGCGAACCTATCCATCCACATAGTCGCTTCTTGATGCAGTGCATCAATCACCCTTCCCCTTGCTTCTTTTTCGGCATACACTTGTGCAAAATCCTCCACTAGCTTTTGTTCATGGGCCATGGACTGGTTCAATTCTTCCTTGTATTGCCCTATGATAGCTAGCATGCTTTGCTCCGTGGCTTCCAAGTGTTGAGCCAAACTCCTTTTGGACCCCGCGCAAGCAACTAACTCTTCTTTTAAGATCATGCCATGCACCCGTGACCGATCTCTCTCCTCTCTTTGGAGCTTGAGCTCATTGTTGCTACCCCACAATGCTCCTCGGAATTTCTCTCGGCCATATTCCTCCTTGCGGGCCCTTTTGGTTTCTTGTTCAAGGGCTCTTGCAGTGGCCGTGTTTTCCTCTTGTAACTCGGTACACTCTTTCCGGATGTGTGTAGCAGCTGATTTGAACTTCTCCTTGGCGAGTCTTGCCTTCCCTAACTCTAATTTTAGAGCTCGGACTTCTTCATCTTCCTCCGGAGCTTCGAAGTTCTCCTAATCGATAACTTTCAATTTGGAGAGCCAATCTAACCCTTGCGTATGAATTCTTAGCCATCCATGATAACCTCTGATGACACCATTTCGAATGCCTCTAAGCTCCTTGTCTTTCCTCAACGGACTCCTCCACGCCTTGTGGATTCTTTGTATAACCTTGAGACCTTGCGTGCCTAGATCCCTCACAAGGAAAGGCGAGAGACTTTCTTCGGTTGGCGCTCCCCTCATGGGATACCCTAGCTGTCTTATGGCGAGTGTGGGATTATAATTAATACAACCCCTAGTCCCTATTAGTGGAACATTAGGGTAGTCCCCACACGAGAAAAGAACTCCTTCCTTGCCTTCCTTCCAACGAGGAAACCAATTGATCGCGCTGCCCCCTATCCCAGCCAAATGTTGGTCCCAATCGACTCTTCCTTTTTCGGCGCATGAGAGATAGCTTTGAAGCGGACACGGGTGTCTCGTGTCTTGTCGGAATAGGTGTGAAATCAACCACACACAGAGAGCGGGTAAACAACAGACAATCCGTGCACTGTTTTTCTCACACCTCCGGTCAAAGGTGTCAAACAAATCTGCCAAGATAGCCACCACTGGACTTTCCTTGCTATGGTGATATGCAAGGAAAGCATCAATGGCGGCTAAGTCTACCAAACCGTCAACGTTCGGAAAGAGGACAACCCCAAAAATCAGCAAAGCTAAAATATCCACAAACGGGCCCCACTTCTCTTGGCTCGCCATATCCCTTGCCTTGCCTTCCAAGTATTTCCGAGGCAGGCCCACTACGCCGTTCCGAATTTGCTTCATGCGATCCAACTCTTTTGCTGAATCTCCAATCACAGCTGCAATCTTGCTCAAGGAAGGAAGAAAGCCGGAGAAAAGATACGGTTTTCTCCCCCCGAGAGGGCATCCCAATATCTCTTCAAACTCTTCAATAGTTGGCACCATTTGGAAGTCCCCTAACGTGAAACACCTCAATGACTGGTCATAGTATTGGGCGAGGGATACAACAGCTTCCGTAAATACCTCCGCTATGGTCAAATCTAGAATCTTCCCGTAAACTTTGCGGAAGGCTTGCCTTTGGAGGGGTCCCATCAATCGTCCCAATTCCTTGAGGCTAGTGACATCTAGACCTTTAACCTTGACTTGATAAAACCTTTTGCCGTTTGGATTTGTCCCCATCATTTACCTAAAAAGGGGGTGGATCAAGACTCCAACATGAATGATGTAATGCGTATGCATGAAACGGAAAGAAAACAAGATAAAGGGGTAATTTATACATACGAGACCGCAAAGACCCAATTTTAATGCTACGTTTGGGCATGATGGTGCCTTGACGTAGCATTAAAAAGGTTACGTACTACTCTAAAGAAAACAAATACCACTAGCAAAAAAAAACTATAAACTAGTGCCATTTATCAAAAGATGCATGAGAACAAATGGCACGGAGCGTGTTTGCTCTTTGCCCCTATTTTGGAGCCTATAGGATAATATCTAGGGGTCTCTAATAACTATTTCCCAACAATTTATAACTCACACGGCCGTTCTATAGAGGTATCATCACCCAAGATAATAATATTGTGGCGGTATGGAATACCAGCGACAACACATTATAAAGAGAGAAAGCTCTAGACGAGGTTTCACTATTATCAAGCGAGTCGGAGACCTAGCATGATGATAGATTCACCTCCACTCCTTAAATTCCCATGAACCCGGGTATAGGGCCCCTTTTTTACTCAAACCTGTGGGTGCTTAGAATGCAGTGTAAAAAATGCGAAATAGACAACAGTTATTTACATTTTACACAGTTCAACAAATGCACACACGAAGTTTCACAAATCCACGATTCCTTAAAATAGGCCTAACTCACAAAAAAAATCCCCAGTGGAGTCGCCAACTGTCGCAACGTGCCCTTTTGCAGGCGAGCGAAAGCGAGGCTCACGGGTGCGCTTTCCAAAGGAGGAAAGGTGCGCGTAGTCGCCACCAACGTTTATTTGTGGAAAACGTCGGGAAAACCGAAGGAAACCGGTCAAAATGAAAATTCTAAGTTCGGGAGTTGTATTTACGTTTGAGGAAGGTATTACCACCTCTCACGTTTGTCTCGAAGGACAACAGCCTATTTTTTCGAATTGTGGAAATTGTATTACCTTAACTTTTATTTCTTTTTATTTTTTGAGGTCGACAAAAGCGGGGCTTTTGCTCCTACGTACCCTCCATCGAAGAGGAAATCAGACCTACGTAGTTCTTTTTTAAGCGTGAATCAAGTGATTGATTTTTTACTTGAGGGGTGATCATTTTAAGGCGTTGGACCTTAAAAATGATCCTTTTTACTTAGTAAGAGACTGAAATGATAAACTTTAAAAAAACCTATTTTTGTGGACGAGCTTGACTAGGCGAGTTTGATTTTAGCCTTAGTTTCACTTTAGTTATTAGTCAATTCAATTAAGAATGAGAAATCCCAAAGAGAAAACGTCCGATTGATTTTTCGCTTTACTTTACTAAAAGGTATTTTTTTATTATTATATTATTATTTTACCTCTTTTTTGATTTCCAACGTGGTTACGGCACGACCGAACGGTCGAAATTCATTTTAACAGAAATTAATGGATGATACAATTCAAATGATCGGTGGAAATTTATTTTATTTTTAGATTAAGCGAGGAATGACTTAAATAAATGGCTTAAGCACTTCAAAAGGGGGTATAAAAAGTAAATGAAAATGAGAATAAAAATACATGAAACAAAATGTGGACCACCACGAGTACATAGAATGAATTGAAAAGCTCGATTTAAGGTACTTACCCGTTGAAGACTGAAGAAAACGAAGAACGAACGATGAATGTTGAAGAACGGTTGAGAATCTTCGCGTAATTACTCATAGAAACGTTACGGAAGCGCCTTGGCTTGGATTTTCTTCACGGAAATAATTTTCCTCAGCAATTTCGAGAAAGAGAGAAGTGCCAAGAAGGCTGAACCCTTTTCTTCTTCACTCCTCCCCCTATTTATAGCAAAATAGGGGAGGAGCTTGCCACCCAGCTCGCCCTGGTGAGCAAGGTTGCTTCCTCCAGAAGCAACAACCTTCTGGAGGAAGGATCTGGAAGGCCCAAGTGGGCCAGATTGTTATTTGTACCCCCCCTTTTTACTAAATGTACCCCCCTTCTATTTTTTTGGTAATTCTTTTTCCGTAACGTTACGAAACTTTACGAATTTTTTAACGATACTTATTTTCCTTCCGCAAGGTTACGAATCCTTACGGATTATGTATTTACTTTTTTTAGCTTTCGAAGAAGTTACGGAAACTCACGGATTGCGCAAAACACCTCTTTTCGATTTCTGTCACATTACGGAATTTTCACGAATCGCGTAAGCCTGCTTCCTTTTGATTCTCGGCACGTCTCGGGACTTCACATATTGTGCAACAAAGGGCGCCAAGTACCTTGAAGCGGCCAATCAAAGGTTGTATATCATCAAATAATAATCCCTGGACGAAATTAGGGTATGACAGATAGATATAAAGGGTCTCAATTTCTTGAGGAAGGTGTGGAAGCAATACCTTCTAAGGTTATTTTGATGATGCCAAAGAATCAAGAGTTAAGCAAATTCCAAAGATTCAAGAATCAAGTTTCAAGAATCAAGATTCAACATTCAAGAATAATGAAGATCAAGATTCAAGACTCAAGATTCAAGAATCAAGAGAAGACTCAATCAAGATAAGTACTAAAAAAGTTTTTCAAATCATCGAGTAGCACAAGAAGTTTTCACAAAATCATTACCAAAGAGTTTTACTCTCTGGTAATCGATTACCAGAAGGTAGTAATCGATTACCAGTGTTTTATAATGTTAAGATTTCAAATTTCAAGAGTTACAACTTGTGTTTAAACATTTTCAAATCATTTTAAACTTGTGTAATCGATTACACAATACTTGTAATCAATTACCAGAGCTTCTAAACGTTTTAATTTTTAAAATTTAAAATAAAGAGTCACATCTATTGATGTGTAATCGATTACACCTTAATGGTAATCGATTACCAGTGACTGATTTCGAAAAATAAATTTCCAAAAGTCACAATTCTTCAAGTGACTTGTTTCTGAAGATTTTTTCAAAAGTCACAACCTTTTTAAGTGACTAGTTTTAAAGAAATTGCCAAGAGTCACAAGCTTTGACTTGAGTCATCAAGAGATTATAAATATGTGACCATGGCATGAATTTAATTAATAATTTATCTTTCAATCTTTTTTCATCATCTCTCAACATCTTTGAACTCTTTCTACAGAATTTTCTGATTCATTTCTCTTCATCTTTCTTAAAGTTTTTGTTCAATACTTTTTCTTTGAAGAAAAGTTCTTTGATCAAAAACTTGTGTTATTCATCTTTTTCATTCTCTTCTCCCTTTGCCAAAAGAACAGAAGGACTAACCGCCTAAATTCTTTTGTGTCTCTCTTCTCCCTTTTCCAAAAGAATAGAAGGACTAACCACCTGAATTCTTTTGTGTCTCTCTTCTCCCTTACAAAAGATTCAAAGGACTAACCGCCTAAGAATTCTTTTGATTCTTCCCTTTCCCTTAAGCAAAAGATTTCAAAGGACTAACCGCTTAAGATATCTTTTGTTTCCCCTTACAAAGATTCAATGGACTAACCGCCTGAGAATTCTTTGTCCCAACACATTGGAGGATTGATGTGTCATTATTTTCTCCTATTTCTTACCCCTTTCTGTCACCATTTTAATTACTGATTAGGCTTAATTGTCAAATTAATTATGCAGTTTTATCATTTGGGCCTACTTGACTAATTTTGTATTTTAATTTAATTTCAGTAGAATTATAAGCAATTGGGCTTGGATCCGGAATTGGGCTGAACCGGCTTGCACTTGAAGAGAGCAGACAATTTTAATTGTTGTCCAGTTTTATTTTATTTTGTTTTTGAGCTGTATTTTTGTAATTGGGCCACCAGACCTTATTGGGCCCAATAATCAGATTTGTAAGCTTTGGAGCCCAACTACTAGGGTTTTAGGAGGGTTCGTGTTACTGTTCACATAGAGAGATTGTAGGGTTTCATTTTTCAGCTTTCGGGTTACTGTTCATGCGCATGGTACTGTTCACGTAGCAACTCCATTTTCGTTTTTTGCTTCAAATTCCAGTTTCGTTTTTTGCTTTTAATTCCAGTTTCGTTTTCTGCCTTTGATTTCCGTTTCGTTTTTGCTGTTAATGGAAGGCTGAATCTCTAGTGTTGTTTTCTCTTGAGGATTAAGCATAGCTCTCTTTGAGGTTTTGTTATTAATATTAAATTCTGATCAGTTTTTCGCCTTCACCAATTATTCTGTATTTGTTGCTTGCTAATACTAATCCATGCATGCTTAATGCTTGATTAATTGTCTCTCTGCTTAATTAACGTTCATGCTTAAAGGACATGTGAGAGGGATTAATTGGTGTATGTGTTGCTTAATCACATAATGACAGCCTTGTGTTAATTTTTACTGAGTAAATTAATTTCGGGATAAATTCTTGTAACCTAGGATAAGAGACTTGCTTTTGAATCAAGGGGAAACAACATGTTTTAGTTCTGTTATCTTTTTAATTCAAGTTTGTTTGGTGTTTAAATTACAAAAACAAACAACCCCTCCCATTTCGTTACTGTTTTATTATTATTGTTATGAACGTTTGTTTGATCATTGCTCACTGGGAGACGACCTAGGATCACTTCCTAGATATTGCATTTTAATGTTTACTTGATTCGGGTATGACTCCTATCAAATTTGGTGCCATTGCCGGGTATGACTCCGTCCAAAGGTTCATAATTATGTTTTTGTGTCTTCGTGTTTGTTTTTGTGTGTTTTTATAAAATCGGTGTTATGTGAATAATTTGCAGTGTTTAGTGTTTTGTGTGTAGTTCTGTTGTTTAGTGTTGTTTGTGTAGTGTTGTGTAGTGTTCTGTTTTGTTTTTCAGGCTTGGCCCCTGTTCATAAGTGTTGTGTTGTGAATAGTATTAGATTTTGCTAATTAATTGGCGATTTTTGTTTTGATAGCTAGAGTTGTTATTTTTGGCTGATTTTTTGTGTGGTAGTTTCTTTTGATCCCTATTTTGTGTAAAAAATACCACAAGCACTTGGTGTGGCCGAATTTGAGAGATACAAAAAATTTGGAACTTGTTTTTAGCAAAACTTAAAACGGCCATAACTTTTGCTCCGGTTATCAAAATGACTATTATTAGCAAAACTTAAAACGACCATAACTTAAAATGGCCATAACTTTTGGGGTAGAAAAAAAACTTAAAACGGCCATAACTTAAAATGGCCAAATCTTGTTTTTAGCAAAACTTAAAACGGCCATAACTTAAAACAACCATAACTTTTGGGGTAGAAAAAAATTTCCCATGCCGTCCCAACCTGCTTTAGCTGGTTGCGATTCTCAGAGCTTAAAAATGTTGGATCAAGTGGCCTCAGAATAATTAAGAAGGGGCGGGGGTTGAATTAATTATTCCTAAACCTTTACTAATTAAAAATTTACTCTTCTAAGACTTTTACTTAAGTGAATAAAGAGTAGAAGAGAAACTTAACGAAAAGTAAAAGCGGAAATTAAAGTGCACAGCGGAAATTAAAAGAGTAGGCAAGAAAGAGACAAACACACAAGAGTTTTTATACTGATTCGGCAACAACCCGTGCCTACATCCAGTCCCCAAGCAACCTGCGGTCCTTGAGATTTCTTTTCAACCTTGTAAAAATCCTTTTACAAGCAAAGATCCACAAGGGATGTACCCTCCCTTGTTCTCTTTGAACAAGCTAGTGGATGTACCCTCCACTAGAACTGATCCACAAGAGTTGTACCCTCTCTTATTCTCAGTCAACAACCCAAGTAGATGTACCCTCTACTTGTACCACAAAGGATGTACCCTCCAATGTGTTAAGACAAAGATCTCAGGCGGTTAAACCTTTGAAACTTTGTGAATGGGGATACAGAAGAATTCTCAGGCAGTTAGTCCTTTGAAATCTTTTGTATATGGGAAAGGGAAGAATCAAAAGAATTCTTAGACTGTGTCGTTTTGAATTCTTTGACAAGGGAGAAGGGAAACACAAAAGAATTCAGGCGGTTAGTCCTTCGTTCTTTTGGAAAAGGGAGAAGAGAGACACAAAAAGAATTCAAGCGGTTAGTCCTTGGCGAATTCTTTTTGGCAAAGGGAGAAGAGAATGAAAAGGATGAATAGCACAAGTTTTCAAGGTTTGGAAAACCAGAAAACTTTGGAAAGCTTTTGGCACAAGGAAGAAGAAGAAGTTCAAAGAGATTCAAAAGTTGTAAAGGATTGTATTGTAAAGGTTGTTCAAGATAATTGAAATGCAAAACAAAGCCTTGCTTTTATAGACTCTTCATGTCTGGTCAAGAGAACTATTAGAAGAGTTATGACTTTTAGAAAAACTTAAAACCAATTTGAAAAAGTCAAAAAACTATTTGAAGAGTTACATTTTTTTTATTTGTTTAGAAACTATCACTGGTAATCGATTACACAAAACTTTTTTGTGAATGAATGTGACTCTTCACATTTGAATTTCAACGTTCAAGCACACCGTTAATCGATTATCAAAACATTGTAATCGATTACAACATTTTGAAATCAATTGGAACGTTGTAAATTCAGTTGAAAACTTTTTCAGATCCATTTTGCTACTGGTAATCGATTACAATAATCTGGTAATCAATTACCAGAGAGTAAAAACTCTTTGGTAAAAAGGTTTTGAGAAAAATCCACGTGCTACTCAGTTTTTGAAAAAACTTTTTCATACTTATCTTGATTAATTCTTCTCTTAATTTTTGAATCTTGAGTCTTGAATCTTGATCTTGATTCTTGAAATCAAATTTCCTCTTGAACCTTGAAGTGTTCTTAAATCAATCTTGAACATCTTGAACTCATTCTTTGATTCTTGAGATCATCATCTTTGTTATCATGAAGTATTCTTGACCTTTGAGCTTTTTGTCATCACCTTTGTTATCATCAAAACTTCTTTGAATCAATCTTGATTCATCATGAAGCTTGCTTCTACAATCTCCCCCTTTTTGATGATGACAACTTCTGAAATCAAGAAACACACACACACACACACACACTTTTTCCTAGTCGATCACTCACATAAATTTCCATTCTCCCCCTTTGTTTTTGAATTTATGCTTCTCTTAAAATTCAGTTGATTACTCATGTGAGTTCTTGATTTAATCTCTATTTCTCTCCCCCTTTGGCATCAACAAAAAGCCAAAGTGTGTAACAAATTTGAAGCAAGCAAATACAACTAAGCATCCACACAACATTCATGAAAAATATAAACCAAATCATGAAGCAAGAACCATGAAGCAAGAACAATGAATAGATCAAATATAAAATCCACATAGTCAAATAACATAATTAATATTTGTTCAAACATACCATGCAAATAAAGAAATAGTAAATTGTTCAAATATCATAATAATATAGATTATTTGGGTAAGTCACTGATATCTATCAGTCCTAATTCTCTTCTAATGTTGTAAAAGGTATCTTTACTTAGTGGTTTTGTAAAAATGTCTGCAAGTTGATTTTTAGTATCTACAAATTCTAAAACAACATCACCTTTTAGAACATGATCTCTAATAAAATGATGTCTAATTCCCATATGCTTGGTTCTAGAGTGAAGAATTGGATTTTTAGATATGTTTATGGCACTTGTGTTATCACATTTTATGGGAATGTGATCTAATACTATTCCATAATCAGATAGTTGTTGCTTCGTCCATAGAATCTGTGCACAACAACTACCAATAGAAATATATTCTGCTTCTGTTGTGGATAATGCTACACTATTTTGTTTCTTGTTATTCCAAGAAACAAGTGCAGACCCTATGAATTGACATGTACCACTAGTACTTTTCCTATCTATTTTTGATCCAGCAAAATCCGAATCTGAGTATCCAACTAGGTTGCATAAAGAATTCTTAGGGTACCACAATCCTAAACTAACTGTTCCTAATAGATATCTTATGATTCTTTTTACTGCCATTAAATGTGAAAACTTTGGATTTGATTGAAATCTTGCACACATGCATACACTAAACATAATATCTGGCCTACTTGCAGATAAGTAAAGTAGAGATCCAATCATACCTTTGTATTGCTTTGGATCAACAGGTTGACCAGATTCATCTTTGTCAAGATAACAATTTGTATTCATAGGAGTAGCCAAGTGTTTTGAGTTTTCCATTCCAAATCTCTTAATGAGTCCTTTGCAATACTTTGCTTGATTGACAAAGATCCCATCATTTGTTTGTTTGATTTGTAGTCCAAAAATGTAATTTAACTCACCCATCATGGACATCACAAACTCACTTTGCATATCAATAGAAAACACCTTGCACAAAGATTCATTAGTAGATCCAAAAATTATATCATCAACATAAATTTGTAGCAACAAGATATCATTATCCTTCTTTTTTATGAATAAGGTGGTATCTACTTTCCCTCTAGTAAAATTCTTTTCTAATAGGAATTTGCTTAATCTTTCATACTGTCATACCCTAATTTCGTCCGGGGACCATTGTTTGATGCCATGCAACCTTTGTTTGACCGCTTCGAGGTACTTGGCACCCTTTGTTGCATAATACGTGAAGTTCTGAGACATCCCGAAAATCAAAAGGAAGCATTGTTACGCAATCTGTGAAATTTCGTAACATGCCGGTAATCAAAAGGAAGTATTGTTACGCAATCCGTGAGTTTCCGTAACATTCCGAAAGCTAAAAAAGGAGTAATTACATGACTCGTAAGGTTCCGTAACCTTACGGAAAGAAAACAAGTATCGTTATGAAATTCGTAAAGTTTCGTAACGTTACGGAAAAAGAATCACCAAAAAAGCAAAGGGGGTGTATTTAGTAAAAAAAGAGGGTGCAAATAGCAACCAGGCCCACTTGGGCCTTCCAGGATGTTCCTCCAGAAGGCGGTTGCTTCTGGAGGAAGCAACCCAGGCGAGCTGGGTGGCAAGCTCCTCCCCTAGTTTCCTATAAATAGGGGGAGGAGTGAAAGAGAAATGAGTTCAGCCGTTTTGGTACTTCGTAATCACTTAAAATTAGTGAGGAAAATTGTTTCCGTGAAGAAAATCCAAGCCGAGGCGCTTCCGTAACATTTATGTGGGTGATTTCGCGATGATTTTCAACCGTTCTTCGTCATTCGTTGTTCGTTCTTCGTCGTTCTTCGGTCTTCAACCGATAAGTTCCCAAAATCGAACTTTTCAATTCATTCTATGTATCCTTGGTGGTCCCCATTTGTTTCGCGTACTTTTATTTTCGTCTCATTTACTTTCCGTACCCGCTTTTGACGTTCTTTAGTCATTTACTTATGTCATTTTCTCTCCTAATAAAAAAATAAAATAAATTTCCACCGATCATTTGATTTGTAATATCCGTTAAAATGAAATCCGACCGTTCGGTCATGCCGTAACCACGTTGGAAACCAAAAAAAGGTAAAATAATAATATAATAATCAAAAAATATATTTTAGTAAAATAAACCAAAAAAAAATCAATCAGACGTTTCTCATTGGGATCTCTCTTTCTTAATTGAATTGACTAATAACTAAAGTGAAACTAAGGCTAAAATCAACTCGCAAAGCCAAGCTCGTCCGCAAAAATCACTAAAAAGGATTTTAAGGTTCGATACCTCAGTTTTTCTCACCAAGTTAAATGGATCATTTTAAGGTCCAACGCCTTAAAAGGACCACCTTCCAAGTAAAAAGAATCACCTGATTCGTCCTTTTGAAAGAACTACGTAGGTCTGATTTCCTCTTCGATAGAGGGTACGTAGGAGCAAGAGCCTCACTTTTGTCGACCTCAAAAATAAAAAAGAAATAAAAATTTAGGTACACAATTTCACACAATTCTAAAATTAAGGTTGTTGTCCTTTGAGACAAACGTGAGAGGTGCTAATACCTTCCTCAAACGTAAATACAACTCCCGAATCTAGAATATTCTTCATGACCGGTTTCCTTCGGTTTTTCCAATGTTTTCCACAAATAAACGTTGGTGGCGACTCCATGCATTTTCCTCCTTTGGAAGACGCACCTGTGAGCCTCGCCTCGCTCGCCCGCAAAAGGGTAGGTTGCGACAGTTGGCGACTCCACTGGGGACTGTTTTTGTGAGTTAGGCCTATTTTAAGAAAGTGTGGAATTGTGAAACTTTGTGTGTGCATTTTTTTTTTTAACTGTGTAAATATAATAAATGCTGTCTTTTCCACATTTTTACACTGCATTCTAAGCACCCACGGGTTTGAGTAAAAAAGGGGCCATATACCCGGGTCCATGGGAATCTAAGGAGTGGAGGTGAATCTATGGTCATGCTAGGTCTCCGACTTGCTTGATAATAGTGAAACCTCATCTAGAGCTTTCTCTCTTTATAATGTGTTGTCGCTGGTATTCCATACCGCCGCAATATTATTATCTTGAGTGATGATACCTCTAGAAAACAGCCATGTGAGATATGGATTGTTGGGAGTAGTTATTAAAGACCCCTAGATATTATCCTATAGGTCCCCAAATAGGGGCATGGAGCAAACACGCTCTGTGCCATTTGTTCTCATGCATTCTTCTGCGAATAGCACATAAATTATAGTTTTGCTGTATAGCTAGTGATATCTTGTCTCTTTAGAGTAATGCGTCACTTTTTAATGCATACGTTGGGGCACCGCAATGCCTAGAACGTAGTATTAAAAAGATGGGTCTTTTTTTGGTCTCGTATATGTAAATTACCACTTGTTTTTCTTTTCGTCTCATGCATGCGCATTGCATGATTCATATCGGAGCCTTGATTCACCCCTTTTTAGGTAAATGATGGGGACAAATCAAATCGGAAAAAAATTCTATCAAGTCAAGATTAAGGGCCTAGATGTCACCAGCCTTAAGGAGTTGGGACGGTTGATGGGACCCCTCCAAAGGCAAGCCTTCCGCAAAGCGTATGGAAAGATTTTAGATTTGACCACAGTGGAGGTATTTATGGAAGCCATTGTATCCCTCGCCCAATACTATGACCAGCCGTTGAGATGCTTCGCATTTGGGGACTTCCAAATAGTACTGACTGTTGAAGAATTTGAGGAGATTTTAGGATTCCTTCTTGGGGGAAGAAAACCGTATCTTTTCTTCAGGTTTCTTCCCTCCTTGGGCAAGATTGCAGCTATGGTCGGAGATTCGGCGAGAGAGTTGGATCATATGAAGCAAACTCGGAACGGCGTAGTGGGCCTACCGCGGAAATACTTGGAAGGCAAGGCAAGGGATATGGCGAATCAAGAGGAGTGGGTCCCGTTTGCGGATATACTAGCTTTGCTAATCTTTGGGGTTGTCCTCTTTCCAAACGTGGACGGTTTGGTGGACCTAGCCGCAATTGATGCTTTCCTTGCATATTACCATAGCAAGGAGAGCCCGGTGGTAGCTATCTTGGCGGACTTATTTGATACATTTGACCGAAGGTGTGAGAAGAACAGCGCACAGATTGTCTGCTGTTTACCCGCTCTTTTTATGTGGTTGGTTTCGCACCTATTCCAACAAGACATAAGGCACCCGTGTCCGCTTCAAAGTTATCGCTCGTGCATCGAAAAAAGAAGAGTAGATTGGGACCAATACTTGGTTGGGTTAAGAGGTAGCACAATCAACTGGTTTCCTCGATGGAAGGAAGGAAATAAGGGAGTTCTCTTCTCATGTGAGGACTACCCAAACATTCCGTTGATAGGGACGAGGGGTTGTATTAACTATAATCCCGCACTTGCTATAAGACAGTTAGGGTACCCCATGAGGGGAGCACCGACGGAAGAGAGCCTCTCGCCTTTCCTTGTGAGAGATTTCGGCTTCAAGATCGTACAAAGGGTCCACAAGGCGTGGGAAAGCCCGTTAAGGAAAGATAAAGAACTTAGGGGCATCCGTAATGGCATCATCGGTGGTTATCATGAATGGCTAAGAGTTCATACACGAGGGTTAGATTGGCTTTCCAAGTTGAAATTTATCAACGAGGAGAACTTCGAAGCTCCAGAAGAGGATGAAGAAGTCCAAGCTCTAAAATCAGAGCTAGGAAAGGCAAGACTCGCCAAAGAAAAATTCAAGTTAGTCGCTACAGACATCCGGAAAGAGTGTGCCGGATTACGAGAGGAAAATGCGGCTACCGCAAGAGCCCTCGAACGAGAAACCAAGAGGGCTCGCAAGGAAGAGCATGGCCGAGATAAATTCCGAGGAGCTTTGTGGGGCAGCAACAATGAGGTCAAGCTCCGGAGAGAGGAAAGAGACAAGTCACGAGTACATGGCATGGTCTTAAAGAAGGAGTTAGCTACTTGCTCAAGATCCAAGAGGAGTTTGGTCCAACACTTAGAAGCCACGGAGCAAAGCATGCTAGCTATAATAGGACAGTATAGAGAAGAGTTAAACCAGTCTTTGACCCATGAATAAAAACTAGTAGAGGACTTCGCACGAATGCACGCCGAGAGGGAGGGTGATTGATGCATTGTGTCATACCCTAATTTCGTCCGGGGACCTTTGCTCGAAAGGGGATGATTATGTAATCCGCAAGGTTCCGTAACGTTACGGAAAGAAAACAAGTATCGTTACGAAATTCGTAAGTTTCCGTAACTTTACGAAAAAGAATCACCAAAAAACAGCAGAGGGGGGTGTACTTAGTAAAAATGGGGGTGCAAATAGCACCCAGGCCCACTTGGGCCCTCCGGTATATTCCTCCAGAAGGCGGTTGCTTCTGGAGGAAGCAACCCTGCTCGCCTGGGCGAGCTGAGCTCGCCTGGGCGAGCTGGGCGGCAACCACCTCCCCTATTTTGCTATAAATAGGGGAGGAAGTGAAGAAGGAAGGGGTTTTCAGCCCCTTAGGCACTTCTCTCTCTTTCGAATTTGCTTGGAAAAATTGTTTCCGTGAAGAAAATCTAAGCCGAGGCGCTTCCGAAACGTTTCCATAACGTTTTCCGTGAGGAATCTCGCAAAGGTTTCAACCGTTCTTCGACGTTCTTCATTCGTTCTTCATCGTTCTTCGATCTTCAACGGGTAAGTACCTCGAACCAAGCTTTTCGATTCATTCTATGTACCCGAAGTGGTCCACATTGTGTTTCGTGCATTTTTATTCTCATTTTGTTTACTTTTTATAACCCCTGTTGACGTGCTTAAGCCATTTTACTTAAGTCATTTCTCGCTTAACTTAAAAATAAAATAAATTTCCACCGAACGTTTGAATTGTATTATCCGTTATCCTCGGTTAAAATAAATTCCGACCGTTCGGTCGTGCCGTAACCACGTTGGAAATCAAAAAGAGGTAAAAAATAATATAATAATCAAAAAGACATCTTTTAGTAAAATAAAGCGGAAAATCAATCGGACGTTTTCTCTTTGGGATTTCTCATTCTTAATCGAATTGATTAATAACTAAAGTGAAACTAAGGCTAAAATCAACTCACCTAGTCAAGCTCGTCCACAAAAATAGGCTTTTGAAGTTAGTCATCTCAATTTCTCACTAAGTAAAATGGGTCATTTTTAAGGTCCAACGCCTTAAAATGATCACCACTTAAGTAAAAAAGAATCATTTGATAAGAAAGAACTACGTAGGTCTGATTTTCTCATCCCAAATTGAGGAATACGTAGGAGCAAAGGGAAACGCCCTTGTCGACCACAAAAAGAGAAAAAAATATAAAAAGGGTATAAAGGATATAAGGACATAAAAAGGAACGTAAAAATCAAAGTCATGTTTGCACATTCGATTAAAGGCTGCCGTCCCTTGGGACGGACGTGCGGGGTGCTAATACCTTCCCTGTGCGTAAATACAACTCCCGAACCTTTCACTTAAAAGTTCGTAGATCGCGTCTTTTCCGGTTTTTCCGACGTTTTCCTCAAATAAACGTTGGTGGCGACTCCGCGCGTATTCCTTTTGTGGAACACGCATCCCGCGAGTCACGCGTCGCCCTCCCGCCGAAGGATAGGTTGCGACAGTTGGCGACTCCACTGGGGACTGTTTTTAGAGAGTTAGGCCATTTAAATTTTGTGCAATGTTTTACCGTGACTTACCCCTTTGTTGGTTTCCTTTCATTATGTTCTTGTGTATATAAACTCTTTGTTGCTTTTAGTGCGTTTTAAATGTATGCATGAAGTAAATATTTATTCATTTGATGCACACAAACACCAACACTATTTGCACACACTGTGAGTGAAAAAGGGCCCTATACCCGGGTTCATGGGAGCATAAGGAGTGGAGGTGAATCTGTGATCATGCTAGGTCTCCGACTTGCTTGATTACAGTGAACCCTCATCTAGAGCTTTTCTCTTTGGAAACCTATTGTTGCTAGTAGTCCCTACTGCTACAATATGTTCTTCAAAGGGGATGATACCTCTAGAAACCATCAAGAGAGATATAACTACCTTGGGGATTATTGCTAAAAGCCTAGTTAGTTCTCTCCCTTATAGGTCCCTTAAATAGGGGCACGAAGCAAACACGCTGCGTGCCATTTTTCACACTGCCATCCATGAGTATCATATACCCTTTTGCTTATGTTCGGTAAATATTGTCATACTGTGCACATTCCCGCATTGTGTCTTTTGCATAGGCATTGCATATGGGTTCCGTTTTGATCCCTACTGTAAACAAACCAACGGAGGGTCCGTGTCGCCTTCTTAAAAACGTGCGTTGGGGCATTTCGCTACCCCTAGACGTCGTATCTAAGAAGGGGACAAATTCCCCGGACCCCCGGATTCCTAGATTGCATCTGTGTCATATGCATTCCATCATGCATTCATCCATCCCACCCATGAGATATCGGAGTTTTGATTTGCACCAGCTTTTGTCTCACTTTAGTAAGCATGGGAACAAATCAAACCGGCAAGAGGTTCTACCAAGTCAAGGTCAAAAGCCTAGATACCACCAGCATCAAGGAATTAGGGCGGTTGATGGAACCCCTCCAAATGCAAGCCTTCCGCAAGACTTACGGAAAGATCTTAGAGTTGACCATAGCAGAGGTGTCCATAGAAGCCATTGCATCACTTACCCAATACTACGACCAGCCTTTGAGATGCTTCACATTCGGGGACTTCCAATTAGTACCGACCATTGAAGAATTTGAGGAAATTCTAGGATGTCCTCTCGGGGGAAGAAAACCATATCTTTCCTCCGGATGTCTCCCCTCTTTGAGCAGAATTGCAACTGTGGTCAAGGATTCAACAAGAGGTTTGGACCGCATAAAACAGACTCGGAACGGCATAGCGGGCCTACCACAGAAGTACCTAGAAGACAAGGCGAGGGGTATGGCCAATCAAGGAGACTGGGTCCCGTTTATGGATGTGTTAGCTTTGCTAATTTTTGGGGTCGTCCTCTTTCCAAACGTGGATGGTTTGGTAGACCTAGCAGCAATCGACGCTTTCCTTGCCTACCACCATAGCAAGGAGAGTCCGGTGGTAGCTGTCTTGGCAGATCTATTTGACACATTTGACCGAAGGTGCGAAAAGAGTAGCGCACGGATCATCTGTTGCTTACCCGCCCTCTGTGTTTGGTTGGTTTCCCATTTGTTCCAACAAGACACAAGACATCCATGTCCGCTCCTGAGCCATCGCTCGTGTACTGAAAAGAGGAGAATGGATTGGGACCAGCTCTTGGCCGGGATAGGAGGTAGAACAATCAGTTGGTTCCCCCGATGGAAGGAAGGAAAAGAAGGAGTCCTTTTCTCATGTGGAAGATACCCAAACATTCCGCTGGTAGGAACGAGGGGTTGTATTAATTACAATCCCACGCTCGCTATAAGACAACTAGGGTACCCCATGAGGGGAGCACCGACGGAAGAAAGCATGTCTCCTTTCCTGGTGAGGGATCTCGGCGCACAAAATTCCAAGACTATACAAAGAATCCATAAGGCATGGGAAACCCCGTTAAGGAAAGATCAAGAGCTTAGAGGCATTCGTAATGGCATCATTGGTGGATACCACGAATGGCTGAAAGTTCGCATACGAGGTTTAGATTGGCTCGCCAAGTTAAAAGTCGTCAGCGAAGAGAATTTTGAAGCACCGGAAGAGGACGAAGAAGTCCAAGCTCTCAAAAGCGAGTTAGGAAAGGCAAAACTCGCCAAGGAGAAGTTCAAGTTGGCTGCTACACACGTTCGGAAGGAGTGTGCCGGGTTACGGGAAGAGAATGCAATTACCGCAAGAGCCCTTGAACAAGAGACCAAGAGGGCTCGCAAGGAAGAGTATGGCCGGAACAAATTTCGCGGAGCTCTATGGGGTAGCAATAGTGAACTCAAGTTGCGAAGGGAAGAAAGGGACCAATCGCGAGCACATGGCATGGTTCTGAAAGAGGAGTTGATGACTTGTTCAAGGTCCAAAAGAAGCTTGTCTCAGCGTTTATGCGAGACAGAGACCAACATGTTAGCTATCATCGCCAAGTACCAAGAAGAGTTAGGTCTAGCCACGGCCCACGAGCATAGAATCGCGGATGAGTATGCCCAAGTGTATGCGGAAAAAGAGGCTAGAGGAAGGGTGATCGACTCTTTACACCAAGAGGCAACCATGTGGATGGATCGGTTTGCTCTTACCTTGAACGGGAGTCAAGAACTTCCCCGATTGTTAGCCAAGGCCAAGGAGATGGCAGACACCTACTCCGCCCCCGAAGAGATTCATGGGCTTCTCGGCTATTGTCAGCATATGATAGACTTAATGGCCCACATAATTAGAAATCGTTAGGAAACTTGTATGGTCTCTCAGACCTTGACTAGATATGACTTCCTTTTTGAAATAAAATGAGTTGGTCCCATGTTTCTACTCCAAAAAGCTTGTGCAAATCAAATCACTCCTACATCTCATCTCTAGCATGCATTTTCTTTCTTTACCCACTCCTCACGTTTGGTTTTTTAGGGAAAAACACCATAACTAAACGCGCCGCAAGGGATCCCTATCGCACCAGATCCAAATCTAGAACGATGGGTGATCAAGAGGAGACGCAGGAACAGATGAAAGCCGACATGTCGGCTCTGAAAGAACAAATGGCCTCCATGATGGAGGCCATGTTAGGTATGAAGCAGCTCATGGAGAAGAACGCGGCCACTGCCGCCGCTGTCAGTTCGGCTGCCGAAGCTGACCCGACTCTCTTGGCAACTACGCACCATCCTCCCTCAAACATAGTAGGACGGGGAAGGGACACACTGGGGCACGATGGCAGCCCTCACCTGGGATACAACCGAGCGGCTTACCCTTATGGATTGCCGCCCAACTATTCACCACCCATCTTGCAAGAAGATGCGGGCCACATTGCTTCTCCCGTCCATGAAAAAGAGCCTCCTCAGCAGCCCGACGAAGTCCATAAAGACCCTCAAGATTATGCTCGGAGGGATGTCGAGTTTTATCCCCCGATCCCCGAAGGGCCGGCACCAGGCACGTTGCCTCAACCCAACATCGCAGCATCGCCAATAGTTTTGTCCATGGAAGGGCCGCCCCCGGCAACTGAAGAAAGGAGGAAGCTCGATCTCCTTGAGGAAAGATTGAGGGCTGTGGAAGGATTTGGGGACTATCCGTTTGCAGACATGACGGATCTTTGCTTAGTACCCGATGTTGTTATTCCCCCGAAGTTCAAAGTGCCGGACTTCGACAAGTATAAAGGGACGACTTGTCCCAAAAACCATCTCAAAATGTACTGCCGTAAGATGGGCGCTCATTCTAAAGATGAAAAGCTGTTGATACACTTCTTTCAGGATAGCTTGGCCGGAGCAGCGGTAGTGTGGTACACTAATTTGGAAGCTTCCCGTATCCGTACTTGGAAGGATCTGATTACCGCCTTCCTAAGGCAGTATCAGTACAATTCTGATATGGCTCCTGACCGTACTCAACTGCAGAATATGTTTAAGAAAGAGGGTGAAACCTTTAAAGAATATGCGCAGCGATGGAGGGATTTGGCGGCACAAGTAGCTCCTCCCATGGTTGAGAGAGAGATGATCACCGTGATGGTAGACACTCTGCCAGTGTTCTACTATGAGAAGCTAGTGGGTTACATGCCGTCCAGCTTTGCGGATCTGGTGTTTGCCGGGGAAAGAATCGAGGTTGGATTGAAGAGAGGAAAGTTTGATTACGTTTCCTCCACAAACGTGAACGCCAAAAGAATCAGGGCAACAGGGGCAAAAAGGAAGGAAGGAGATGCCCATGCCGTCTCTTCAACACCCGCGTGGGTCAAACCCCAGCAAACACCTCATGGTACCCATCAGTACGCGCAACATCACCCAAGCTTCTCGGCTCATGCTGGGAACGCCTCTAGTTCAACACCCGTGCAGCCTAAAGCACCCACCCAGAGGGAAGCTCCCCAAGTTCCAACTCCGAACACGACTCGACCGGCCGGTAATTCCAACACGACAAGGAACTTCCCTCCGAGGCCATTGCCGGAATTCACCCCGCTCCCAATGACGTACGAAGATCTTCTACCATCCCTCATCGCCAATCATTTGGCCGTGGTAACTCCCGGAAGGGTCCTCGAACCCCCTTTCCCGAAGTGGTATGACCCTAATGCAACTTGCAAGTACCATGGGGGTGTCCCGGGGCATTCCGTCGAAAAATGCTTGGCCCTTAAATTCAAGGTCCAACATTTAATGGATGCCGGATGGCTGACTTTCCAAGAGGATCGGCCCAATGTGAGGACCAACCCGCTCGCCAATCATGGAGGGGGAGCAGTTAATGCAGTCGAATCCGATAGGCCGCACAGGTCTAAACCTTTAAGGGATGTGGCAACCCCTAGGAGGTTTATCTTTGAGGCCCTACAAAAGGGAGGTGTAATTCCCCATAGTGGGTGTAAGGAGGATTCCTGTCTGCTACATTCCGGCGAGATGCATGACATGGAGACGTGTTTGGAAGTAGAGGAATTGTTACAGCGGATGATAGACCAAGGTCGACTAGAAGTCGGCATTGAAGGAAAAGAAGAGCAGCATATATGCATGCAATCTACGGAGGGGAGCGGTGTTGCGAAGCCCAAACCCTTGGTGATATACTTCACTAAAAGTGCAGCCTCGCAAAAGCCCGGGCACCCCTTAATGGCCAAACCTGTTCCTTTCCCGTACCAAAATAGTCACGCGGTCCCGTGGAGATATACACCTCCGGGGAAGAAGGAAGAAGAAGTCACTGACGTCAGCTCGCTGTCGGCTAAAGTAACAAATATCACGGGACTGAGTGGTGTGACCCGTAGTGGTCGTGTGTTCGCACCTCCGGACCTACCGGTCCAACCCGCCGACGTCAAAGGAAAAGGAAAAGTGGTGGAGGAACAAGATGGCGAAGCACCCCACGCTTCGAATAAAGATATTCCAGCAAAGGGGCCCCCAGAGAAAAAGGATGGTAGAAAGGAGGTGTCGCTAGAGGAAGCCAACGAGTTCCTTCGCATAATTCAGCAGAGCGAATTCAAGGTTATCGAACAGCTCAACAAAACCCCGGCTAGGGTCTCGCTGCTGGAGTTACTTATGAGCTCCGAGCCTCATCGGGCTCTGCTAGTAAAAGTGCTGAACGAGGCTCATGTGGCCCAAGATATCTCGGTAGAAGGTTTCGGAGGGCTGGTCAACAATATCACTGCCAACAACTATCTTGCCTTCGCCGAAGAAGAAATCCCCGCTGAGGGGAGAGGGCATAATAAGGCTTTACACGTATCAGTCAAGTGTATGGACCATATCGTAGCCAAGGTGCTCATCGATAATGGTTCCAGTTTAAACGTGATGCCTAAGAGCACTTTGGAGAAGTTACCATTCAATGTTTCCCACTTAAAACCAAGTTCAATGGTGGTTCGGGCCTTCGACGGCACTCGCCGAGAGGTTAGGGGAGAGATCGATCTCCCAGTACAAATAGGCCCTCACACCTGTCAAGTCACCTTCCAAATAATGGATATTAACCCCCCCTACAGCTGCCTGTTGGGGCATCCGTGGATCCACTCAGTGGGAGTCGTGCCTTCTACGCTCCACCAAAAGCTGAAATTCGTAGTAGAGGGGCACTTGGTCATCATGTCAGGCGAGGAAGATATCTTGGTAAGTTGCCCATCCTCCATGCCTTATGTGGAAGCCGCAGAAGAATCGTTAGAAACTGCTTTCCAGTCTTTTGAGGTGGTCAGCATTTCCTCCGTGGACTCCCTCTTTGGGCAGCCTAGTCTGTCTGATGCAGCGGTAATGATGGCCCGAGTTATGTTGGGGAACGGTTATGAGCCCGGGATGGGTTTAGGAAAAAACAACGGCGGCATAACTAGACTGATAAATACCCAAGGTAATCGTGGGAAGTATGGTTTAGGCTATAAGCCCACTCAGGCAGACATGAAAAGAAGCATCGCGGGAAGGAAGAACAATGGTCAAAGTTCGCGTTGGAGACAAGAAGGTGAAGGAAGCCCGCCCTGCCACATAAGTAGAAGCTTTATAAGCGCGGGTTCGGGAGACAAAGGTCAAGCGTTCGCGATATGCGAAGATGATATTCCGAGTACTTTGGATTTGGTACGACCATGCCCTCCTGATTTCCAGCTGGGAAATTGGCGAGTGGAGGAACGCCCCGGCATTTGCGCAACAAGCATAATGTAAACCTTTACGGTTTTAAAAGCTCTATAGTTGGGCCTAGGCTTTAGAGTTTTTCCTTTTGTTAAGGCTTTGTGTCTTTTGTTTTTGAATTTATAATACAAGGATCTTGCTTCATCTGTTCCTGGTCTCTACCCATTCTCATTCATTTGCATGTTTACTTCTTTTTCTGAAACGGCAGATCCGATGATGAGTCCCCCGAAGGTACTAATACCTGGGACCCGTCTATCGACTTCGAGCAAGAGATGAATCAAACGGAAGATGAAGGAGATGAGGATGTGGGACTGCCTTCGGAACTAGAAAGAATGGTCGCCCATGAGGACCAAGAAATGGGGCCTCATCAAGAAGAAACAGAGCTAGTAGACTTAGGAATTGGCAGTGGAAAGAGGGAAGTAAAGATAGGTACAGGCATTACCGCACCTATCCGTGAAGAATTAATAATCCTGCTAAAAGACTACCAAGACATCTTTGCTTGGTCATACCAAGATATGCCCGGTTTGAGTTCTGACATTGTGCAGCACCGATTACCTCTAAATCCCGGGTGTTCCCCGGTAAAACAGAAACTGAGAAGGATGAAGCCCGAAACCTCCTTGAAAATAAAAGAAGAAGTGAAGAAGCAATTTGACGCTGGATTTCTGGCCGTCGCTCGGTATCCAGAATGGGTTGCCAACATCGTACCAGTTCCTAAAAAAGATGGGAAAGTACGGATGTGTGTGGATTATCGGGACCTGAATCGGGCCAGTCCCAAGGACAATTTTCCTTTACCACACATCGATATCCTCGTAGATAACACGGCCAATTTCGCTTTATTTTCCTTCATGGACGGTTTCTCTGGTTACAATCAGATAAAGATGGCGCCCGAGGATATGGAAAAGACTACTTTCGTCACCCTGTGGGGAACGTTCTGTTACAAGGTGATGTCCTTTGGACTCAAGAATGTCGGGGCAACTTATCAACGGGCCATGGTAGCTTTGTTCCATGATATGATGCATCAAGAGATCGAGGTCTACGTGGACGACATAATTGCTAAATCTAAATCCGAGGAAGAACACCTTGTCAACCTGCGAAAATTGTTCGAAAGGCTTAAGAAATATCAATTAAGGTTGAACCCCGCTAAGTGTACCTTTGGGGTCAAATCAGGGAAATTGCTTGGTTTCGTTGTAAGCCAGAAAGGGATAGAGGTAGACCCCGAAAAAGTGAAGGCTATCCTTGAGATGCCGGAACCCCGTACAGAGAGGCAAGTCCGAGGGTTCCTGGGGCGCCTGAATTATATTGCCAGATTCATATCGCAGCTCACCGCCATTTGTGAGCCGTTGTTTAAACTCTTGCGCAAAAACCAAACTGATCGGTGGAATGAGGATTGCCAAGAGGCTTTTGGAAGGATCAAAAAGTGCTTAATGAGTCCTCCCGTGCTTATGCCACCAGTACCGGGAAGGCCTCTCATTTTGTACATGACAATCTTGGACGAATCAATGGGGTGTATGCTGGGGCAACATGACGAATCCGGGAAGAAAGAGCGCGCTGTTTACTACCTAAGTAAGAAGGTCACGACCTGTGAGATGAATTACTCCTTGCTCGAAAGAACGTGTTGTGCTTTAGTATGGGCGTCCCATCGCTTAAGGCAGTACATGCTGAGCCATACTACCTGGTTGATATCCAAAATGGACCCGGTCAAGTACATCTTTGAAAAGCCAGCTCTCACAGGACGAATCGCCCGGTGGCAAGTCTTGCTATCTGAGTTTGATATAGTCTACGTCACCCAAAAGGCGATAAAAGGAAGCGCTTTGGCAGATTATTTGGCTCAACAGCCTCTTAACGACTACCAGCCCATGCATCCGGAATTCCCGGATGAGGACATCATGGCCTTGTTCGAGGAAAAGTTGGACGAAGATCGGGACAAATGGACTGTATGGTTTGACGGAGCGTCAAACATTCTAGGTCAGGGCGTTGGGGCAGTGTTGATCTCTCCGGACAATCAATGTGTACCTTTCACAGCCAGGCTAGGATTCGACTGCACCAACAACATGGCCGAATATGAAGCATGTGCCCTAGCCGTCCAGGCAGCAATTGACTCCAATGTCAAACTACTCAAGGTGTACGGCGACTCAGCGTTGGTAATCCATCAGCTGAGAGGGGAATGGGAAACTAGAGATCCCAAGCTGATACCCTACAAAGCCTACATCAAGGAATTGGCTAAGACTTTCGATGAGATCTCCTTCCATCATGTTCCCCGCGAGGAAAATCAAATGGCGGATGCACTTGCTACGTTGGCATCTATGTTCCAGTTAACACCGCACGGGGACCTACCCTACATTGAATTTCAGTGTCGTGGCAAACCCGCACATTGTTGCCAAGTGGAAGAGGAACGGGACGGAAAGCCTTGGTATTACGACATCAAGCGATATGTCGTAAGCAAAGAATACCCGCCAGAGATTGCCGACAACGATAAAAGGACATTGAGGAGGTTGGCAGCCAGTTTCTTCATGAGCGGAGGCACACTGTATAAGAGAAATCACGACATGATACTCCTGCGATGTGTGGATGCCAAGGAGGCAAATCACATGATCGAGGAAGTCCATGAGGGCTCGTTTGGAACGCACGCCAACGGGCATGCTATGGCCAGGAAGATCTTAAGAGCAGGTTATTACTGGCTTACCATGGAAAGTGATTGTTGTGTCCATGTGAGGAAGTGCCACAAATGTCAAGCATTCGCGGATAATGTCAATGCCCCACCGTATCCTCTGAATGTCATGTCCGCCCCTTGGCCTTTCTCCATGTGGGGAATAGATGTCATCGGGGCCATTGAGCCCAAGGCCTCGAATGGTCATCGCTTCATCCTCGTAGCAATAGATTATTTCACCAAGTGGGTCGAGGCGGCTTCATATACCAATGTCACGAGGAATGTGGTGGTCAGGTTCATTAAGAAGGAGATCATCTGCCGATATGGTTTGCCAAGGAAGATTATCACGGACAACGGCACCAACCTGAATAACAAGATGATGGGGGAAATGTGCGAGGAGTTTAAAATCTAGCATCACAATTCCACACCCTACCGGCCAAAGATGAATGGAGCCGTGGAAGCGGCCAATAAGAATATCAAAAAGATTATCCAAAAGATGACCGTGTCATACAAGGAGTGGCACGAGATGCTCCCATTCGCGTTACACGGTTACCGGACTTTAGTGCGAACGTCAACTGGGGCAACGCCGTTCTCATTGGTATATGGGATGGAGGCGGTGTTACCGTTCGAGGTAGAAGTCCCATCATTAAGGATCTTGGCAGAATCCGGATTAAAGGAATCAGAGTGGGCTCAAACACGCTACGATCAGCTCAACCTCATTGAGGGTAAGCGCTTAACGGCCATGAGTCATGGGCGCTTATACCAGCAAAGAATGAAGAGTGCATTCGACAAGAAAGTACGCTTACGCAAGTTCCATGAGGGAGACCTTGTGCTAAAGAAAATGTCCCATGCTGTCAAGGACCATCGAGGGAAATGGGTTGTGAAGAGGGCTTTTTCCGGAGGAGCCCTGGTGCTTACCAACATGGATGGCGAAGAGCTACCTTCACCCGTGAACTCTGATGTCGTCAAACAATATTATGCTTAGAAGCTGGGGCAATTAAGGATGTCGCTGCATGTTCTCTATCTTTATGCGTTTTCTGGATTTCCCCCAGGGATTTCCTGTCTGTTGTATCTCTCGTTACAATCTTTCAAAGAAATGAACATGGATTTGAGGCTTTTAGTCCTCACGTTAGTTTCACACCTTGCGTTAATTTGTGATCGCCTGAGCCCTTCCGCTCAGTTCATGGGATCCCCCAAGCGCTTAATTAGAATTGAACCTGAACCAACTTTCCCTAAATTTTCTGCGTTTGAAAACATTCATGCATACGCATACGCATACGCATGTATATTGTTGTGGTAAAACAGGGGCAGGATCACCTTGGGCTACCTTCTGGAGTGGAGACAAAACATGAACGGCAGAAACCAATCAAGGTAGGGTAATGATGCGGTCAAGATTGGCCATACCTGGTTGTTTATTACTTGCAGGTGCTTAAGGACGAATGCAAGTAGGGTTGGGGTCACTGCGCGAGATAAGCAGAGAATGTCGCTGCAAGGCAGCCCCGTATCCTTTGTATTTTGCAGCTTTCTTTTACTATTTGCTTGTTTTAAAAAGGAAAAGAGTAATAATAAAATAAGTAATCAACGCCTAATTCTAACCTAAGTAAGTTCAAGTTAGGAAAAATGCTAATCCATGAGAAGGGAGGGGACATGGTTAATGTTCCCCTCAAAAAAAAAAAAAAAAAGTGCAGGTTAGCTCGCCTGGGCGAGCCACCCCTGCACCAAATTATAAAAATGACGAAAGGGGGGGCGTTTTTACATTCAAAAACTTCTTTTCCCCCCTTTCAAAAGCCATACCCACGGGATTGACGAATTTGCAGCCCTAGGGTCATCCTTTTTCGCATTTTTTGATTCCGTTTTGCGCTTTTGTTCATCACCAACAAGTAAGTATTCCATCCCTAAGCTTTCTAGCTTTTCATTGGTGTATTTTGATCTCCTTTTGGTGCTCTAAATTGTGGGAGTGTGCTCAAATATATGGGGCAATTTTGATTTGTTTTCTTGCTTGATTAGGTTGAATTAGGGGTTGGTATGAGATGGCCCTAGGCCTATAATGCATTTTGAAACAATAGGACATGCCACATTGTCCCCGTTCTCTTGCTATTGATGCCTAAACGCGCGCCCACCAAGTGTTCGGTGAAATGCCTCAATGGCATTAGCGCGTGACTTTTGTAAGGAGACAACCCATGGGGTATTTTGGTTTGTGCATATTTTCTTTTTTTTGGAATATGTATTCATTCCCGAAAAAGGCTAGAGTAATTGCCCCACATATATCCTAGTCCTAGAAACTGAAATTTTATGCAAGAAGAGCACAAAAGGAGGTGCATATTGGGTAAAGTTACCCTTTTTTGGCCAGCAATCAGCTATGGGCCACGCTACAATATTTTCCCTATGCCTAGATGGTTAGGAATTTTGCTCATCATAAATGTGTAGGTTTAGAATAGGTAGCAAAATACCTTTGGCAATTTACACTTTGGGTATGATAGCAAAATACTTGGATGTATGTACATATAATTTTTGGTAGTCAAAATGTCTCACAAAAAAAATATACATAAATATGTTGCATGTTATGTAAAGAAGATACATTACCAAAAAATGTATACCTTTTAATTTGAATACAATTTTAGTCAGCAAAGGAAAATATACTTGAATTTGCATGCGGCTTTAGGTAGCAAAAACTTGAAAAGAGCATGAAATGTAGCACCTTATTGTGTAGATAGTCAAGATTCATCATGAAGTTTGTGTATGTATAGGTATTAGAAATACCAAGATGTGCACATGTGCAATTTTTGGTACCCCAAAATGCTTTGAGTATGCATGTATGTGAATTTAGCCAAGGAGATGTGTGTGATGTAAGTAACAAATACACCTTGGAAGTACGTGTAAATAATCTAGGTAACGAAGCTGCCTTGATTGTATATGGGTGCATTTTTTCGGTTAATAGAATGTCTTGTGCAAGAGAACGTTTGTAAGGAAATATGCGCATAAGCTTGCTCTAAATTTACATTGATGTTTGTATTTATGGGAGGAGGTTATATGCCATTTTTGCTTTAAGAGTAATGTCCCACTGGTAAAACTAACTTTCCAAATGTTTGCCTTCGCAGGAATGGCCCCGAGGAAGCTTGCCTCAAAGAGGTCCAGGAAGGACAAGGCGGCCGAAGGAACTAGTTCCGCCCCGGAGTACGACAGTCACCGCTTTAGGAGCGTTGTACACCAGCAGCGCTTCGAAGCCATCAAGGGATGGTCGTTTCTCCGGGAGCGACGCGTCCAGCTCAGGGACGACGAGTATACTGATTTCCAGGAGGAAATAGGGCGCCGGCGGTGGGCACCACTGGTTACTCCCATGGCCAAGTTTGATCCAGAAATAGTCCTTGAGTTTTATGCCAATGCTTGGCCAACAGAGGAGGGCGTGCGTGACATGAGATCCTGGGTTAGGGGTCAGTGGATCCCGTTCGATGCCGACGCTATCAGCCAGCTCCTGGGATATCCGATGGTATTGGAAGAGGGCCAGGAATGCGAGTATGGCCAGAGGAGGAACCGGTCTGATGGGTTCGATGAGGAGGCCATCGCCCAGCTGCTATGTATACCGGGGCAGGATTTTGCCCGGACTGCTGCAGGAAGGCGAGTGCGAATCATGCGCACCAACATGACCACCCTGACCCAGATATGGATGACGTTGCTCCTCAGCAACATCCTGCCCACCGATCATAATTCTGACCTCCCCATGCCTAAGTGCCAGCTGGTGTACGCCATCCTGACACGGATGAGCATCCATGTGGCTCAGTTGATCGCTGATGCCATCTATATTTTTGCAGGTATGGCGCCCACTAGGCACCCTTTGGACCCAGATAAGTCCAACAGGGCCCTGGGATTCCCCGCACTGATCACAGGACTCTGCCAGTCGTTCGGAGTCCCCGTTGCACCTACCAAGGTGATTCGGCCGCCCATCACCCGGGTTTTTATTGAGAAGTACTGTACCCAGAGACAGGGTCAGGGTGATGCTCCACAGGCCGCAGGCGCGCCCCCACCACCTCATCAAGCTGGCCAGGCTGGGGCATTTGACATGGAGCAGTATTTACGGCATTTGGTTCGCCAGCAGGCGGCCAACCACCGAGCACATGTACGGACCCATGACTGTCTGTATCAGATGAGCCTTAGCATGCAGAGCCAGGGCTTCGCTTCTTTTTCATGCCCTACTCCAGACCAGTTCAGGGCAGAGGTTGCATGGCCCGGAGATTGGCCCGAGGCCCAAGCAGGAGAGGCACCCCCAGCAGCTCCCGGCGATGGAGAAGAAGCCCACGAGGATGAGGAGATGGCCGATTTGCTTGACTTCTTGGGAGGGAGTGGAGATACGTGACTGGGAGATCCCCAGATTCATGTTTTCTTTCATATTTCTTTTGTCATTTTTATTCTATGTTATTGTTTTGACTTGAGAGACTAATGTTTGTTTTTGTTGTTTCGATTGTCATTTGTACAGCGCATACATTTTTGTTTAGATTGTTGCGTTAGTATTTATATATCATTACTATCGATGATGTTTGAAATTCTGGAACCGTGTAGAGTTCTTCGTTTAGGAACATCGTCCAAAAGTATATATGTGAAATAAACAAAAAAAATCATGATAAAAATAAAAATAGAAAAGGAAAGAAAATGAAATAGAAAAGGAAAGAAAATGAGATAGAAAAGAAAAGAAAGTGAAAAGAAAAAGAGAGCAAATAAGGAAAAAGGCAAGTAAGGAAAAAGGTAGAAAAAAGAAAAAAAAATAAGTTGTTAAGCTGAAAAACCAACATGCTTTTGAAAAGAGATGACTTCCAACTTTTCTTTGGAAAAATTCACTGATCATAACTAGTTTTTGAAAAAATGTGTATACACTTGAAGGGTGAATGCTGTGAAGATTTTCCCAGACGCCCAAAATGGACTCGGATGAATGCACAAATTGATAAAAGAACATATTTTGGAAACGTTGGGTTGACTAAAATAGAGGAAATGAATCCTGAGCCCTAGCATCACATGACCATAAAAATTTGACACTTGAGTGTCCGCATAGGTGCATGCATGACCAGTTTTGCATAAAGTTTCCAAATCATCATTTTTTGCATTTGTGTCATGGAAATAATGTGGGGCATCCCTTTTTATCCTTGAACCAAACCCTGACATGTATCATGTCTAGCCAATCTACAAGCCTTGAGCCAAAATCCTGACTCACCATAAACCTTACCCTCGGAAGCAAAAAAAAGAGAAGGAAAGGAAATTTCCAATCAAAGAGGAAGCAAAAAAAAGAGAAGGAAAGGAAATTTCCAATCAAAGAGAAAGCAAAAAAGAAAAGAAAGGAAATTCCCAATCAAAGAGTGGGAGAAAGAAAAAAGAAAAGAAAGAAAAAAGAGAAAAGAAGAAAAGAAAGTTCTTGATCAAAGAAACTAGAAGGAATGTGCAGAAAGGTCTTTGGACCGGACAATATCTGAACAATACAGAATTGTCACCAAATGAACAAAAAAGAAGGAAAGGAAACCACGACCTAAAATGGTCTTCTCCCTTTGATTGCCAACCAAAATCCCGTGCGCTAGCGACCCTTTTTTCTCGCCCCGCACTAAACCAAAAACAGAAAAAGGAAAAGCCAGAAAAATCAAAAGCCAAAAACACACAAAAGCCGAAAAAAAAACCACCAAAAGAACCCATTCCCAAGGGAAGCCCTATTGATCCATGATCACGCATGTAATTTTTGATTTGATAGGAAATAATTTGCAAAGTCAAGTCATGACATATCTATGGTTCGGAATTAGGATGAAACACTTACCTGTGCGAGATTGATACACTTTGAGTGGATTTCTTCTATTTTTGTCGAACCCGGTGTTTCCTCTAAATGGTCATTTAGAAACGAAATGCTAACATCCAAAATCTCATTTATGGTTATGGGGGATCCCATCAGCAGACTCTCCTTCCCTGGTAGACGCATTGTTTGTCACTCAAAAAAGGCATATGCTGCTCTAATCAGTTGGAATATTTATCTCTTTACTAAAGCATGTTTGCATTTTAGCGAAGAAAACACCGAGACTTTTTTCAAGTCTCACAAGCTATCTAGAACTACGTAGGTCTGAGTTCCTCATTGGAGGATACGTAGGAGCAAGAGCCTTGCTTTTGTCGGCCACCCCATAATCTTTGTCATGCTGACCCTGAGGTCATGTGACGTGCACCCTTGTATCATCCAGAGGCGGCGGGCCCGATGATACGCGGAGATACCTTACGGTTATCCGCACCCTTTTGTCATCCAGAGGCGGCGGGCCCGATGACAAGCAGAGACCAAGTTTGGTCATTCTGCACCCTTGTATCATCCAGAGGCGGTGGGCCCGATGATACGCGGAGATACCTTACGGTTATCCGCACCCTTTTGTCATCCAGAGGCGGCGGGCCCGATGACAAGCAGAGACCAAATTTGGTCATTCTGCACCCTTGTATCATCCAGAGGCGGTGGGCCCGATGATACGCGGAGATACCTTACGGTTATCCGCACCCTTTTGTCATCCAGAGGCGGCGGGCCCGATGACAAGCAGAGACCAAGTTTGGTCATTCTGCACCCTTGTATCATCCAGAGGCGGCGGGCCCGATGATACGCGGAGATACCTTACGGTTATCCGCACCCTTTTGTCATCCAGAGGCGGCGGGCCCGATGACAAGCAGAGACCAAGTTTGGTCATTCTGCACCCTTGTATCATCCAGAGGCGGCGGGCCCGATGATACGCGGAGATACCTTACGGTTATCCGCACCATTTTGTCATCCAGAGGCGGCGGGCCCGATGACAAGCAGAGACCAAGTTTGGTCATTCTGCACCCTTGTATCATCCAGAGGCGGCGGGCCCGATGATACGCGGAGATACCTTACAGTTATCCGCACCCTTTTGTCATCCAGAGGCGGCGGGCCCGATGACAAGCAGAGACCAAATTTGGTCATTCTGCACCCTTGTATCATCCAGAGGCGGCGGGCCCGATGATACGCGGAGATACCTTACGGTTATCCGCACCCCTTTGTCATCCAGAGGCGGCGGGCCCGATGACAAGCAGAGACCAAGTTTGGTCATTCTGCACCCTTGTATCATCCAGAGGCGGCGGGCCCGATGATACGCGGAGATACCTTACGGTTATCCGCACCCTTTTGTCATCCAGAGGCGGCGAGCCCGATGACAAGCAGAGACCAAGTTTGGTCATTCTGCACCCTTGTATCATCCAGAGGCGGCGGGCCCGATGATACGCGGAGATACCCGAGTGGTTATCCGTATAAACATTCTTTTGCTATCTGTAAGACAGAACGCTTGATAGCATGCAGAGACTGACATAGTCTTCTGCACCTTTTGTTCCTCCGGGAACAACAAGTCATTTACATGTGGAAATTTCATGGTCGCCCGCGACTCTCGTCAACCGAGAGGAGCGAAATTAGTGTCATACACTGATTTTCGGGGACCTTTGCTTGATGACATGCGACCACTCTTTGGTCCTTGTGAGATGCTTGGCATCCATCATTAGGTAATTTGTGAAATTCTAGGAACGACAAGTCATGGTCACCCGCGACTCTCGTCAACCGAGAGGAGCGAAATTAGTGTCATACACTGATTTTCGGGGACCTTTGCTTGATGACATGCGACCATTCTTTGGTCCTTGTGAGGTGCTTGGCACCCATCATTAGGCAATTTGTGAAATTTTGGGAACAACAAGTCATTTGCATGTGGAGATTTTATGGTCACCCGCGACTCTCGCCAAATCGAGAGGAACGAAATTAGTGTCTTATCTTTACTTTCCTTTTATCTCCAATAAAAGACAAGTAAAGAGGGGCAACTGTCATACCCTAATTTCGTCCGGGGACCTTTGCTCGATGACGTGCGACCATTCTTTGGTCCTCGTGAGGTGCTTGGCACCCATCATTAGGCAATTTGTGAAATTCCAGGACATGCCAAAAAACCAAAAAAATATTGATGCACAATCCGTAAGTTTCCGTGACACACCGGAAATCAAATGGAAGCATCGTTGCATAATTAAGTGAGGTTCCGTAACATTCCGTAAGTCAAAAAGGGGATGATTATGTAATCCTCAAGGTTCCGTAACGTTACGGAAAGAAAACAAGTATCGTTACGAAATTCGTAAGTTTCCGTAACTTTACGAAAAAGAATCACCAAAAAACAGCAGAGGGGGGTGTACTTAGTAAAAATGGGGGTGCAAATAGCACCCAGGCCCACTTGGGCCCTCCGGAATATTCCTCCAGAAGGCGGTTGCTTCTGGAGGAAGCAACCCTGCTCGCCTGGGCGAGCTGGGCGGCAACCACCTCCCCTATTTTGCTATAAATAGGGGAGGAAGTGAAGAAGGAAGGGGTTTTCAGCCCCTTAGGCACTTCTCTCTCTTTCGAATTTGCTTGGAAAAATTGTTTCCGTGAAGAAAATCTAAGCCGAGGCGCTTCCGAAACGTTTCCGTAACGTTTTCCGTGAGGAATCTCGCAAAGGTTTCAACCGTTCTTCGACGTTCTTCATTCGTTCTTCATCGTTCTTCGATCTTCAACGGGTAAGTACCTCGAACCAAGCTTTTCGATTCATTCTATGTACCCGAAGTGGTCCACATTGTGTTTCGTGCATTTTTATTCTCATTTTGTTTACTTTTTATACCCCCTGTTGACGTGCTTAAGCCATTTTACTTAAGTCATTTCTCGCTTAACTTAAAAATAAAATAAATTTCCACCGAACGTTTGAATTGTATTATCCGTTATCCTCGGTTAAAATAAATTCCGACCGTTCGGTCGTGCCGTAACCACGTTGGAAATCAAAAAGAGGTAAAAAATAATATAATAATCAAAAAGACATCTTTTAGTAAAATAAAGCGGAAAATCAATCGGACGTTTTCTCTTTGGGATTTCTCATTCTTAATCGAATTGATTAATAACTAAAGTGAAACTAAGGCTAAAATCAACTCACCTAGTCAAGCTCGTCCACAAAAATAGGCTTTTGAAGTTAGTCATCTCAATTTCTCACTAAGTAAAATGGGTCATTTTTAAGGTCCAACGCCTTAAAATGATCACCACTTAAGTAAAAAAGAATCATTTGATAAGAAAGAACTACGTAGGTCTGATTTTCTCATCCCAAATTGAGGAATACGTAGGAGCAAAGGGAAACGCCCTTGTCGACCACAAAAAGAGAAAAAAATATAAAAAGGGTATAAAGGATATAAGGACATAAAAAGGAACGTAAAAATCAAAGTCATGTTTGCACATTCGATTAAAGGCTGCCGTCCCTTGGGACGGACGTGCGGGGTGCTAATACCTTCCCTGTGCGTAAATACAACTCCCGAACCTTTCACTTAAAAGTTCGTAGATCGCGTCTTTTCCGGTTTTTCCGACGTTTTCCTCAAATAAACGTTGGTGGCGACTCCGCGCGTATTCCTTTTGTGGAACACGCATCCCGCGAGTCACGCGTCGCCCTCCCGCCGAAGGGTAGGTTGCGACACATTGCATCAAGAAGCGACCATGTGGATGGATAGGTTCGCCTTGACCTTAAATGGAAGTCAAGACCTCCCACGACTACTAGCCAAAGCAAAGGCCATCGCTGAAGTGTGTTCAGCCCCAGAGGAAATTCATGAGCTAATCAATTACTGTCAACACATGATAGATTTAATGGCCCATATAATTAGAAACTGTTAGTTTCTGTTGTAACACTTTTGTATGATCTTGGCTAGATAAAAGCTTTTGTTCCTTTTTATAAAAAGAGAAGTTTTGAAACTCATCACGTTATCTAAAAAGGCCTTGAGGTGGATCCAAGTGCTCTGATCATTCATTAGCATATTCATGTTTTGGTGGCGTACTCACCACTGTTTGTTTCATTAGGGAACTCACCATAACTAAAAAAGAGCAAAGGCACCCCTATAACACTCGATCCAGAAGTAAGATGGATAACGAAGAGGGAGTGCAAGAACAGATGAAGGCCGACCTATCAGCCTTAAAAGATCAAATGAATTCTATCACGGAGGCCATGCTAAAGCTTCAAAAAACTATAGAAGATAATGCTACGGCAGCCGCTTCCAATATAGCTAGGGAAGCGGAACTGGTGCTATAGCTCGCAATAAACTTGGGCCGAGACAGAAACGCGACGGGTTTTAATCGGAGGTATAGTCCTTAGGCCTACCCTTATGGTTTGCCTCTATACTTCACTCCCCGTGCCGCTCCAGACGATTTGAGCCAAGCCCCTACCTTTGAGGGGCAGCTCCCTCCTCATGCCAACTATCCTCTGCAAGAAGATGATGAAGGAGATGCCCATTTAGGCCCTCTACTTCCCCTCAAGGAACCAGCCCTCCATGAGCTGCCCCAACCAAACATAGTCCGCCACGTCCCGTCTCCATCCGCACCCGTTAAGGAACTCGTTCCCTTTGCAAAAGACAAGGCAAAGATTGATCTACTTGAAGAGAGGCTGAGAGCGGTAAAAGGCCTCGGCAACTATCTGTTCTCAGATTTAGTTGATCTGTGTCTGGTACCTGACATCATCATTCCTCCCAAGTTTAAAGTACCAGATTTTGATAAATATAAAGGGACGACGTGTCCAAAAAGTCATCTTCGGATGTACTACCGAAGGATGGGGGCATATTCTACGGATGAAAAGCTGTTAATGCACTTCTTTCAAGACGGCTTAGCCGGAGCAGCAGTGGCGTGGTACACCAATCTAGAAGCTTCTTAGATCCGATCATGGAAAGACTTGGCAACTGCCTTCATTAGGCAGTACCAATACAACACGGATATGGCTCCTGATCGGAACCAACTTCAGAGCATGACCAAGCGGGAGCATGAGTTCATTAAAGAATATGCTCAAAGGTGGAGAGACCTAGCAGCCCAAGTCGTCCCCCCTATGACTGACAGGGAAATGATCACGATTATGGTAGATACGTTGCCCACATTCTACTACGAGAAGCTGATAGGATATATGCCGGCTAACTTTGCAGACCTCGTCTTCGCTGGAGAAAGAATCGAGTCCGGACTGAGGAAAGGCAAGTTTGAATATGCCTCCAGCGTTGCCCCCAACAACAATAGAAGAGCCCCAGTGGTGGGCACACGGAAAAAGGAAGGAGATACCCACGCGATCACCACCGCCCTAACATGGATGAAAGCGCCCCAAAATGCCCAAAACTCCTACCAACACAACCACCCGAACTTTTCGATCTGAGCCGGAAGTTCCCTCCCAACTCAAGTGGAAGGGCCTCCCG
This sequence comes from Glycine max, assembly GCF_000004515.6. Taxonomy (NCBI): domain Eukaryota; kingdom Viridiplantae; phylum Streptophyta; class Magnoliopsida; order Fabales; family Fabaceae; genus Glycine; species Glycine max. The sequence goes on from NC_038243.2 coordinate 29,014,408, forward strand.
CAACAAAAAAAATGCCTGCCCAACACACAGCTCCATCCGCTCCCCGGCCAGCCCATAATACAACTTCTGGCATGAGCTATAACAATGCACGATGCCCCCCGAAAGATGAGTTCTCTCATGTTCCCATGGCATATTCTGAGTTGTGGCCCTCATTATTGGAAAATCATTTGGTGGTGGCCATACCCGGGAAGGTCTTCCAGCCACCATACCCCAAGTGGTACAACTCGAATGCCACATGCGCATACCATAGTGGAGCCCCCGGACACAACATTGACTCTTGCCTGCCATTTAAGTATAAGGTGCAACACCTAATAAATGCCGGCTGGCTATCATTCCAAGAGGAGGGCCCCAACGTTAAAACCAATCCACTAGCCATTCATGGAGGGGCTAGCGTAAATGCCATCGAAAAGGATAGGCCGTTAGGGTCAAAGAGATTAGAAGATGTGGCTACGTTTAGACGATTCATCTACTAGTCGCTGCAGGCGGCATGCATGGTCTCTCGTGGCAGAGGCAAAAGTGACGAATGTCTGTTTCATCTCGGGGAATCACACGACATGGAGACTTGCCCCGCGGTGGAAGAGTTACTTCAACGGCTCATCGATTGGGGGCAGCTCGAAGTGTCCGAGGGAGATAGGGAAGAACCACAGATTTGCATGCAGTCGGAAGAAAGGAAGGTTCCCCCAACCCCCAAAGCCCTAGTAATATGTTTCACTAGAAATGTGACTGGCTCCAGGTCCAAGTACCCCCCGACAGTGCCCAAGCCAACGCCGTTTTCCTATCAAAGCAATAAGGTCGTTCCATGGAAGTATACCCCTCCCGCTTTTGGAGAAAGAGCTGCAACCGAGGTTGACTCCTTGTCAGCCAAGGTGACCAACATCACCGACCTTAGTGGCGTAACCCGCAGTGGCCGGGTGTTCGCTCTCCCTCACTCGGCGGAATTGCCCTCCAAGGGGAAAGCACCCATGATCCAAGAACCCGCAGACACGGCCACCCCCTCAAAAGAAGTGGATCCCCCGGTGGTAAAAAGAGCTGAAAAGAAAGAAGGTCTTCAAGGAAAGGCGGTGACCTTGGAAGAGGTTCATGATTTCCTTCGTCTGATCCAGCAAAGTGAGTTTAAAGTAATTGAGCAACTGAATAAAACTCCGACAGGGATCTCTTTGCTCGAACTGCTCATAAACTCCGAGCCTCATCGTGCACTATTGGTAAAGGTCCTCAATGAAGCCCACGTAGCACACGACATCTCACTCGAGGGTTTTGAAGGCATTGTTAATCATATAACTACCAATAACTATATCGCGTTCGTGGAAGAAGAGATTCCCGTCGAGGGGAGAGGGCACAACAAAGCTCTACATGTGTCTGTCAGATGCATGGACCATGTCATCGCTAAGGTGCTCATCGACAATGGTTCAAGTTTAAATGTGATGCCAAAGACCACCTTGAAGAAACTTCCTTTTAATGCGTCATGTCTAAAACCAAGTTCGATGGTAGTACGAGCCTTTGACGGTAGTCGGCGGGAGGTGATGGGGGAAATCGACATCCCCATTCAGATAGGCCCCCACACTTGCAATGTGGTTTTTCAAGTGATGGACATAAATCCTGCCTACAGCTGCCTTTTGGGTAGACCCTGGATTCACGCCTTAGGAGTGGTCCCTTCAACGCTTCACCAGAAATTGAAATTCGCGGTTGGTGGACTCTTGGTGATAGTGTTAGGAGAAGAAGATATGTTGGTGAGCTGCCCCTCCTCCGCGCCATATGTGGAAGCAGCGAAGGAATAATTGGAAACAACTTTCCAATCCTTCTAGGTGGTGAGTTGTGCCTCTGTGGAAACGAGTCCGTTGCTACCTTGTCTCTCTAATGCGTCCCTAATGGTGGCACGGGTAATGCTCAGGCACGGTTATGAGCCCGGAATGGGTCTGGGCAAGGACAGCCACGGGAATGCCAATGTGGTCAACATTAGGGGGAACCCGTACAAATATGGGTTGGGGTATGAACCCGGGAAACCGGGAAGAAGGAATGCACCGTCAAGACTCCGGGCAGATAGGGCATGGCCTGACCATGTTAGCCAGTGTTTCAGATGTGTCGGGATAATGTTCGAGGAAGAGGTGGCGGCAATAGGAGAGGAGTCTCCACAAAATTTGCCAAGTTTCGTACGACCGTGCCATCCTAATTCCCAAGTGGGGAACTGGCGCGTGATGAGCCAGTCGGAAGTCTATACCGCTGATTCAATGTAATTAGAGGCTATAGATTCCTTTCTCTTTTGTTTTGTGAAATCTACCTTATTAAATAACAAAGAGATCTTGTTTCGTCTGTTCTTGCGATCCCACCTTTTCTCATATCATTTTGCATGTTTTGTTTTTTGTCTTGAATAGTATAGATGTGAGGGTCGATTCTTTGATGATCCAAACAACGAGGGTTTGATAATCGATTTTGACCGAGAAGTAAGTCAAACAATAAACGAAGAAGAGGAAGAGGACGTCCTTTCACCAGAGTTGGAGAGGTTGATCGCTCAGGAAGAATGCGAAATGAAGCCTCACCAAGAGGAAATCGAACTGATAAACTTAGAGACCGGGGAGGGAAAGAAAAAAGTGAAAGTAGGAACTGGTATGACCGCACCTATCCGCCAAGGTTTGATAACCCTTCTTGAGGAATATCAAGACATCTTTGCATTGTCGTACCAAGACATGCCAGGTCTGGACCTCGACATTGTGCAGCATAAGTTGCCATTGAATCCTGGGTCTTCCCCGGTTAAGCAAAAACTACGAAGGATGAGACCCAAAATGTCTTTGAAAATTAAAGAAGAAGTGAGAAAGCAGTTCGATGCGGGTTTCTTGGCTGTAGCTTGATACCCGGAGTGGGTAGCCAACATTGTCCCGGTCCCAAAAAAGGACGGCAAAGTACGAATGTGCGTAGACTATCGAGACTTAAACCGAGCCAGTCCTAAAGACAATTTTCCCTTGCCACACATTGATATACTAGTAGATAATACAGCCAAGTTCGCCCTTTTCTCTTTTATGGATGGTTTCTCAGGGTATAATCAGATAAAGATGGCTCCCGAAGATGTGGAGAAGACTACTTTTGTCACCCTATGGGGAACATTCTGCTACAAAGTGATGGCCTTTGGGCTGAAAAATGATGGGGCAACCTATCAGCATGCCATGGTAGCGTTGTTCCATGACATGATGCATAAAGAGATAGAAGTCTATGTAGATGACATGATTGCCAAATCTCGGACCGAGGACGAACACCTCGTCAATCTGCGTAAGCTGTTTGGAAGGCTGCGGAAATACCAACTGAAACTAAACCCTGCCAAGGGCACCTTCGGGGTGAAATCGGGGAAGTTATTGGGATTTATCGTGAGCCAGAAAGGGATAGAGATAGATCCCGAGAAAGTGAAGGCCATTCTTGAAATGCCAGAGCCACGCACGGAGAAGCAGGTTCGAGGTTTCCTGGGCAGGTTGAACTACATCACGAGATTTATCTCGCAACTCACCCCTACCTGTGAGCCAATGTTCAAACTATTGCGTAAGAACCAGGCGGTCCTGTGGAACAGCAACTGCCAAGAGGCCTTCGAAAAAATAAAACAGAGCCTCGCAAATCCCCCGGTGCTCATGCCACCTGTCACAAGAAGACCTCTTTTCCTCTACATGACTGTGGGAAAAAGGAACAAGCCATTCACTATTTAAGCAAGAAGTTTACCGCCTGTGAGATGAATTACTCAATGTTGGAAAGGACGTGCTGCACCTTGGTATGGGCATCACATCGTCTTAGGCAGTACATGCTCAGTTATACCACATGGCTTATTTCCAAAATGGATCCCGTGAAATACATCTTTGAGAAACCGGCCCTCACGGGACGAATCGCTAGGTGGCAGGTACTACTATCTGAATTCGATATTGTGTACGTCACCTAAAAGGTGATAAAGGGAAGCGCCTTGGCAGATTATTTGGCCCAACAACCCCTCCAAGATTATCGGCCGATGCACCCTGAGTTCCCAGATGAAGACATCATGGCCCTATTCGAAGAGAAGCGGACGCACGAGGATATAGACAAATGGATTGTTTGTTTCGATGGGGCATCTAATGCTTTGGGCCATGGAGTAGGGGCAGTCCTTGTATCCCTAGATGACCAATGTATTCCTTTCACAGCCAGGCTAGGTTTCGATTGTACCAACAATATGGCCGAATATGAAGCGTGTGCCCCTGGGATTCAAGCGGCCGTTGATTTTGACGTGAAGCTACTCAAAGTGTATGGAGACTCGGCTTTGGTAATACGCCAGTTGAGAGGAGAATTGGAAACTAGGGATCAAAAGTTGATACTCTATCAAACTCATATCTTGAAATTAGCCGAATTCTTTGACGACATTTCTTTCCACCACATACCTCGGGAAGACAACCAAATGGCCGATGCATTGGCCACCTTGGCATCCATGTTTCAACTTTACCCACACGGGGATCTGCCGTACATTGAATTCAGATCTCGGGGCAAGCTGATACATTGTTGTGCGATAGAGGAAGAGCGAGATGGGAAACCATGGTATTTCGACATCAAACAGTATGTCGAGAACAAAGAATATCCACCAGGGATTTCCGACAATGACAAAAGAACATTAAGGAGATTGGCTACTGGTTTCTTTGTGAGTGGTACCATCTTGTACAAACGAAACCACGACATGACCCTCATGCGATGCGTAGATGCCAAAGAGGCGAACTACATGATTGAGGAAATCCACGGGGGTTCATTTGGGACACATGCCAATGGGCATGCTATGGCCAGGAAGATCCTTAGAGCAGGTTATTACTGGCTCACTATGGAAAGTGATTGCTGTGACCATGTAAGGAAATGCCATAAATGTCAAGCGTACACGGACAATGTCAATGTTCCACCGCATCCTCTGAATGTCATGTCCGCCCCTTGGCCTTTTTCCATGTGGGGGATAGATGTCATTGGGGCCATCGAACCCAAAGGATTTTAAGGTTTGATACCTCAGTTTTTCTCACCAAGTAAAATGGATCATTTTAAGGTCCAACGCCTTAAAAGGACCACCTTCCAAGTAAAAGGAATTGCTTGATTTGCCATTTTGAAAGCACAACGTAGGTATGATTTCCTCTTCGATAGAGGGTACGTGGGAGCAAGAGCCCTGCTTTTGTCGACCTCAAAAATAAAAAAGAAATAAAAATTTAGGTACACAATTTCACACAATTCTAAAATTAAGGTTGTTGTCCTTTGAGACAAACGTGAGAGGTGCTTGATGCAATCCTACCTCCCAAGGGTATTGGATAGAAGACTCAAAGAGGATTGGGCTAGAGCTACTAAAGAAGGCCCTAGGGTTCTCATTAACCTTAGGGTAGATTTTTGAGAACATGGGTCAAGGTTGGATTCACTCTTCTTTGTAAATGTTGGAATTGGTTTTTCCTTCTTTTGGGCCTTGTATTTTGGTCATTCTAGTAGTATAGGGTTTTAGCCTTGTATTTCAGGGCATTTTGAGTAGTCTTTGTAATAGGGACTTTTTTTTATATTTTCATGTATTTTGGCATGGGGGTGAGCTTAGCTATTATAAAGGGTGTGTGTAGTTAAGCTCTAGCTTATTTAGGAATCTTCTCAAGGAGGTGAGCTTAGTTATTAGAGGGGTGTGTGTAGCTAAGCTCTAGCTTCTCAAGGAAGTTTTCTCAAAGAAGCTTCTCAAGGAAGTTTTCTCAAGAAAGCTTCTCAAGGAAGCTACCTACTCTATAAATAGAAGCATGTGTAACACTTGTTGTAACTTTGATGAATGAGAGTCTTGTGAGACACAACTCAAAGTTCAACTTCTCTCCCTTTTTCTTCCTTCAATTTCGTGCTCCCCCCTCTCTCTTTCTGTCCCTCTTTCTTTTCCTCCATTGAAGCATCCTCTCCAAGCTTCTTATCCAAGGCTCATCTTGGTGGTGAAGCTCCTTCTTCCATGGCTTATTCCCTAGTGGATGGCGCCGCCTCTTACCTCTTCTCCTTTGTCTTCCGCTGCATCTCCATGGTGGAAAATCACCATTAAAGGACCTCATTGAAGCTCAAAGATCCAGCCTCCATAGAAGCTCTACAAGCAAGCTTCCATCAAGTGGTAATCAGAGCACAAGAGCTTCAAGTAGGTGCTCCTTAAACCTCCATTAATTTTTTTGCTTTACCTTCTCTTCGATTGTTGTTTCTTCATTTTTTCTCCACGTATCTCCTCACATGTCTTGTGCTAAATGTTGTTAACATGATTCTTTAGATTTTCCACCAATTAAACTTGCTATAGAAGCTAGATTTGATTTTCTATGGTTCAAATTTCTTGTTCTTGTTCTTGAACCATGAATTGTGTTGAGTTTAGGTTCCTTTGAGTTTTGTCTTGTTATTTTTTGTGGCTGAAACCTAAACCATAAAATTCTTACAAAAATATTAAAGTAGAAGAAAACCTCAAAAATCTAGAGAGACTTGTTCACCTATTGTAGTTTTGTCATAGAAGTCATGTCTAGTCATGAAACTTGTCACATAAGATTTCTTATGTTGTGCTGAATTATATTTTTCTTGTTTCTTTGTCTAACTCATTTGTTCATGAGTGTATGAAATTCTTTTAGCCTATTATTTGATTTGAGTCAAATCTTTCATGTTAATTATTCCTTAACATCTTCATGCAAAATTCTTAGAGAGTTTTTGATTGTGAACCTTTTCTTGAACTTTTAGGTTTCCTTATGATTGTGTCTATTGTGAATTTGAATTTTGGTGATTCAATTGCTGGCTGAAATTTTGATCCTAAGTGAATATTGAACTTCTAAAACTGTGGTAAACAATCCTAGTGAGTTCAACATACATAGGAAGGTTGAAAGTAAGCCCAAAGCAATCAATATACCATGCTTAAAAAAAAATTGCTGGTGTTGGCAGCTTGGACATACAAAGTTGTAAAAATTACTGAGAATTGGTTACTTCGAATTTTGAGATGAAATTTTGACTGAATTTTATAGACATCTGGAAAAAAGTTATAAAAAAAGAAAAAAAGTGATTTGGATAAAAGGAAAAAATACGAAAAATCACAGAAGTTGGCAGGAAAATCAGTATCCAGAAAAAAAAGGTGAAAGGGAAGTGTGCTTGTTGTTTTGGCTCAAAATTTATTCTATAATTGGTGCCTATTTTATACCAATCTTAGTTCCGAAATTTCAATTGAAAATTACTGTGAAAACAAGTGCCAAAGCTAGAGGTTTGTTGAGTTTTTTTTTATATTTTTTTTACTTTACTCTAGAGTCATTCTAAGTTTCTCTTTGAGTCCTAGCTTGCTTTTATGTCCTTTTCATTGCTTTAATTGTTGAGTAATCCTTGAAAAATTGTCTTGTTAAAACTCCATTGGTTTAGCTTTCATTTCTTTTTTTTTTGGTCTTTGGTTATTGTCTGTCTCTTTGTTTCCTTGTTTGTGGGGTGCCATATAGGGAATTGGAAGGAGGATTGGTGCCATCCCTCGAAGAATTTGAGTCAAGAAGAAAGGGGCCAACCACCATAAGAGCTATTGTACTAAGAAGCACTCCAAATTGAGTGAATCGCCAAAGAGAGAACAACCACCAAAATTGAGGACCGTTTTGTAATTTTGTAATTTTCAATTTACTTACCTTCATTGCTTTCAAGTTTTGTAATAAAAAGGCCTTTCATTGGAAGTGTGTTGGGAGCCTCCAATAGGTTACCAAACTTCCATTTGTGTGTAATAATTTTAGGCAATTTTTCCTTAGGATAGTGAGTGTTTTGTTGGGAACCTTGAATGTGGTCATCCAAACACTTTTAGGATTCGCCTAGTTTACATTTCTTGCTTACTTTCATAGCTTATTTCCTTTACCATTCATTGTCAAACCGCCTAGATAGCTTTCCTTTTACCAATTAGTTTTTTACCTTATCTTTCACACCTCTTTTAGTGTTTATTTTGGCTAGTTTCAACCATAGTTTCTTTTACCTTTTGTTTTCAAACCTCCAACAAGAAAGAACCACAACTTAGGAACCAACATGAGTCACCATTCATCTAGTGTTAATGGCAAGGGTACTAGTCATAAAGACCCTTTATCTAGAATCTTAGATGAGTTGAGTTCCCTCAAGTTATGGAAAGAAAAACAAGAGAGAAAAGAAAAAGGAAAAAAAAGAGTTGAAGAAATAAGTCAAGGTGAAAGAAAGAAAATAAGAGAGGAAGAAAGAAGAAAAATAATGAAAGAAATGAAAAGAGAAAAACATGCCTCCTATAGTAGTCATAACTCTTGCAAGAGCCTAAGTGAAGAACTTCGTGACTATTGCGAAGGAAGGCATAGGTCACATCTTAGACCTCACTCCCATAGGAGAGAAAAGGAAAGAAAGCCTCAAGAGGCTAACATTAACCTCCCATACTTCCATGGGAAGGACAATGTAGAGGCTAACTTAGATTGGGAAATAAGGGTAGAGCAACAACTTAAAAGGAAGTCTACTTCAAAATCTTATGGCTCTTACTCTTATCTAAAGAAAGACCAAGGTCAAGGCATCTTAGGGGTGACACCTTCTAAGCCCAAAGATGATAAGTGAAAGACAATAGAAAACCAACCCCTTAAGGCTAGTATGCAAGAGAAAACTAGCTTCATAAAGTGCTTTAAATGTCTTGGAAGAGGGCACATTACTTCTCAATGCCCCACTAAGAAAACCATGATTATGAGGGGCCAAGACATTTATAGTAGCCAAGATGAGGCTTCTACTTCACCTTCCTCTAGTGAAAGTGAAGAAGTAAAAGGGGAAGAATCTAGTGAAGAAATCTACCCCCAAGAAGAAGGACAACCTTTAATGGTTAAGGAGGAGTGTAAGGAGGTAAGTGTCTCCTCCAAGAGGTTAGCTAAGAAGGAAAGTCATTTTAAAATAAAGACAAATATTAAAGAAACTTCCCCTCTTGGACAACCTCCACATCTTCTCCTTTGTAAAAAGACACTTGTTAGCACTGTTACACCTCTTGGGCTTGAGGTTATTCCTCAAGTAAAGAAGTTGTTGGATGAGGGTTTGGTTCGTAAGAGCTTAAATCCTTGTGCTTTGTTGGTGCCCAAAATAGATATTATTAGGCACCAAATCCCTAAAATAAGTGATATGATGAATGTGTTGAGTGTTGAAACCCTCTTTTGTAAAATCATTCATGAACCCAACATTTTCATGATTCATGTACATAGGGACTCATTAGGTAGGTCTGTTCTTATTTTTGGTTTTCATACAAACTTATGTGCTCATATGGGACACCTTAGGTTTGTCGTATTTTTTTTGTAGGAATAATCAACATGAAAATATAGAAAAAGGTACACTTTATTGCATTACTTTCCTTAATTTTTTAAATAGTGATCAAGGGGTTCCCACGGACCCTAAGAGAATAAAGGTCATTCCTGAATGGCCTACTCCACCAAGTATAAGGGAAATCTGGGGCTGCCATGACTTAACAAACTTTTACAAAAGGTTTGTCCCATTTTTTTCTATACTTGTAGCACCACTCATTGAGTTGGTGAGGAACCATGTTCCCTCATGGGAAGATCTCCATGAAAGGGGTTTTCAGACCTTACCCTACTCTAACATACCCAACACCACAAATACATATGTTTTTATTCTTTTTATAGGTGTTGAGGGAAGGAATCCAGAGTATGAAGAACCTCGGGATTTGAGGTCAAATCCTCTCCAAGGTGGAGGGGATGATGCAATCCTACCTCCAGAGGGTATTGGATAGAAGACTCAAAGAGGATTGGGCTAGAGCTACTAAAGAAGGCCCTAGGGTTCTCATTAACCTTAGGGTAGATTTTTGAGCCCATGGGTCAAGGTTGGATTCACTCTTCTTTGTAAATGTTAGAATTGGTTTTTCCTTCTTTTTGGCTTTGTATTTTGGCCATTCTAGTAGTATAGGGTTTTAGCCTTGTATTTCAGGGCATTTTGAGTAGTCTTTGTAATAGGGACTTTTTTTTTATATTTTCATGTATTTTGGCATGGGGGTGAGCTTAGCTATTATAAAGGGTGTGTGTAGCTAAGCTCTAACTTATTTAGGAATCTTCTCAAGGAGGTGAGCTTAGTTATTAGAGGGGTGTGTGTAGCTAAGCTATAGCTTCTCAAGGAAGTTTTCTCAAAGAAGCTTCTCAAGGAAGTTTTCTTAAGAAAGCTTCTCAAGGAAGTTTTCTCAAAGAAGCTTCTCAAGGAAGTTTTCTTAAGAAAGCTTCTCAAGGAAGCTACCTACTCTATAAATAGAAGCATGTGTAACACTTGTTGTAACTTTGATGAATGAGAGTTTTGTGAGACACAACTCAAAGTTCAACTTCTCTCCCTTTTTCTTCCTTCAATTTCGTGCTCCCCCCTCTCTCTTTCTGTCCTTCTTTCTTTTCCTCCATTGAAGCATCCTCTCCAAGCTTCTTATCCAAGGCTCATCTTGGTGGTGAAGCTCCTTCTTCCATGGCTTATTCCCTAGTGGATAGCGCCGCCTCTTATCTCCTCTCCTTTGTCTTCTGCTGCATCTCCATGGTGGAAAATCACCATTAAAGGACCTCATTGAAGCTCAAAGATCCAGCCTCCATAGAAGCTCCACAAGCAAGCTTCCATCAGTGCTAATACCTTCCTCAAACGTAAATACAACTCCCGAATCTGGAATATTCTTCATGACCGGTTTCCTTCAGTTTTTCCAATGTTTTCCGCAAATAAACATTGGTGGCGACTCTGCGCATTTTCCTCCTTTGGAAGACGCACCTGTGAGCCTCGCCTCGCTCGCCCGCAAAAGGGTAGGTTGCGACTCATACCAAGCCCTAGGTGCTTGTTTTAAGCCATAAAGTGCCTTCTTTAATCTATAGACATGGTCTAGTTTTTGTGAGTCTTCAAACCCAGGAGGTTGTTCCACATATACCTCCTCCTGAATTAGACCATTTAAGAAAGCACTATTGACATCCATTTGATATAGTTCAAAATTCATAATAGATGCATATGCCAATAACATTCTAATGGCTTCTAATCTAGCTACAGGTGCAAAAGTTTCTTCATAGTCTATACCTTCTTCTTGGTTATATCCTTTTGCTACAAGTCTAGCTTTATTCTTAATTACTATACAATTTTCATCCAATTTATTTCTAAATACCCACTTAGTTCCTATGATTGGATAATCTGAAGGATTTTCTACTAATTCCCATACATCATTTCTTTCAAATTGATTTAATTCTTCTTACTTAGCTACTATCCAATGATCATCTATAATAGCTTCCTTAAAGTTTTTCGGTTCTATTAATGAAACAAATGCCATGCTTGATGATGTATTTTTGCCATGCTTGATGTATATACATATATTTCCTAATTGTTGCTTTATTTTTCAAATATTCAAGATGCTTTCAAATTTTCGTTTTCTACAAAAAAAAAATTGGCAAAAATAAAAGAGAAAACAGAAAAAGAATGATGTTGAATAAATGAGGTCTTGTTTAGAAGACTTGGTTGATTTTGTTGATACTGGAGGTTTTGGGTTTACTTTTTAAGCTTAATTTATAATTTTTGGTTTTGAGTTTACTACTTTTGCTTAATTTCCACTTATTCCCCATTGCTCCTCTATTCCTTTGGGTTTTAGCTACTTATCCCATACTTTCCTCTACCTTTTCCCTGGCCCCATTACAACCTTAAAAGACCTTTTGATCCTCATGTGCATGTGTTTGTGGTGTTTGGTTGTCAACTTTAGAGTCTTGCCAAGTCTATGTGGTGTTTGTTTTCATGGGTGCTCTGAGAGTAAACAGTAGCCTAGACACTTGAGAGATAGAGTGCATATCTTGTGAGGCTTTATCACTTTTCAGTCAATTCTTGAGCTGATTGACTTCCTTGCCATGTTTAAGGTGCTTGGATGATTTTCATGACAGTCTTGATTCTTTAACTCTTTACGTGTTGGATGTTGCCCATTCCTTTCATTCCTTGAAATTCATTGAGAAGTATGTAAATGTTTTTGTGTTGGTTGTCTCTCTTTATTGTCTCTGAATTTGTTCCTTGCTCTGCTTTTTGATTTTGCCTAGGAGTGCAAAAGGCTAAGTGTGGGGGAATTTGATGTGTCATTATTTTCTCCTATTTATGTCACCATTTTAATTACTGATTAGCCTTAATTGTCAAATTAATTATTCAGTTTTATCATTTGGCCCTACTTGACTAATTTTGTGTTTTAATTTAATTTCAGGAGAATTATAAGCAATTGGGCTTGGATCCGGAATTGGGTTAAACCGGCTTGGACTTGAAGAGAGCAGACAATTTTAATTGTCGTCCATTTTTATTTTATTTCATTTTTTAGTTGTATTTTTGTAATTGGGCCAGCATACCTTATTTGGCCCAATAATCACATTTGTAAGCTTTGGAGCCCAGCTGCTAGGGTTTTAGGAGGGTTCGTGTTACTGTTCACGTAGAGAGATTGTAGGGTTTCATTTTTCAGTTTTCGGGTTACTATTCACGTGCATGGTACTGTTCACGTAGCAACTCCATTTTCATTTGCTGCTTCAAATTCCAGTTTCGTTTTCTGCTTTTAATTCCAGTTTCGTTTTCTGCCTTTGATTTCCTTTTCGTTTCTCCTGTTAATCGAAGGTTGAATCTCTAGTGTTGTTTTCTCTTGGGGATTAAGCTTAGCTCTCTTTGAGGTTTTGTTATTAATATTAAATTCTGATAAGTTTTTCCCCTTCACCAATTATTCTGTATTTGTTGCTTGTTGATACTGATCCATGCATGCTTAATGCTTGATTAATTGTCTCTGTGCTTAATTAACGTTCATGCTTAATGGACATGTGAGAGGGATTAATTGGTGTATGTGTTGCTTAATCACATAATGACAGCCTTGTGTTAATTTTCGCTTAGTAAATTAATTTCGGGTTGGATTAAGTGGTTGAATTGATCAGGCATAAATTCTCGTAACCTAGGATAAGAGACATGCTTTTGAATCAAGGGGAAACAACATGTTTTAGTTCTGTTATCTTTTAATTCAAGTTTGCTTGCTGTTTAAATTACAAAAATAAACAACCCCCCCCCCCCCCCATTTTGTTACTGTTTTATTATTATTGTTATGAACGTTTGTTTGATCATTGCTCACTGGAAGACGACCTAGGATCACTTCCTAGATACTGCATTTTAATGTTTATTTGATTCGGGTACCACTCTGATCAAAGGTACATCCTTTGTGGTACAAGTAGAGCGTACATCTACTTGGGGATTGTTATAATGAGAATAAGAGAGGGTACATCTCTTGTGGATCAGTTCAAGTGGAGGGTACATCCACTTGGTTATTCAAAGAGAATAAGGGAGGGTACATCCCTTGTGGAGATTGAATTAAAAGATAACTCAGAATTTTTTTTCTAAAAATTAGCCCTCTCGCTAAGCGCAAGCCTCGCGCTAAGCGCATCTTTGGTCATGCGTTGAGCAGAGAGTCTCTAGCACTTAGCACTCAACCCTTGCATCTCAAGCTGATTTGGTCCGCTAAGTTGTCCAAGGCTGAGCTAAGCCCATTTCAATTTGATCTAAATCTGGCTAAGCGATAGCCTGCTCGCTAAGTGAATCGTATTCACTGGCTAAGCGCGAGATGTTGACGCTAAGCCCATTTCAATGTGGCCTAAATTGGGTTTCATTAAGCTAAGCATAACTCATGCCAGCTAAGCCCAAATCCTTGCAGCCATGGCAGCGCTAAGCGATTCATCATTCGCTAAGCACATGCCCCTCTGTATTCAAGATGCATTATTTTAGCTAAGTTGGCCTAGAGTCAGGCTTAGCAAGAGTTGCGGGTTTTATGACCTGCAGAATTCGCTAAGCGCCCCTTCTGTGCGCTAAGCCCAACTTTATGTGAAAAAAAACAAAAAAAAAAATAGATTTTGAATTTCAAACTTGGGCTAAGCACGTAGTTCCGCTAAGCGAACCGCTTTGAGAAACCAAATGTCTCTCTGGCTCGCTTAGCACTGCGGTTCGCTAAGCGAGAGGGTCAAAAATTGCTTAAGTAAGTGTAACATCAGTTACACTTACCTTTGCCAAAAAAATTTTGAACATTGCCTGCATTTTCTCTCTCACACCAAAACTTGTGCATTCTTGCTTTCTTTGTGCATCTTCACGCATCGCCAGCTATCAAAGATCCAAGTAAGTTCCTCATTCCTTTTTTCTTTTCTCTATTATTTTGTTGAACCTTAGGCTAGAAAACTATAAATTTAGCTTTTGATTGCTAGGGTTTGAATGATTTTAGGTTAGTGAAAGATTAGGACCTTATACATGATTGTGCTATGTAGATAGTTTTGACTGGTTTGCATGTTTAATATGCATTTTAGAGGCTCAAAAATAAAGGAGAAAATGAACTTCGTTTTCTGCATTTTTCTGGAAAATGCGATGAATTCGCTAAGCGAGCATGCTGCGGTAAGCGAGTTCATCAATATTCATTAAATATATGCATTTTCGGACGAACTCGCTAAGCACGCCTACCGCGCTAAGCGAGTTCATCTTTTGAGGATGAACACTCATCCTCTTGTTGAAATGCATGTGGCTAAGCGAGGCTGACTCGCTAAGCCCAGGTAACTTAGTCAATTTTTTTTGTTGAAAGCCATGTGCTAAGCCCAGCCTATCTGGGCTAAGCTCATTTCGTTGTGGCAGCCATTGCGCTAGGCGAGCCTGGCTCGCTAAGCCCACAAACTTATATAGATTTTTGAAATTCATGGTGTCGCTAAGCGCAACCCTGCTGAGCTTAGCGCACATCTGTTATTGCCTTGATTCGGCTTAAGCGCACACTGTTTCGCTAAGCCGATGTGTTATATTTCTGAGGGTGCGCTGAGCGAGCTGTATCCCGCTAAGCGCCCATCCTTAATTTCAAAAACTTGAATAAATGTAGTCTAAGCAATTTTGAGTTCTTTTTATTTACAGATGGCATCGAGAAAAAGGGCCAGAGCAGATGACATCCCTTCACCATCTACTCCCGCTCCTCCAGCAGCAACAATAGGACCGGATGTTCAGAGCTCCCAAACCTTAGTCCCTATGCTACAGAGCTTATTCCAAGGATTCGTTATTATCATGCACAGTATGCGAGAATTGGCTCACCAAAGGCCAATTATAACTATGGAGCAGTTCCTTGAGCAAGTAGCATGGCCTGGAGCTCTACCTTCAATGGTGAGACCCAACGAGGCTTCTCCTCCTGAGCCCACACCTGCACGAGTTGGTCCAGTGCCAGCTGATCCACAATCTCCAATGGTGAATCCACCTTCTCCTAAGCTTGAAGCAGTGCCCCCATCTCCACCAATTATTATCATCTCTGATTCCCTATTTGGAGAAGCAGCTGCTCCCCCTGATTCGCCAGTTGGAAAAGCTGCTATTCTCTCTGATTCCCAATCTGGAGAGGCTATTGCTCTCTCTGCTTTCCCAGTTTTCCATCTGATAGATGAGGAGGAGGCTTAGACTCAAGATACCCAGGATCTGTCTCGGGACTTTTAAATTCCTGATGGTTTTGCTTTTTGGATAATGATTATAACTATATTAGTTTCAGTACATTGTTTTTAGTGATTTTAATTTACGTTCATATATACTTGTGTTTTTTGTGGATATTTGGTATGCTTGTTTTGAAGCATATGGAACAGTTTAACTTGACTTTGATGATTATGCAGTGAAACACTTTTATCTTTTTGTGAAATGGGTGTTATAGACTGATTTTGGATTGAATGCATGATTAAGATGAAGTTGTGTTTCTTTTCAAAAGTTTGAGCTAGTGTGTATGTTAGAAAAAGAAAGAACAAGAATGTGATCTTACAATTAGAATTGTTAGTTAGTAGACAGGTTGATTGAGAAAGAAAAGCTTGAATCATAATCAGTAAGAGTGTGATCTTAAACTATGAGTGAACGACTAGCTTTGAGTAATAGTCTTTGCATCAATCTCTAAATTTTAGAATGAAATGTATGAATGAGGACATGATGAAGGCCATGATTGTATATACAAGCCAATTGACCAAAAAGCTTACCTTGAATTATAATTATATCCTTTGCACCCTTTGTAAGCTAAATTACATTTTCAAAATTGAACCCTGAACTTGAATGAATACCTCAAGATACCTTGCTTAGATTCTAGGAGAGCAGATGGTTCAAGGCAATTTGCCCCAAATTTGGGGGAGTTAACCAGGATGTAAAGTGGAAGGTAAAGCACATCAGCACACACAACAAATAAGTTGTGTTAATCCACAAGACCTATGGGAAGATTTGGGACCTAGCCACAGTAGAAGTCTCCGTGGAAGCAATTGCCTCCCTTACTCAGTATTATGACCTAGCCATGGGTTGTATCCATTACAATCTTGTCCTCTCCATAAGACAGCTTAGCTACCCCATGAGGAGAGTGCCATCGGAGGAAAGCATCACGCCTTTCATCACACGGGGTTTCGGTGACCCCAATGTGAAAATACTTCAAGGAGTTTGGAAGGCATGTGGTGCAATGCAAAGGAATGATAAGGAGCTTAGGGAAAGCAGCAACGGGATCACCAACGGCTATCACAAGTGGCTGAGAGTCCAAACGAAAGAGTTGGATTGGCTCCCAAAGCTAAAAGCTGCAAGAGAGGAACAGGCTGAAACTCCAGAGAAGAGTAAGGAAGTGCAAACCCTAAAGGCAGAACTCGAAAGAGCCCAAGTAGTCAAAGAGAAGTTCAAGTCAACGGCCATCAATGTTCGAAAAGAGTATGTGAACTAAGGGACATCAATATGGCGACTGCCGAAGCCTTGGAACGAGAAACCAAGAGGGCCTGAAAGGAAGAACACGACCAATACAAGTTTTAAGGAGCTTTGTGTGACAGCAACAATGAGCTTAAGCTTCGAAGAGCCAAAAGGGATCAGTTGTGGGTCGAAGGCATGATCTTGAAAGATGAGTTAAAGGCTTGTGAAAGGTTGAAAAGAAGCTTGTCCGAGCAGTTGAGCAAGACCGAAGAAAATATGTGGGCCATCACCGACTAGTACAAGGAAAAGTTAAGCCTAGCAGCGACTCATGAGCAAAGGCTAGAGGATGAGTACAACAAGGTATCAATCCTGCAAGCGAAAAGGAAAGCAAGGGAAAGGGTGATCGATTCATTGCACAGAGAAGCAATGATGTGGATGGACCAGTTCGTCTGGGAGTCAAGAACTTCCCTAACTGCTAGCCAAGGCCAAAGGAATGGCGGATGTGTACTTAGTTCTCGAGGAGGTTCACGGGCTCCTCAATTATTACCAACACATGATTGATCTGCTGGCCCACATAATTAGGATCCACTAAGGCAATTGTATTGTCGCTTTGATTTTTATTAGATAAACCTTTTTTGTTCCCTAATAAAATGAGGTTGATTTAATCCTGTGTGTTTAAAACTCTGTGGGAATCCAATACTTTGACAACTTGTCTTTAGCATGCATTCATGTTTAGTTTTTGTCACATTACTCATTGCATTTTGTTCCTCTAGGAAGTAACACCATAACTAAATGTGCTCTAAGTCACCCCTATCGAACCCGGTCTAAGACTAGAGCCATGGGTGACGTAGACAAGGTGCAAAGATAGATGAAGGTCGATATGGTGGCCTTGAAAGACCAAATGGCATCCATGATGGAAGCCATGCTAAGCATGAAAAGACTGATAGAAAGTAACATGGCCATGGTTGCCTCCACCAGCACCGTCGCCAAGGCAGACCCTACTCATCTATCTACCACGAATGATGCGCATCAACCCGCCTCGGACATGGGGGGACGAGGAGGAGAGATATTGGGGAGCACCGACAGCCTACATCTGGGGTATAACATAAATGCCTACCCTTACGGCTTACCCCCCAATTTCACACTGCCCACCATGCATGAGAACGTGGATCATGCCGTTCCTATAACCTTCAAGGGTCAGCTTCCCCAACCCATAGGGGGCACCCGTAAAGAGCCACAGGAGCGTGCCCAAGTTGACATCGACTCATACCCCTCGTTCACCACCAAGGGACCAACATTCCATGCCATGCCTCAGCCTAATACTGTGGGAGCCTTTCAACCACGCCCGATACAACCACTACATTTCTCCGTAGGGGGACCACCTCTGACAACGGAAGGAAAAGGAAAACTTGATCTCATCGAGGAGAGATTAAGAGCGGTCGATGGGTTCAGTGATTACCTTTTTGCTAATATGACCAATTTATGTTTGGTATCGGATGTTGTCATCCCTCCCAAATTCAAGGTACCATATTTTGACAGATATAAGGGGACCACTTGCCCCAAAAATCATCTAAAAATGTATTGCCGAAAGATGGGGGCGTATTCAAGGGATGAGAAGTTTCTCATGCACTTTTTCCAAGATAGCTTAACCGGGGTGGCAAACACCTGGTACACTAGCTTGGAACCCTCCCGGATCCACTTTTGGAAGCACCTAATGGTTGCCTTTATTAGGCAGCATCAATACAATGCTGATATGGCTCTGGATAGAATGCAGCTCCAGAACATGTGCAAAAGGGAGCACGAATCTTTTAAAGAGTACGCCCAAAGATAGAGGGAGTTGGCGGCTCAGGTAGCACCTCCCATGATGGAAAGGGAGATGATCACCATGATATTGGACACACTCCCAGTGTTTTACTATGAGAAGTTAGTAGGCTACATGCCCTCTAGCTTTGCGGATCTAGTATTTGCAAGCGAGA
The DNA here is from genome assembly GCF_000004515.6 of Glycine max. NCBI lineage: Eukaryota > Viridiplantae > Streptophyta > Magnoliopsida > Fabales > Fabaceae > Glycine > Glycine max. Next base: position 29,032,998 of record NC_038243.2, read on the forward strand.
GGATCAAGGTAGGCCTAAAAAGGGGAAAGTTTGACTATATCGTCCCTGCCAGCACAAGCAACTAAAGATCCAGGCCGACTGGGGCAAAAAGGAAAGAAGGGTATGCTCACGCCGTGACCTCGGCTCCTGCTTGGCCAAAACCCCAATCAACCCCTCACAATACTCATCAATATGCCCAGCACCATCCATGCTTTTCGGCTCGCATCAGAAACTCCAAAAACTCGGCACCCGCCAAGTAAAGGACATCTGCCCCACCACAAAGAGCCCCCACTCAAGCCCTGGCTCCTGCGAGGCCTCATCTCGTCGGCGATTTCAATCCTGGCACAAGTTCCAATCCGGGGAGGAACCCTCCAGTGAAGAAGCTTCCGGAGTTTGCCCCGATTTCGATGTCATACGGGGACTTGTTGCCTTCTTTAATCACCAACCAGTTGGCGGTGGTAACCCCCGGAAGAATCTACCAAGAGATTCGCTGAGAAAGGAAGAAAAGAAGAGACCTCGGTAGAAGAAAGGTATCAATGGAAGAAGCCAATGAGTTCCTTCGGATAATTCAACAGAACGAGTTCAAAGTGATTGAACAGCTCAACAAAACCCCGTCTAGGGTCTCCCTTTTGGAACTGCTCATGAGTTCCGAACCTCATCGGAAACTGCTGGTTAAAATTTTTTATGTAGCCCACGTGGCCCAAGATATCTCTGTGGAAGGCTTCGAGGGCATCGTCAACAATATTACAGCTAATAACTACCTCACCTTCGCTGAGGAGGAGATCCCTGTCGAAGGGCGGGGACACAATAGAGCCCTTCACGTGTCCGTCAAGTGTATGGACCACATTGTGGCTAAGGTGCTCATTGACAACAACTCATCATGCAACGTAATGCCCAAAAGCACGTTGGACAAACTACCATTCAACGCCTCTCACTTGAGGCCAAGCGCCATGATAGTATGGGCTTTTGACGGCACCTGCTGAAACGTTATAAGGGAGATTGACCTCCCAATTCGAATTGGACCCCACACTTGCCAAGTCGTATTCCAAGTGATGGATATTAATCTGACCTACAGCTGTCTTTTGGGCCGACCTTGGATTCACTCGGTTAGGGTGGTCCCTTCAATGCTTCACCAAAAGTTGAAGTTCATGGTGGAGGGGCGCTTGGTCATCGTCTCGGGGGAGGAGGATATTCTGGTAAGCTGCCCTTCCTCTATTCCATATGTTGAAGCTGCGAAAGAATCCTTGGAGACAACATTTCAGTCCTTTGAGGTAGTGAGCAAGGCTTCGGTGGAATCCCTCTCGATGTGACCCCACATGTCTGACGCTGCGATGATGGTAGCCCATTTGATGTTAGGGCACGGATATGAGCCCGGAATGGGCTTAGGAAAGAACAATGATGGGGTGGCCAGCTTGGTGGAATTCAAGGAAAACCGCTAGAGGTTTGGGCTAGGCTTTAGGCCTACGCGTGCTGATGCAAGAAGAAGCGCTCTAGAGAGGAGAAGCAGGAGCATAGGCCAACAACAAAGGCCACAAATGAAAGAGGCCCTTCCATGTCACATCAACAAGAGCTTTATGAGTGCGGGCTGGAGGTGTGAAGAGCAAGTCTCCATGATGCACGACGAAGCCCCCCAAGAGCGTTCAAACTAGGTACAGTCGTCCCTTCCTGATTTCTAATTAGGAAACTGGCAAGTTGTTGAACGACCCGAAGTTTCCAAAGCGGGCATAATGTAATTCGTTAGTTTTAACCCTACAACCAGGCATAGGCTTTGGGGTTTTCTCCCTGTTAGGGCGTTATGTCTTTTTGCTATCAAGATATATAATATAAGATCTTTCCTTCATTCCTTCTTGAACCTTCACCCATTCTCATTCATCTGATGTTTATTTTTGTTATGATTAAACGGTACAGGTCCAATGATGAGTCATGTGAAGGTACTAATACCGAGGACCCTGACGTCAATTTTGAACGAATAGCAGGCCAAGCTGAGGATGCGGGGTTTCCCCCAAAGCTAGAAAGGATGGTCGCTCAAGAAGACCGAGAAATGAAGCCACACTGAGAGGAGATAGAAATCGTGAACTTGGGTGTTGGCGAAGAAAGGAAAGAGGTAAAGGTTGGTACAGGCATGACCACACCAGTCTGAGATGAATTGGTGGTTTTGCTACAAAACTACCAAGACATCTTTGCTTGGTCGTACCAAGATATGCCCGGTTTGAACCCCGACATTGTGCAACATCGATTACCTCTGAATCTCGGGTGCTCCCCGGTCAAGCAAAAGTTGTGGAGGATGAAGCCCGAGATGTCCCTAGAAATCAAAGAAGAAGTGAAAAAGCAGTTCAACGCTAGCTTCTTGGTAGTAGCTCGATACCCTGAATGGGTGGCCAACATTGTGCTAGTCCCTAAGAAGGATGGGAAGGTACGAATGTGTGTGGACTATCGGGACCCAAACCGAGCCAGTCTAAAGGATAACTTTCCTTTACCTCACATTGATGTCCTTGTGGATAACACTACCAATTTTGCTTTGTTTTCCATCTTGGAGGGGTTCTCGGGTAACAATTAGATAAAGATGGCACCAGAGGACATGGAGAAAACTACGTTCGTCACCCTATGGGGATCATTTTGTTATAAGGTGATGTCTTTTGGGCTCAAGAACGTCGGGGCAACCTATCAACGGACTATGGTGGCATTATTCCATGATATGATGCATAAGGAAATTGAAGTCTACGTGGATGATATGATTGCCGAATCTAGAACCGAGGGGGAACAACTCGTTAACTTGCGAAAGTTGTTTGAACGACTACGTAAGAACCAACTAAGATTGAACCCCGCCAAGTGTACTTTCGGGGTCAAGTCAGGAAAGCTACTCGGCTTCATCGTAAGTCAGAAGGGGATAGAAGTGGATCCCGACAAGGTGAAAGCCATCCTTGAAATTCCTGAACCGCTCACTGAAAAGCAGGTCCGAGGATTCTTGGGGCACTTGAATTATATAGCAAGGTTCATATCGAAACTCACCGCTACTTATGAACCTCTCTTTAAACTATTGTGCAAGGACTAGTCCGTTCGATGGAATGACAACTATCAAGTGGCATTGGGAAGGATCAAGCAAATACCTTATGAATCCTCCTATGCTTATGCCACCAGTGCCTGGGAGACCTCTTATCCTATACATGACGATGTTGGATGAGTCAATGGGGTGTATGTTAGGAGAGTATGATGACTTCGAAAAAAGACAAAGGGTTGTCTATTACTTGAGCAAAAAATTCAATGCTTGCTAGGTGAATTACTCTCTGCTAGAAAGGACCTGTTGTGCCTTGGTGTGGGCGGCCCATCATCTAAGGCAGTACATGCTAAGCCACACCACCTGGTTGGTGTACAAGATGGACCCAGTCAAGTATATTTTTGAGAAACCCGCTCCTAAAGGACAGATCGCTCGATGGCAGGTTTTGCTATCTGAGTTCGACATTGTCTATGTCACTCAAAAGGCCTCTCAATGACTACCAGCATTTGCATTCAGAGTTTCCGGATGAAGACATCATAGTCTTGTTCGAGGAGAAGGTGGAGGATAATGACAGGGATAAGTTGATCATGTGGTTCGACGGCGCGTCCAACGCCCTAGGCCACGGGGTTGGGGCGGCTTTGGTCTCTCCCGACAAGCAATGCAGCCCCTTCACGACAAGATTGGGTTTCAATTGCACAAATAATATGGCTGAATACGAGGCATGCGCCCTTGGAATCCAAGCGGCAATTGACTTTAACATCAAATTGCTCAAAGTGTACGGAGATTCGGCCTTGGTAATTCACCAGCTGTGGGGAGAATGGAAAACTAGGGATCACAAATTGATACCCTATCAGGCCTACATCAAGAAACTAGCCGAGTTCTTCAATGATGTCTCCTTCCACCACGTTCCCAGAGAGGAAACTCAGATGGCTGATGCGCTTGCCACTCTAGCATCCATGTTTCAGCTAACCTCACATGGAAACTTGTCGTACATCGAGTTCCAATGTCACGGCAAGCCCGCACATTGCTGCTTGATAGAAGAGGAGCAAGACGATAAGCCGTGGTACTTCAACATCAAGCGGTACATAGAGTATAAGGAGTATCCACAGGGGGCTTCTGACAATGACAAGAGCACGTTGCTTGCGAAGGTTGTCAGTTGGTTTCCTTTAAAGCGGAGGTATCCTATACAAACAAAATCATGATATGGTTTTGCTCCGATGTGTAGACGCTAAGGAAGCCGAGCGAATGCTCGTGGAGGTGCATGACGGGTCCTTTAGGACACATGCTAATGGGCATGCCATGGCCATGAAAATTCTAAGGGCAGGCTATTACTAGCTCACCATGGAAAATGACTGTTGCGTCCATGTGAGAAAATGCCACAAGTGCCAGGCATTCGCGGACAATGTCAATGCTTCACCCATGCCTTTGAATGTGTTGGCAGCACCCTGGCCCTTCTTTATGTGGGGAATAGATGTAATTGGAGCCATTAAGCCCAGGGCTTCGAACGAACATCGCTTCATCTCGCTTCGTACTCCAGCGTGACAAGGAGCGTAGTGGTTAGATTTGACTAATAACTAAAGTGAAACTAAGGCTAAAATCAACTCGCCTAGTCAAGCTCGTCCACAAAAAAGAGGGTTTTGAAAGTTTATCATTTCAGTTTCTTACCAAGTAAAATGGATCATTTTTAAGGTCCAACGCCTTTAAATGATCACCTTTCAAGTAAAAAGAATCACTTGATTCACGCATAAGAAAGAACTACGCAGGTCTGATTTCCTCTTCGATGGAGGGTACGTAGGAGCAAAAGCCCCGCTTTTGTTGACCTCAAAAAATAAAAAGAAATAAAAGTTAAGGTAATACAATTTCCACGATTCTAAAAAATAGGCTGTTGTCCTTTGAGACAAACGTGACAGGTGCTAATACCTTCCTCAAGCGTAAATACAACTCCCGAACTTAGAATTTTCATTTTGACCGGTTTCCTTTGGTTTTTTCGACGTTTTCCACAAATAAACGTTGGTGGCGACTCCGCGCATCTTTTCTCCTTTGGAGAGCGCACCCGTGAGCCTCGTCTTCGCTCGCCCGCAAAAGGGCACATTGCGACAGTTGGCGACTCCACTGGGACTATTTTTGTGAGTTAGGCCTCTTTTAAGGAATTGTGGATTTGTGAAACTTTATGTGTGCATTTGTTGAACTGTGTAAAATGTAAATAACTGTTGTCTATTTTGCATTCTTTACACTGCATTCTAAGCACCCACGGGTTGAGTAAAAAGGGGCCCTACACCCGGGTTCATGGGAACTTAAGGAGTGGAGGTGAATCTATCATCATGCTAGGTCTCCGACTTGCTTGATAATAGTGAAACCTCGTCTAGAGCTTTCTCTCATTATAATGTGTTGTCGCTGGTATTCCATACCGCCACAATATTATTATCTTGAGTGATGATACCTCTAGAAAACAGCCGTGTGAGTTATGAGTTGTTGGGGAGTAGTTATTAGAGACCCCTAGATATTGTCCTATAGGTTCCCAAATAGGGGCAAAGAGAAAACACACTCCGTGCCATTCGTTCTCATGCATTTTTTGGTAAATAGCACTAGTTTATAGTTTTGCTAGTGATGTTTGGTTTTTTTAGAGTAATACGTAACCTTTTTAATACTACGTTGAGGCGTCATCATGCCCAAAACGTAGCATTAAAGTTGGATCTCTGCAGTCTCGTATGTGTGAATTACCCCTTTGTGTTGTTTTCTTTCCGTTTCATGCATGCGCATCTGCATCATACCGTCACACATGCATTGTATGTGGGTCTCGTCTTTTGTCATGGGAAGCCGGAAGATCCATATCGTCTTCTTAAATGCACACATGGGGCACTGCGCCCCCCAAATGCGCAATAAGGAGAGATAATTTCCCGGGCTCTCGTGTCCGTAAATGCATTCATATCATGCACCGCATAAACATCTCTTCATCATCATAATGAACATATCGTTCCTGCATTTGTCCGTTATCACATTCCCATTTTGCATGAGTCATTGCATCATCATGCATATGCGTCAACATACTTTTTGTTCTACATGTCTGCTCATACATGATCCTTGTATTTTCCTCTACAAAACAAAAACAAAAAAAGGGAAGCATGAAAATTCATGATGCATTCTTATTTGCATGTGTTAGGTACCATGAGCCGACCATGTTGGGATCATAAACCCATTTCTAAAATTAAAAAAAAAAACACAAACAACAAAACAAAATGATTGAGCATGGTACCTAATGCGTGGTTAATTAAGAAAGGATGTTTCTTCGGGCATCTCGATCTCATAATTACATTTTCCATGCATAGCATGCATATTCCCGAGTCTTTCATCCCTATGAATTGTTGATGAAGTATTGGCGATCAAAATTGTCATTCCCTGGTGTCATACCCTAATTTCGTCCGGGGATTATTACTTGATAACATGCAACCTTTGGTTAGCCGCTTTGAGATACTTGGCGTCCTTTGTTGCACAATAAATAAAGTCCCGAGACGTGTCAGAAATCAAAAGGAAGCAGGCTTGCGCGATCCGTGAAATTCCGTGATGTGGCGGAAATCGGAAAGATGTGATTTTGCGCAATCTGTGAGTTTCCGTAACTTCTTCGAAAGCTAAAAAAGAGTAAATACATAATCCGTAAGTATTCGTAACCTTGCGGAAGGAAAATAAGTATCGTTACGAAATTCATAAAGTTTCGTAACGTTACGGAAAAAGAATTACCAAAAAAAATAGAAGGGGGTGCATTTAGTAAAAAGGGGGGTACAAATAGCAATCTGGCCCACTTGGGCCTTCCAAGTCCTTCCTCCAGAAGGATGTTGCTTCTGGAGGAAGCAACCTTGCTCGCCTGGGCGACCTGGGTGGCAAGCTCCTCCCCTATTTTGCTATAAATAGGGGGAGGAGTGAAGAAGAAAAGGGTTCAGCCTTCTTGGCACTTCTTATTCTCTCGAAATTGCTGTGGAAAATTACTTCTGTGAAGAAAATCCAAGCCGAGGCGCTTTTGTAACGTTTTCGTGAGTAATTACGCGAAGATTCTCGACCGTTCTTCAACATTCATCGTTCGTTCTTCGTTTTCTTCAGTCTTTAATGGGTAAGTACCTCAAACCGAGCTTTTCAATTCATTCTATGTACCCGTGGTGGTCGACATTTTGTTTCTTGTATTTTTATTCTCGTTTTCATTCGCTTTTTATACCTCCTTTTGACGTGCTTAATTCATTTATTTAAGTCATTTCTCGCCTAATCTAAAAATAAAATAAATTTCCACCGATCGTTTGAATTGTATCATCCGTTAATTTCGGTTAAAATGAATTCCGACCGTTCGGTCGTACCGTAACCACGTTGGAAATCAAAAAAGAGGTAAAATAATAATATAATAATAAAAAAACACCTTTTAGGGAAATAAAGCGAAAAATCAATCGGACGTTTTCTCTTTGGGATTTCTCATTCTTAATTGAATTGACTAATAACTAAAGTGAAACTAAGGCTAAAATCAACTCGCCTAGTCAAGCTCGTCCACAAAAAATAGGGTTTTGAAAGTTTATCATTTCAGTTTCTTACTAAGTAAAATGGATCATTTTTAAGGTCCAACGCCTTAAAATGATCACCTTTCAAGTAAAAAGAATCATTTGATTCACTCATAAGAAAGAACTACGTAGGTCTGATTTCTTCTTCGATAGAGGGTACGTAGGAGCAAAAGCCTCGCTTTTGTCGACCTCAAAAAATAAAAATAAATAAAAGTTAAGGTAATATAATTTCCACAATTCTAAAAAATAGGCTGTTGTCCTTTGAGACAAACGTGAGAGGTGCTAATACCTTCCTCAAGCGTAAATACAACTCCCGAACTTAGAATTTTCATTTTGACCGGTTTCCTTCGGTTTTTCCGACGTTTTCCACAAATAAACGTTGGTGGTGACTCCGCCCATCTTTCCTCCTTTGGAAAGCACACCCGTGAGCCTCGCCTTTGCTCGCCCGCGAAGGGCACGTTGCGACAGTTGGCGACTCCATTGGGGACTATTTTTGTGAGTTAGGCCTGTTTTAAGAAATTGTGGATTTGTGAAACTTCGTGTGTGCATTTGTTGAACTGTGTAAAATGTAAATAATTGTTGTCTATTTCGCATTCTTTACACTGCATTCTAAGCACCCACGGGTTTGAGTAAGAAAGGGTCCCTATACCCGGGTTCATGGGAATTTAAGGAGTGGAGGTGAATCTATCATCATGCTAGGTCTCCGACTTGCTTGATAATAGTGAAACTTCGTCTAGAGCTTTCTCTCTTTATAATGTGTTGTCACTGGTATTCCATACCGCCACAATATTATTATCTTGAGTGATGATGCCTCTAGAAAGCAGCCGTGTGAGTTATGAATTGTTGGGGAGTAGTTATTAGAGACCTCTAGATATTGTCCTATAGGTTCCCAAATAAGGGCAAAGAGCAAACACGCTCCGTGCCATTCGTTCTCATGCATTTTTTGGTAAATAGCACTAGTTTATAGTTTTGCTAGTGATGTTTGGTTTCTTTAGAGTAATACGTTACCTTTTTAATACTACGTTGAGGCACCATCATGCCCAAAATGTAGCATTAAAGTTGGATCTCTGCAGTCTCGTATGTGTGAATTACCCCTTTGTGTTGTTTTCTTTCCGTTTCATGCATGCGCATTTGCATCATACCTTCACACATGCATTGTATGTGGGTCTCGTCTTTTGTCATGGGAGGCCGGAAGATCCATATCGTCTTCTTAACTGCACACATGGGGCACTGTGCCCTCGAATGCGCAAGTAAGGAGAGATGATTTTTCGGACTCTCGTGTCCGTAAATGCATTCATATCATGCATCGCATAAGCATCTCTTCATGGCATCATAACGAACATATCGTTCCTGCATTTGTCCGTTATCACATTCCCATTTTGCATGAGTCATTGCATCATCATGCATATGCGTTCAACATACTTTTTGTTCTACATGTTTGCTCATACATGATCCTTGTATTTTCCTCTACAAAACAAAAAAAAAAGGGAAGCATGAAAATTCATGATGCATTCTTAGTTGCATGTGTTAGGTACCATGAGCCAACCATGTTGGGATTATAAACCCATTTCTAAAATTAAAAAAAAAAACACAAACAACAAAACAAAATGATTGAGCATGGTACCTAATGCGTGGTTAATTAAGAAAGGATGTCTCTTCGGGCATCTCAATCTCATATTTACATTTTCCATGCATAGCATGCGTATTCTCGAGTCTTTCATCCCTATGAAATGTTGTTGAAGTATTGGCGATCCAAATTGCCATTCTCTGGGTTATGGGGTTGAACCAAGCTCGTGCTTTTACGAAAAGGTTCATCGAGTGAAGTTGAAGTATGGAAGTAACCATCTTGCAAAAAATTGGGGCAGAAGATGGATCGGGTTACATCGCTGCTTCGTCTACTGCCAAACACATTTAGGACTGTTAATGTCCTTGTTACTTCCAGTTTCAACTTGACGAAGATGTCATTGGACCATGTTGAAAATCTAAATTGATTCAACCCCATATCCTACGTAAAATTCGCAATACTTTAACTGTGCATCATTCGCATACATCCATGTTATTAATTGGTTGCATTGCTCATTGCATTTTTTCCTTAAAAAAGAAAAACTTAATCGTTGTTATAAAAAAGAAAAAAAAACATGCTTTACGGTGCCCTCACCGAACCTCAACTGAGCTAAAGTAATGGGTGAAGTAGAGGAGGTACAAGAGAAAATGAAGGCCGACATGGAGGCCATGAAAGAGCAAATGGCCGCAATGATGGAGGCCATGATGAGCATGAAGAAGATAATGGAAGCCAATGCGGTTGCAGTTGCCACTACTAGCATTGTTGCTAAGGTGAACCCAAAGTCCCCATCGGGCCTCAACCAAATGAATCATCCAACCTCAGCTATGGTAGGCAAAGATTTGGGAAGTACGGGCGGCCCCCATTATGCGCAAAGTCAAAACAAGCATGCCTTCACGCCATATGGCTTGCCTCCCAACTATACACCACCCAATGTAGCGTACACTCCCAGTGAGAATGTCAATAACTCCACTCCTATACTCATTGAGAGCCGACAACCCCAAACTGATCATGCACATGTCTCTCAACCTGTGGGGGAGACATATGAAATTCCCCATCACAATCTAGCTGACTTCGAGCCTTGGCTCGGATATGCCACTGAAAAGGCAAGCAGTTGGTGGTATACCCCTTGAAAACACTTCGGAAGGCCCTCAGTATCACCCCCAGCTACACCTCTTGCATTCCACAACAAGTAAAAACCCTCATGCTATGGCAGAAATGGGAAAGTTGGATCATCTAGAGGAAAGGCTCAGGGCCATTGAAAGAGGTGAAGATTATGCCTTTGCTAACCTAAAAAAGTTGTTCCTAGAACCCAATATCATCACCCCTCCCAAGTTGAAGGTGTTGGACTTTGACAAGTACAAGGGTACTACTTGCCCCAAGAACTATCTAAAGATGTATTATCGGAAGATGGGGGCATGCGCAAAAGATGAGGAATTACCGATACATTCCTTCCAAGAAAGTCTTACTGGGGTAGCTGTTACCTGGTACACTAACTTGGAACCTTCCCGAGTCCATTCTTGGAAGGACCTAGTGGTTGCCTTCGTTAGGCAGTGTCAGTATAATGTCTTCGGATAGGATGCAACTACAAAACATGTGCAAAAAGAGGGCACGGATCTTTCAAAGGATACGCCCAGAGGTGGAGAGACTTGGCAGCTCAAGTAGCACCTCAATGACAGAGAAAAACAATGATGACAATAATAGTAGACGCATTACCAGTATTCTACTATGAAAAGATGGTGGGCTACACACCTTCAAGCTTTGATGATATGGTCTTCACCGACGAAAGGATCAAAGTGGGTTTGAAAAGAGGCAAATCTGATCATCTTGCTTTGATAAATGCAAAAAAAAAAAAAGCTGGGGCAAATAAAGAGGGTGAGGATGAAGGAGAAGCCCGTGCTGTGATTGCCATTCCTATACAGCCAAGTTTTCCACCAACCCAACAATGTCATTACTCAGCCAATAACCAACCTTCTCCTTACCTACCGCCCAGTTATCCACAAAGGCCATCCCTAAAACAACCACAAAGTCTACCTACCGCACTTCCAATGACAAACACCACCTTTAGCATAAACCAAAACACCAACCAAGAAATGAATTTTGCAGCGAGAAAGCCTGTAGAATTCACCCCAATTCCAGTGTCCTATGCTGACTTGCTCCCATATCTACTTGATAATTCAATGGTAGCCATAACCCCAACCAAGGTTCATCAACCTCCATTTCTCCGAGAATACGACTCGAACGCAACGTGTGCTTGTCACGGAGAAGCCCCGGGGCATTCCATTGAGCATTGTAGGGCTCTGAAGCGTAAGGTGCAAGGTCTAATTGATGCGGGCTAGCTGAAATTTGAGGAGAATCACGTGTATATCCTGACATTGACAAGAGATGCCGCACATGGGGCAATTTCGAAAGCTGTTGTTAGATGTCTCTAATGACTCATCAGGATTTTCAAGTTTGTACCATTATTGTAAACCACGGTTACAATGTTAAATGAAATGGATGAAGTTGATATCTTTGTCCCTCATCCTCTCACAAACGCATCTTTGCTTATTCAACTTTCACCGAAATGTGGGTGCAAGCCATTGGTCTGTTTGCTCAAGCGACCTGTGCTCCTGAGTTTGGACTTCCAAGACCGTTCAATCAGAGATTACTCATCTTGCACATTGTTGGGGGCGCCGTAAAACAACGAGTAAAGTTCAAAACAAATAAATTTCAAAATAAAAAAAAAAAAAGTGGTCAAAAAGAAAAAAAGCATTTGATTGACTGTGTTTTCAAGACGTTCATGTGACCTTATTTTATCATCCTGGAAAGTTTGTCGTTTTAGAGAGAAGTGAGTTATCAAGAATAGGATGTTGGACAAATGGCCTCGGTTAAGATACGAAGACTATTCCCCAATTAAACTTTCACTCTCTCTTTTTGGATTAACAATGCACCCTTAACATGAATTACTCAAAAGACAATTCAAAATAAACTTCTTTAAAGAAAAAGATAAATGGCAATAAATAAAAGAAGTTTAAGGGAAGAGAGGAATGCAAACTTGATTTATACTGGTTCGGCCACTTCCCGTGCCTATGTCCAGTCCTCAAGCAACCCACTTGAGATTTTCCACTCTTAGTAAAACTCCTTTTACAAAGTCTGAACCACACAGGGACAACCCTTCCCTTGTGTTCAAGAATCTTCTACAACAAGAGACCCACGGTCTCTTAATCCCTTTTCAGAAATAAGAAGAAGAGAAGAAGAGATCTCTCTTAAAAGAGATAGATTGTACAATGAAGATCAATCAAAATTCCTTATTGAATATGCAAGTGGTTGACCAAGGAATCTTTTTGAGAGGATAAAATATTTCAGTTCAAAAAAACTCTTAATCTTTTAAGAGGATAAAACTTTTTGGGCAATGAAAACTCCCTTTAAGTTTGTGTTTCCGAGTCACCTTTGATGGTCATTCATAAAAAATTTGAATAGGTGTGACTCTTGGCAATTATTTTCTGAAAATCCCCTCTGGTAATCAATTACACATTATAAATTTTGAATTCAAATTTCTAGTGACTGTGATAAACATTTTCAACTGCCGGTAATCGATTACCATAGAGAAAATCTCAATTTGAAATGATAGAATTCTTTGGTCAAACCTTTTGTATTTTCAATTTGGAAACTTCTTCCTAAAGATTCTAGAGATCAACTAGATCATATATCTTGATTTTCTTGGATTCTTGTCTTGAGTAAAACTTAGAAGCACTTGATCCTTTAGCATCATCAAGACATCAAAACATCTTGCTTCTACATAGGAGTCATTTGACTTAATCCATCAACTGAAAGATCCTTCAACTATTTCTCGTCCTTGGAAAATTCTTTTTGCAAGAATCAACTACATCTTTCATTCTTCCTCACTGCGAGGTTGTGGAAACAAGACAACAATTGGTACCTCTAAGCCCTACACTGGGGCAATGAAAGGCCCCATGCATAAACCTCAAACGAACCTAGTGGCAGATTAGAAGTTCTCACCCAATAGGTTCCTTGCTACAAGGTCATGACGAAAGACAATGATTGTACCTCAAAGCCCTACACTGGGGCAATGAAAGGCACCATGCAAAAACCTCAAGCGAACCTAGGGGCAGATTAGAAGTTTTCACCCAATAGGTTCCCAGCTACGAGGTCATGACAAAAGATAACAATTGGTACCTCAAAGCCTTACACTGAGGCAATTAGGGGCATCGTGCATGAGCCTTAAGCGAACATAGGGGCAGATCAAAAGTTCTCACCCGTCGATGTTTTCAAACAAAATAAAAAAGGGAGACAAGCCCTGGAAGTTCAATAGATTGATTAAACGTCAAACGGCTCCATTTTCGTCACTCCAAAATGGTCAAGTGACTAAATCAAACAGAATATACACTCTGAGGGAGTTCCCAGAGAGATTTTCAAAAGATAGGATAAGGTTGCATGAATTATCACCTTTTTCAAAAGGACAGTCAATCTGTGTTTTCCAAAAAAAATTAAATCAAAATCAAAATCACGAAATAGGGAAAGAATGTCATGAACATTGTACAACTTTCCATTGCATTGCATTGTTTCATGTGCGGTCAGCATTACCAAATTTCACAACAAAGGTTGCATGCGTCTGCATCCCTAAAAATCATGTTAACTGCATAGAGTTCCTACATCTCGTGTCCAATCTTTTTGGATGACCTGCCTTCTCGATGAGTCGATCTCTTGCTTTCTCATAAAGGTGGACCCTTGGGTACTAGTACCTATCACCTTTAGAGGACTATATGTCCTCGCCTGCAGAGGGCTGCACGCCCTCACCTTTAGAGGGCTACGCGTCCTCATTTTCAGTGTGCTCCATATCCACACCTTAAGAGAATATAAGGTCCTTTGCCCTTAGATGCTTAACTGAGACTTGCGCTCCCGGTTAAGGGGCCAGTAGTTTCCTTTTATCAGTTCCTGGGCCACCCCCTGATATTAGAGAGCGACCAACTGTGCGAGCACATCCAGAGAGGGAGGCTATCACGCATCTACTATGCATACCGGGGCAAGATTTCACCTGTGCCACTGCAAAAAGACGAGTGTGGATCACGCGCACCAACATGACCACCCTAACGTGGATGACGTTGCTATTTAGCAACATTCTGCCCGGCGACCACAATGCCAATCTCCCCCAGCAGATGTATCGGTTGGTTTGTGCCGTCACGACATAGGTAAGTATGCACAAGGTTCAATTGATTTCTGATGTCATCTATTGTTTGCAGGGATCGCGCCCACAAGACGCCCAGTGGGCCTAAAGAAGTCCAACAGGGCCCTGGGGTTTCCAGCTCTGGTTACGGGCCTCTGTCAATCCTACAGGGTGCCCGTTCCCCCAGCGAGGTCATGCCATCGTGACATAGGTAAGTATACAGATGGTTCAACTGATTTCTGATACCATCTATTGTTTGCAGGAATCGCACCCACAAAGACACCCAGTGGACCCGGAGAAGTCCAACAGGGCCCTGGGGTTTCCAGCTCTGGTTACGGGCCTCTGTAGTCCTACAGGGTGCCTGTTTCCCCCGGCAAGGTCACGTCATCATGACATAGGTAAGTATGCACCTCGCTCAACTGATTTTTGATTTCAACTATTGTTTGCAGGGATCACGCCTGCAAGACACCCAGTGGACCCGAAGAAGTCCAAGAGGGTCTTGGAGATGTCAAGCTCTAATTACGGGTCTCTGTTAGTTCTACGGAGTGCTTGTCACCTCCGGCAAGGGCATCAGGCCCCCTACTAATCGAGCTTTCATCAAGAAGTACTATGTCCCCAGGCAGGCGCAGGGCGAAACACCACAGCAGCCTGGGGATGGCCGGCAGCGGGCAACAGACGCACCGCCATCACCTCTAGAGTTCACCTCAGCTCATCCACAAAAAGGTTAGAGCGTTGCTTACGACCCATGGCCGACCAATAGGTGACCAAAGTCCAGAGTCAAAGGTAAGCAAAGTACTAGGTCCGTAACCGACAAGCCATCATGCGTCCAGCTCAAGACGTTAAAGAAGCGCTACTAGGAGGCAACCTAGTAACTTTTACATCTCTTGTTATTTGATCACTTTTTGTTTCTCAAGTCATAGCAGGACACACCTAGTTGCTCATGATCCTAGGAATTTAAATAAAACAAGCACAAGCTCGGAAGGTAGTCATACCTCACAAAATATATATATGTATGATTAGGTAGTGAAAATACCTAAGATATGCATGTATGTAAACAAAAGTACTTCACAAAATATATATATGTATGTTTAGGTAGCAAGATACCTTGAATATGCATGTATATAGAAAAAATATCTCACGAAACATATATATGTATGTTTAGGTAGCAAGATACCTTGGACACGCATGTATATAGCAAAATGTCTCACAAAAATATACATATGTTTAGGTAGCAAATACCTCATGGAAAACAAACAAGAAAAAGAAGTAAACAAATGATAAAAAAAAAGAGAAAAAAGAAAAATAAGTTGTCTAGATGAAAAACCAACATGCTTTTGGAAAGAGATGACTTCCAACTTTTCTTTGAAAAAATTTGCTGATCATAACTAGTTTTTGAAAGAATGTGTATACACCTAAAGGGTGAATGCTGTGAAAATTTTCCCGGACGCCCAAAATGGACTTGAATGAATGCACAAATTTATAAAAGAATGTATTTTGGAAACACTGGGTTGACTTAAAATAGGGAAAATGAATCTTGAGCCATAGTGTCACATGACCATAAAAACTTGATGCTTGAGTGTCCACATGGGTACATGCATGACCAATTTTGCATAAAATTTCCTAATCATCATTGTTGCATGTGTATCATGGAAATAATGTAGGACATCCCCTTTATCCCTGAACTGCTGGCCAAACCCTGACATATATCATGACCAGCCGTTCTACAAGCCTTGAGCCAGAATCCCAACTTACCATAAACCTTGACCTAGGGTGAGAATGTCGATCCTTGAACTCGGGATAAAACAAAAAAAAAGAAAAAATTCCTGATCAAAAGAATCGGAAGAAAGCAAAAAAAAGAAAAATTCCCAATCAAAGAGTGGGAGAAAGCAAAAAAGGGAAAGAAAATTCCCGATCAAGGATCGGAAGAAAACAGAAGAAACATACAGAAAGGTCTTTAGACCAGACAATATTTGAACAATACAGAATTATCACCAAGTAAACAAAAAAGATAGGAAACCACGACCCAAAGTGGCCCTCTCCGTTTGATTGTCAACCAAAATCCTGTGCGCTAGCGACTTTCTCGCCACGCACTAAACAAAAACAGAAAAGGAAAAGGCAAAAACACTCCAAGCCAAATTCCCCACCTAAAAACCATTCCCAAAATAAGTCCTATTCATCCATGATCACGCATGTAATCTTTGATTTGATAGGAAATGATTTGCAAAATCAAGTCATGACATATCTATGGTTCGGAATTAGGATAAAACACTTACCTGTGTGAGATTGATACACTTTGAGTGATTTTCTCCTATCTTTGTTGGACCCAGTGTTTCCTCTAAATGGTCGTTTAGAAACGAAATGCTAGCATCCAAAATCTCATTTACGGTTATGAGAAAATTTCATCAGCATACTCTCCTTCCCCGATAGACACATTGTCTTTCATCCAAAAAACATATGTTGCTCTGATCAGTTGGAAGTTTTGTCTCTTTACTAAAGTATGTTCTCATTTTGGTGAAGAAAACACCGAGACTATTTTTAGTCTCACAGTTATCAAGAACTACGTAGGTCTGAGTTCCTCATCACAAATTGAGGATACGTAGGAGCAAAAGCCCTACTTTTGTCGACCACCCCACTTTTTGTTACCGTGACCCAAGGGTCTGGTGGCATGCGGAGCCACATGACCGTGGGATCCCCAATTTGTTAACGTTTGTTTCGTTTTCATTGACTTTTGTTTTGTACATACATATCGTTTGAGTTGTTACGTTAGTACTTGTTTCGTTGTTGTCAATAGTGTTTGTTGAAATTTCGAAACCGTGTAGAGTTTTTCATTTAGGAACGTTGTCCTAAAAATAAAATGAACCAAAAATCATGATAAAAAAGAAAGAAGTGTTGTGAATAAAATGTCTGCGTATATAAAGAAAAAGGAAAATGTGCATAGAAGGGTTTTTATAAAAAAAATACGTGTAGAGAAATTCTTGTGTGTGTGAACAACGAGTGTATATAAAGAAACTTTTGTATGAACCATAGGTGTGCGTTGGAGAAAAACGAAAAAGATCTTTGAATGTAAATAGGGTTTGACCGTGTGACGTAAAGAGAGAGAGTTCCAATGTGTATACAGAAAAAGTTTGTCATGTATAAGAGTGTAGATATACAAAGAAAGATTTCTTCATAGAGGACCATAGGTCTATAATTTTGTGAATATATAAAAATGAAACAAAAAGGAAAAAAGAAAGAAAGACCGCGAAGGTCGACATGTTATAGTTAAGAAGTATAAATCATTCGTAAAGAGCAAACGTATCTTCTGGAAAGAAGGGACTGATGCTAAGAGTTTATTTTCCGGAATGAACCGAGATAAGGATGGATGAATTCATTGAACTAATGAAAGAACATAACTTGGAAACGTTGGGTCTGTCTGTGTAAATCCCCAACCGTAGTATCACAATGCCATAAACGGGATGCTTGAGGGCCCACCTGGCTATAGCCATGACTAATTTTGCACGTTGTTTTCAAATCATCATTGTCACGCGTGCCTTATGGAATAATATGGAGGTTCGGCCCGAAATCGACACCTTGACACCCAAATCTGTTTCGCCCCAGATATCAAGATTAGGGTTCCCACGATAAAAGACCCCACTGAGACACAACTTAGACCTTTTTGAACCTTGGCCTATAAAAAAGGAATCCTCATCCTCTCCCCCGAAGCAAAGGACAGTGGAATCTCCTCAAGGGAGAGCCAATAGAATGCTAAAACCCGATTTCCCAAAGAAAGGGATGGGGAAGGAAAAGTGAAAAGAAAGAAAAGGAAGAAATGGAAAGAAAGAAAAAATGAAAATAAAGAAAAAAACAGAAAGGATGATTCCATGATCAAGGATCGAAAAGAAGTGAAAAAGGAAAGAAAGAAATTCTCGATCAATGAAAGAAAGAGGACAGAAATTCTTCAAGCCTGATTGCCACTCAAAATCATCCTCGATTATGTCCCACTCCACATGAACAAAAAGGAAAAGAGCGAAACACCCAACTTCCTTTCCAAAAACACTACCCTCGAGAAAATCCTATTGGTCCGTGATCGTACGTTTGATCTTTGATTCGATAGGAAGTCGTGTGCAAAATAGAGTCATGGTGCAGTTATGGTTTGGGAATAGGATAAAACACTTGCCTTGTGAGTTTTATACACTATGAGTGATTTATTTTCAGCTTAGCCTGATGTTTCCCCTGCATGTTCATTTGAAAGCTAAAAGTTGACATCCTGCCCTTCATTCTCGGTTACAAGGAAGATTACCCTTGGCACAAGTATTTTGTTTCTCTAAGATGTGGTGCTCTCGCGAATGATTTATTTTTCTTTGCAAAAAGCATGTTTTCCTATTAGGTGGAAAAACCCGGTGGACCGTTCGGTCCTGCCAATCTTTTTCGGAGCCCCATGAATTGCGTTTTCGTTCATGTGTCCTCCACTTTCGAGTTTGGAGCCATGCGTAGTGATTGCTTAGTGCAATCCTCCATTCTCAATCATTTTCGGAGCCCCATGAATTGCGTTTTTGTTCATGTGTCCTCCACCTTCGAGTTTGGAGCCATGCGTAGTGATTGCTTAGTGCAATTCTCCATTCTCAATCTTTTTCGGAGCCCCATGAATTGCGTTTTAGTTCATGCGTCCTCCACCCACGAGTTTGGAGCCATGCGTAGTGATTGCTTAGTGCAATTCTCCATTCTCAATCTTTTTCGGAGCCCCATGAATTGCGTTTTAGTTCATGCGTCCTCCACCCACGAGTTTGGAGCCATGCGTAGTGATTGCTTAGTGCAATTCTCCATTCTCAATCTTTTTTCGGAGCCCCATGAATTGCGTTTTGGTTCATGCGTCCTCCACCCACGAGTTTGGAGCCATGCGTAGTGATTCCTTAGTGCAATTCTCCATTCTCAATCTTTTTCGGAGCCCCATGAATTGCGTTTTCGTTCATGTGTCCTCCACCTTCGAGTTTGGAGCCATGCGTAGTGATTGCTTAGTGCAATTCTCCATTCTCAATCTTTTTCGGAGCCCCATGAATTGCGTTTTCGTTCATGTGTCCTCCATCTTCGAGTTTGGAGCCATGCGTAGTGATTGCTTAGTGCAATTCTCCATTCTCAATCTTTTTCGGAGCCCCATGAATTGCGTTTTCATTCATGTGTCCTCCACCTTCGAGTTTGGAGCCATGCGTAGTGATTGCTTAGTGCAATTCTCCATTCTCAATCTTTTTTCGGAGCCCCATGAATTGCGTTTTCGTTCATGCGTCCTCCACCCACGAGTTTGGAGCTATGCGTAGTGATTGCTTAGTGCAATTCTCCATTCTCAACCCTTTTTCGGAGCCCCATGAATTGCGTTTTCGTTCATGGATCCTCCACCCACGAGTTTGGAGCCATGCGTAGTGATTGCTTAGTGCAATTCTCCATTCTCAATCTTTTTCGGAGCCCCATGAATTGCATTTTCGTTCATGTGTCCTCCACCTTCGAGTTTGGAGCCATGCGTAGTGATTGCTTAGTGCAATTCTCCATTCTGAACACTTTTTCGGAGCCCCATGAATTGCGTTTTCGTTCATGGATCCTCCACCCACGAGTTTGGAGCCATGCGTAGTGATTGCTTAGTGAAATTCTCCATTCTCAACCCTTTTTTCGGACCCCCATGAATTGCGTTTTCGTTCATGCGTCCTCCACCCACGAGTTTGGAGCCATGTGTAGTGATTGCTGAGTGCAATCCTCCATTCTCCAGAGTTTTTCATCGTCAAGGGCGGATCCTCTTGACTGGGAATGTGATCTTTGTTGTGTTCCCGATTGTTTCTTTTTCCCAAAAGTGTATATGTATATTATATTTGTTGTTCTTGTTGTTGTTTGTATTGTGTTGTGCAGAAAAGAAAAAAGAAGGAGTAGAGACGAGAGTTGTCATGGACTAATCACGGAAAGGGCAAGACGGACGAAATCAGTGTCTTATCTTTGCTTTCCTCTTATCTCTGATAAAAGGTAAGTAAAGAGGGGCAACTGTCATACCCTAATTTCGTCTGGGGATTATTACTTGATGACATGCAACATTTGGTTAGCCGCTTTGAGATACTTGGCGTCCTTTGTTGCACAATAAATGAAGTCCCGAGACGTGTCAGAAATCAAAAGGAAGCAGGCTTGCGCGATCCGTGAAATTCCGTGATGTGGCGGAAATCGGAAAGATGTGATTTTGCGCAATCTGTGAGTTTCCGTAACTTCTTCGAAAGCTAAAAAAGAGTAAATACATAATCCGTAAGGATTCGTAACCTTGCGGAAGGAAAATAAGTATCGTTACGAAATTCGTAAAGTTTCGTAACGTTACGGAAAAAGAATTACCAAAAAAAATAGAAGGGGGTGCATTTAGTAAAAAGGGGGGTACAAATAGCAATCTGGCCCACTTGGGCCTTCCAGGTCCATCCTCTAGAAGGATGTTGCTTCTGGAGGAAGCAACCTTGCTCGCCTGGGCGAGCTGGGTGGCAAGCTCCTCCCCTATTTTGCTATAAATAGGGGGAGGCGTGAAGAGGAAAAGGGTTCAGCCTTCTTGGCACTTCTTATTCTCTCGAAATTGCTGAGGAAAATTACATCCGTGAAGAAAATCCAAGCCGAGGTGCTTCCGTAACGTTTCCGTAACATTTCCGTGAATAATTACGCGAAGATTCTTGTCCATTCTTCAACATTCATCGTTCATTCTTCGTTTTCTTCAGTCTTCAATGGGTAAGTACCTCGAACCGAGCTTTTCAATTCATTCTATGTACCCGTGGTGGTCCACATTTTGTTTCGTGTATTTTTATTCTCGTTTTCAATCGCTTTTTATACCTCCTTTTGACGTGCTTAAGTCATTTATTTAAGTCATTTCTCGCCTAATCTAAAAATAAAATAAATTTCCACCGATCGTTTGAATTGTATCATCCGTTAATTTCGGTTTAAATGAATTCCGACCGTTCGGTCGTGCCGTAACCACATTGGAAATCAAAAAAGAGGTAAAATAATAATATAATAATAAAAAAATACCTTTTAGTAAAATAAAGCGAAAAATCAATCGGACGTTTTCTCTTTGGGATTTCGCATTCTTAATTGAATTGACTAATAACTTAAGTGAAACTAAGGCTAAAATCAACTCGCCTAGTCAAGCTCGTCCACAAAAAATAGGGTTTTGAAAGTTTATCATTTCAGTTTCTTACCAAGTAAAATGGATCATTTTTAAGGTCCAACGCCTTAAAATGATCACCTTTCAAGTAAAAAGAATCACTTGATTCACGCATAAGAAAGAACTACGTAGGTCTGATTTCCTCTTCAATGGAGGGTACGTAGGAGCAAAAGCCCCGCTTTTGTCGACCTCAAAAAATAAAAAGAAATAAAAGTTAAGGAAATACAATTTCCACAATTCTAAAAAATAGGCTGTTGTCCTTTGAGACAAACATGAGAGGTGCTAATACCTTCCTCAAGCGTAAATACAACTCCCGAACTTAGAATTTTCATTTTGACCGGTTTCCTTCGGTTTTTCCGACGTTTTCCACAAATAAACGTTGGTGGCGACTCCGCCCATCTTTCCTCCTTTGGAAAGTGCACCCGTGAGCCTCGCCTTTGCTCGCCCGCGAAGGGCACGTTGCGACACCTGGGTTATGGGGTTGAACCAAGCTCGTGCTTTTACGAAAAGGTTCATCGAGCCAAGTTGAAGTATGGAAGTAACCATCTTGAAAATTGGGGCAAAAGATCGTGTTACATCGCTGCTTCGTCTACTGCCAAACACATTTAGGGCTGCTGATGTCCCTGTTACTTCCAGTTTCACCTTGACGAAGATGTCATGGACCATGCTGAAAATCTAAATTGATTCAACCCCATATCCAGTGTACAAATTCGCAATACTTCAACTGTGCATCATTCGCATACATCCATGTTGTTCATTGGTTGCATTGTTCATTGCATTCTTTCCTTGAAAAAAAAAAGAACTTAATCATTGTTATAAAAAAAACATGCTTTATGGTGCCCTCACCGAACTTGTGCTAGAGCTAGAGTAATGGGTGAAGTAGAGGAGATACAAGAGAAGATGAAGGCCGACATGGAGGCCATTAAAGAGAAAATGGCCACAATGATGGAGGCCATGATGAGCGTGAAGAAGATAATGGAAGCCAATGCGGTTGCAATTGCCGCTACCAGCGTAGTTGCTAAGGTGAACTCGACGTCCCCATCCGGCATCAATGAATCATCCAACCTCATATATGGTAGGCAAATATTTGGGAAGTACGGGCGGCCCCCATGATGTGCAAATTCAAAACGAGCACGCCTTCCCTCCATATGGCTTGCGTCTCAACTATACGCCATCCAATGTGGCGTACACTCCCAATAAGAATGTCAATAACTCCACTCCTATACCCATTGAGAGCTAACAACCCCAAACTGATCATGCACATGTCTCTTAAACCGTGGGGGAGGCACATGAAATTCCCCGCCACAATCTAGCCGACTTCGTGCCTTGCCTCGGATGTGCCACTGAAGGGCAAGCAGTTGGTGGTATACCCCTACAAAACCCTTTGGAGGGCCCTCAGTATCATCCCCAACTACACCTCTTGCATTCCAAAACAAGTGAAAACCCTCATGCTATGGCAGAAATGGGAAAGTT
This sequence comes from Glycine max, assembly GCF_000004515.6. Classification (NCBI taxonomy): domain Eukaryota; kingdom Viridiplantae; phylum Streptophyta; class Magnoliopsida; order Fabales; family Fabaceae; genus Glycine; species Glycine max. Next base: position 29,055,855 of record NC_038243.2, read on the forward strand.
GGATCATCTAGAGGAAAGGCTCAGGGTCATTGAAGGAGGTGAAGATTATGCCTTTGCTAACCTAGAAGAGTTGTTCCCAGTACCCAATATCATCACCCCTCCCAAGTTCAAGGTGCTGGACTTTGACAAGTACAGGGGGACTACTTGCCCCAAGAACCATCTAAAGATGCATTATCGGGAGATGGGGGCATACGCAAAAGATGAGGAATTGTTGATACATTCCTTCCAAGAAAGTCTTATTGGGGTAGTTGTTACCTGGTACACTAACTTGGAACCTTCCCGAGTCCATTCCTGGGAGGACCTAATGGTTGCCTTTGTTAGGCTGTGTCGGTATAATGGCTTCGGATAGGATGCAACTACAAAACATGTGCAAAAAAAAGGGGCACGGATCTTTCAAAGAATACGCCCAAAGGTGGAGAACCTAGCAGCTCAAGTGGCACCTCAATGACGAAAAAACGATGACAATGATAGTAGACACATTACCAGTATTCTACTATGGAAAATGGTGGGCTACGCACCTTCAAAGCTTTGCGGATTTGGTCTTTGCTAGTGAAAGGATCGATGTGGGTCTGAAAACAGGCAAATTTAGTCATCCTGCTTGGACGAATGAGAAAACTGGGGCAAATGAAGAGGGTGAGGATGAAGGAGAAGCCCGTGCTGTGACTGCCATTCCTATACAGCCAAGTTTCCCACCAACCCAACAATGTTATTACTCAGCCAATAACAAACCTTCTCCTTACCCACCGCCCAGTTATCCACAAAGGCCATTCCTAAAATCAACCACAAAGCCTACCTACCGCACTTCCAATGACAAACACCACCTTTAGCACAAACCAAAAACATCAACCAAGAAATGAATTTTGCAGCGAGAAAGCCTGTAGAATTCACCCCAATTCTGGTGTCCTATGCTGACTTGCTCCCATATCTACTTGATAATTCAATGGTAGCCATAAAGCCCAACCAAGGTTCATCAACCTCCTTTTCTCTGACAATACGACTCGAACGCAACGTGTGCTTGTCATGGAGAATCCCTGGGGCATTCCATTGAGCATTGTAGGGGCCTAAACCGTAAGGTGCAAGGTCTAATTGATGCGGGCTGGCTGAAATTTGAGGAGAATCGCGTGTAAATCCCGACATTGACAAGAGATGCCACACATGGGGCAATTTTGAAAGCTGTTGTTAGATGTCTCTAATGACTCATCAGGATTTTCAACTTTCACCGGAATGTGGGTGCAAGCCATTGGTCAGTTTGCTCAAGCGACCTATGCTCCTGAGTTTGGGACTTTCAAGACCGTTCAATTAGAGATTACTCGTCTTGCACGTTGGTGGGGGTGCCGTAAAACAACGAGCAAAGTTCAAAACAAATAAGTTTCAAAATAAAAATTTGATTGACTGTGTTTTCAAGACGTTCATATGACCTCATTCCGGAAAGTTTGTCTTTTTAGAGAGAAGTGAGTTATCAAGAATAGGATGTTGGACAAATGGCCTCAGTTACCTTAAGAAAAAGGGGGTTAAATTAAGATACAAAGACTATTCCCCAATTAAACTTTCACTCTCTCTTTTCGGATTAACAATGCACACAGGGACAACCCTTCCCTTGTGTTCAAGAATCCCCTACAACAAGAGACCCACGGTCTCTTAATCCCTTTTCAGAAATAAGAAGAAGAGAAGAAGAGGTCTCTCTTAAAAGAGATGGATTGTACAATGAAGATCAATCAAAATTCTTTATTGAATATGCAAGTGGTTGACCAAGGAATCTTTTGAGAGGATAAAGACATTTCAGTTTGGAAAAACTCTTAATCTTTTGAGAGGATAAAACTTTTTTGGGCAATGAAAACTCTCTTTAAATTCGTGTTTCCAAGTCACATATAAATAGACCTTTGATGGTCGTTCATAAACCATTTGAATAGATGTGACTCCTGGGAATTATATTATGAAAATCCCCTCTGGTAATCAATTACAAGACTTGTGTAATCGATTACACGTTATAAATTTTGAATTCAAATTTCTAGTGACTCTTATAAACATTTTCAACTGCTGGTAATCGATTACCAGAAAGCAAATCTCAATTTGAAATGATAGAATTCTTTGGTCAAACCTTTTGTTTGTTTTCAATTTGGAAACTTCTTCCTAAAGATTCTAAGAGATCAAACTTGATCATATATCTTGACTTTCTTGGATTCTTGTCTTGAATAAAACTTAGAAGCACTTGATCCTTTAGCATCATCAAGACATCAAAACATCTTGCTTCTACATAGGAGTCATTTGACTTAAATCCATCAACTGAAAAATCCTTCAACTATTTCTCGTCCTTGGAAAATTCTTTTTGCAAGAATCAACTGCTTCTTTCACTCTTCCTCACTACGAGGTTGTGAAAACAAGACAACAATTGGTACCTCTAAGCCCTACACTGGGGCAATGAAAGGCACCATGTATAAACCTCAAACGAACCTAGGGGCAGATTAGAAGTTCACACCCAATAGGTTCCTTGCCACAAGGTCATGACGAAAGACAACGATTGTACCTCAAAGCCTTACACTGGGGCAATGAAAGGCACCATGCATAAACCTCAAACGAACCTAAGGGCAGATTAGAAGTTCTCACCCAATAGGTTCCTCGCTACAAGGTCATGACGAAAGACAACGATTGTACCTCAATGCCTTACACTGGGGCAATGAAAGGCACCATGCAAAAAACCTCAAGCGAACCTAGGGGCAGATTAGAAGTTCTCACCCAATAGGTTCCCAGCTACAAGGTCATGATGAAAGATAACAATTGGTACCTCAAAGCCTTACAATGAGGCAATGAGGGGCATCGTGCATGAGCCTCTAGTGAACATAGGGGCAGATCAAAAGTTCTCACCCGTCGATGTTTTTAAACAAAAAAAGGGGAGACAAACCCTGGAATTTCAATAGATTGATTAAACGTCAAACGGCTTCATCGCCGTCACTCCAAAATGACCCAGTGACTAAATCAAACAGAATATACACTCTGAGGGAGTTCCTGGAGAGATTTGCAAAAGATAGGATAAGGTTGCATGAATTATCAACTTTTTTAAAAAGGACAGTCAATCTGCGTTTTCCAAAAAAAGTAAATCAAAATCAAAATCAAAATCACAAAATAGGGAAAGAATGTCATGAACATTATACAACTTTCCATTGCATTGCATTGTTTCATATGAGGTCAGCATTACCAAATTTCACGACAAAGGTGGCATGCGTCTGCATCCCTAAAAATCATGTTAACTGCATAGATTTCCTACATCTCGTGTCCAATCTTGTTGGATGACCGGCCCTCTCGATGAGTCGATCTCTTGCTTTTCATAAAGGTGGACCCTTGGGTACTAGTACCTATCACCTTTAGAGGACTATATGTCCTTGCCATCAGAGGACTGCACATCCTCGCCTCCAGAGGGCTGCACGCCCTCGCCTTTAGAGGGCTACGCGTCCTCATTTTCAGTGTGCTCCATATCCACACCTTAGGAGAATATAAGGTCCTTTTCCCTTAGATGCTTAACCGAGACTTGCGCTCCCGGTTAAAGGGCCAGTAGTTTCCTTTTATCAGTTCCTGGGCCACCCCCTGATATTGGAGGGCGACCAACTGTGCGAGCACATCCAGAGAGGGAGGCTATCACGCATCTAGTACGCATACCGGGGCAATTTCACCCGTGCCGCTGCAAAAAGATGAATGCGGATTATGCACACCAACATGACCACTCTTACATGGATATGGATGACGTTGCTATTTAGCAACATTCTGCCCAGCGACCACAATGCCAATCTCCCCCTGCAGATGTATCAGTTGAGATCGCGCCCACAAGATGCCCAGTGGACCCGAAGAAGTCCAACAAGGCCCTGGGGTTTCCAGCTCTGGTTACGGGCCTCTGTCAGTCCTACAGGGTGTCCGTCCCCCAACGAGGTCATTCCATCGTGACATAGGTAAGTATGCACGTGACTCAATTGATTTATGATGCCATCTATTATTTGCAGGGATCGCGCCCACAAAGACACCCAGTGGACCCGGATAAGTCCAACAGGGCCCTGGGGTTTCCAGCTCTGGTTACGGGCCTCTGTCAGTCCTACAGGGTGCCCGTCCCCCCGGCAAGGTCACATCATCATGACATAGGTAAGTATGCACATCGCTCAACTGACTTCTAATGTCGTCTATTGTTTGCAGGGATCGCGCCCATAAAGACACCCAGTGGACCTGGAGAAGTCCAACAGGGCCCTGGGGTTTCCAGCTCTGGTTACGGACCTCTATAGTCCTACAGGGTGCCCGTTCCCCCGGGCAAGGTCATGTCATCATGACATAGGTAAGTATGCACATCGCTCAACTGACTTCTGACGTCGTCTATTGTTTGCAGGGATCGCGCCCACAAAGACACCCAGTGGACCCGGAGAAGTCCAACAGGGCCCTGGGGTTTCCAGCTCTGGTTACGGGCCTCTGTAGTCCTACAGGGTGCCCGTTCCCCCGGGCAAGGTCATGTCATCATGACATAGGTAAGTATGCACCTCGCTCAACTGATTTCTGATTTCATCTATTGTTTGCAGGGATCGCGCCTGCAAGACACCCAGTGGACCCGAAGAAGTCCAACAGGGTCTTGGAGTTGTCAAGCTCTAATTATAGGTCTCTGGCAGTTCTACGGAGTGCCTGTCACCTCCAACAAGGGCATCAGGCCCCCTACTAATCGAGCTTTCATCAAGAAGTACTGCGTCCCCAAGCAGGCGCAGGGCAAAACACCACAGCAGCCTGGGGATGGCCGGCAGCGGGCAACAGACGCACCGCCATCACCTCTAGAGTTCACCTCAGCTCATCCACAAAAAGGTTAGGGAGTTGCTTACGACCCATGACCGACCAATAGGCGACCAAGCCCAAAGCCAAAGGTAAGCAAAGTACTAGGTCCGTGACCGACAAGCCATCATGCGTCCAGCTCAAGACGTTAAAGAAGCACTACTAGGAGGCAACCTAGTACCTTTTAAATCTCTGCTTGTTATTTGATCACTTTTTGTTTCTCAAGTCATAGCAGGACACACCTAGTTGCTCATGATCCTAGGAATTTAAATAAAACAAGCACAAGCTCGGAAGGTAGTCATACCTCATAAAAAATATATATATGTATGTTTAGGTAGAAAGATACCTTGGATATGCATGTATGTAGCAAAAATAATTCACAAAATATATATATGTATGTTTAGGTAGCAAGATACCTTGGATATGCATGTATATAGCAAAAATATTATACGTATGTTTAGGTAGCAAAATACCTCATGGAAAAAAAAGAGAGCAAAACGAGAGCGAGCAAGAAAAGAATAAGAAGAAAAAAAATATATAAAAATAAAAGTTGTCTAGCTAAAAAACAACATGCTTTTGAAAAGAGATGACTTCCAACTTTTCTTTGAAAAATTTGCTGATCATAACTAGTTTTTGAAAGAATGTGTATACACCTGAAGAGTGAATGCTGTGAAAATTTTCCCGGATGCCCAAAATGGACTCGAATGAATGCACAAATTGATAAAAGAACGTATTTTGGAAACATTGGGTTGACTTAAAATAGGGAAAATGAATCCTGAGCCCTAGTGTCACATGACCATAAAAACTTGATGCTTGAGTGTCCACATGGGTGCATGCGTGACCAGTTTTGCATAAAATTTCCTAATCATCACAGTTGCATGTGTATCATGGAAATAATGTAGGACATCCCCTTTATCCCCGAACCACTGGCCAAACCCTGACATATATCATGACCATCCGTTCTACAAGCCTTGAGCCAAAATCCTAACTCACCATAGTCCTTACCCTCGGAAGAAAACACAAAGAGAAGGAAAATTCCCAATCCAAGAAAGGGAGAAGACACAAAAAAAGAAGAGATAATTCCCAATCCAAGAAAGGGAGAAGACACAAAACAGAAAGAAAATTCCCAATCAAAGAGTGGGAGAAAGCAAAAAGAAAAAAGAAAGAAAATTCTCGATCAAGGATCGGAAGAAAACAGAAGAAACATGCAGAAAGGTCTTTGGACCAGACAATATCTGAACAGTATAGAATTGTCACCAAGAAAAAGGAAACCACGACCTAAAGTGGTCCTCTCCCTTTGATTGCCGACAAAATCCTGTGCGCTAGCGACTTTCTCGCCACGCACTAAACATAAACAGAAAAGGAAAAGGCAAAAAAACTCAAAGCCAAATTCCCCACCTAAAAACCATTCCCAAAATAAGTCCTATTGATCCATGATCACGCATTTAATCTTTGATTTGATAGGAAATGATTTGTGAAATCAAGTCATGACATATCTATGGTTCGGAATTAGGATAAAACACTTACCTGTGTGAGATTGATACACTTTGATTGATTTTTTTCCTATCTTTGTTGGATCCAGTGTTTCCTCTAAATGGCCGTTTAGAAACGAAGTGCTAACATCCAAAATCTCATTTATGGTTATGAGGAAATTTCATCGGCATACTCTCCTTCCCCGATAGACACATTGTTTTTCATCCAAAAAGCATATGTTGCTCTGATCAGTTGGAAGTTTTGTCTCTGTACTAAAGCATGTTCGCATTTTGGTAAAGAAAACACCGAGACTATTTTTAGCCTCACATTCATCAAGAACTACGTAGGTCTGAGTTCCTCATCACAAATTGAGGATACGTAGGATCAAAAGCCCTGCTTTTGTCGACCACCCCACTTTTTGTTACCGTGACCCAAGAGTCCGGGGGCATCCGGAGCCACATGACCGTGGGATCCCCAAATTCGTATGTTCCATCATTTGTCATTTGTATGCTATCTTTTGTTTAACTGAGGGACTAACATTTGTTTCGTTTTGATTGACTTTTGTTTTGTGCATACATGTCGTTTGAACTGTTACGCTAGTATTTACTTCGTTGTTGTCAATAGTTTTTTTGAAATTCCGGAGTCGTGTGGAGTTTTCCATTTAGGAACGCCGTCCTAAAAATAAAATGAACCAAAATCATGATAAAAAAGGAGAGAAGTGTAGTGAATAAAATGTCTGCGTATATAAAGAAAAAGGAAAATATGCATAGAAGGGTTTTTATAAAAAATACGTGTAGAGGGATTCTTGTGTGTGTGAACGAGTATATATAAAGAAAGTTTTGTATGAACCACAGGTGTGCGTTGGAGAAAAACAAAAAAAATCTTTGAATGTAAATAGGGTTTGATCGTGTGCGTATACAAAAAAGTTTGGCATGTATAAGAGTGTAGACATACAAAAGAAAATTTCTTCATAAAGGACCACAGGTGTATAATTTTGTGAATATATAAAAATGAAAGAAAAAGGAAAACGAAAGAAAGACCGCAAAGGTCGACATGTTATAGTTAAAGAAGTATAAATCACTCGTAAAGAGCAAACGTATCTTCGGGAGACAAGGGACTGATGCTAAGAGTTTATTTTCCAGAATAACCGAGATAAGAATGGATGAATTCATTGAACTGATAAAAGAATATAATTGGGAAACGTTGGGTCTGTTTGTGTAAATTCCCAACCGTAGTATCACAATGCCATAAACGGGATGCTTGAGTGCCCACCTGGCTGTAGCCATGACTAATTTTGCACGTTGTTTTCAAATCATCATTGTCACGCGTGCCTTATAGAATAATATGGAAGTTCAGCCCGAAATCGACACCTTGACACCCAAATTTGATTCGCCCCAGATATCAAGATTGGGTTCCCACGATAAAAGACCCCATTGAAACACAACCTTAGACCTTTTTGAACATTGGCCTATAAAAAAGAATCCTCATTCCTTCCCCGAAGCAAAGGACAGCGGAATCTCCTCAAGGGAGAGCGAATAGAATGCTAAAACCCAATTTCCCAAAGAAAGGGATGGGGAAGGAGAAGTGAAGAGAAAGAAAAATAAGAAATGGAAACAAAGAAAAAGAAAAATATGAAAATAAAGAAAAGAAAAAAAGAAAGGAAAGAAGGATTCCCGATCAAAGATCGAAAGGAAGTAAAAAGGGAAAAGAGGCAATTCTCGATCAATGAAAGAAAGAGAACGAAAGATTTTCAGACCAGATAAATTTTCAGCAAGGTAAGGGACTGCCAGCAAAGGAAAACCCATTTTTGGTGTCTCTTGCTTTCAGATTGCCCTTCTCGACTGGCGATATCCCACCTGTCGCAACCTACTCTTCGGCGGGAGGGCGACGCGTGACTCGCGGGATGCGTGTTCCACGAAAGGAATACGCGCGGAGTCGCCACCAACGTTTATTTGAGGAAAACGTCGGAAAAACCGGAAAAGACGCGATCTACGAACTTTTTAGTGAAAGGTTCGGGAGTTGTATTTACGCGCGGGGAAGGTATTAGCACCCCACACGTCCGCCCCAAGGGACGGCAGCCTTTAATCGAATGTGCAAACATGACTTTGATTTTTTTATGTTCCCTTTTTATGTCTCTATATCCTTCATACCCGTTTTATATTTTCTCTTTTTGTGGTCGACAAGGGTGTTTCCCTTTGCTCCTACGTATTCCTCAATTTGGGATGAGAAAATCAGACCTACGTAGTTCTTTTTTATCAAGTGATTCTTTTTTACTTTAAGAGGTGATCATTTTAAGGCGTTGGACCTTAAAAATGATCCATTTTACTTAGTGAAAAAAAAAAAGAAATGACAAACTTCAAAAGCCTATTTTTATAGACGAGCTTGACTAGGCGAATTGATTTTAGCTTTTAGTTTCACTTTAGTTATTAATCAATTCGATTAAGAATGAGAAATCCCAAAGAGAAAACGTCCGATTGATTTTCCGCTTTATTTTACTAAAAGATGTCTTTTTGATTATTATATTATTTTTTTACCTCTTTTTGATTTCCAACGTGGTTACGGCACGACCGAACGGTCGGAATTTATTTTAACCGAAGTTAATGGATAATACAATTCAAACGTTCGGTGGAAATTTATTTTATTTTTAAGTTAAGCGAGAAATGACTTAAGTAAAATGGCTTAAGCACGTCAACAGGGGGTATAAAAAGTAAACAAAACGAGAATAAAAATGCACGAAACACAATGTGGACCACTACGGGCACATAGAATGAATCGAAAAGCTTGGTTCGAGGTACTTACCCGTTGAAGATCGAAGAACGATGAAGAACGAATGAAGAACGTCGAAGAACGGTTGAAATCTTTGCGAAATTCCTCACGGAAAACGTTACGGAAACGTTTCGGAAGCGCCTCGGCTTAGATTTTCTTCACGGAAACAATTTTTCCAAGCAAATTCGAAAGAGAGAGAAGTGCCAAAGGGGCTGAACCCTTTTCTTCTTCACTCCTCCCCCTATTTATAGCAAAATAGGGGAGGAGCTTGCCACCCAGCTCGCCCAGGCGAGCTCAGCTCGCCCAGGCGAGCAGGGTTGCTTCCTCCAGAAGCAACCGCCTTCTGGAGGAATATTCCAGAGGGCCCAAGTGGGCCTGGGTGCTATTTGCACCCCCATTTTTACTAAGTACACCCCCCTCTGCTGTATTTTGGTAATTCTTTTTTCGTAAAGTTACGGAAACTTACGAATTTCGTAACTGTCGCAACCTACCCTTCGGCGGGAGGGCGACGCGAGACTCACGGGATGCGTGTTCCACGAAAGGAATACGCGCGGAGTCGCCACCAACGTTTATTTGAGGAAAACGTCGGAAAAACCGGAAAAGACGCAATCTACAAACTTTTGAGTGAAAGGTTCGGGAGTTGTATTTACGCACGGGGAAGGTATTAGCACCCCACACGCCCGTCCCAAGGGACGGCAGCCTTTAATCGAATGTGCAAACATGACTTTGATTTTTATGTTCCCTTTTATGTTCTTATATCCTTTATACCCTTTTTATATTTTTTTCTTTTTTGTGGTCGACAAGGGTGTTTCCCTTTGCTCCTACGTATTCCTCAATTTGGGATGAGAAAATCAGACCTACGTAGTTCTTTTTTATCAAGTGATTCTTTTTTACTTAAGTGGTGATCATTTTAAGGCTTTGGACCTTAAAAATGATCCATTTTACTTAGTGAGGAATTGAAATGACGAACTTTCGAAAGCCTATTTTTGTGGACGAGCTTGACTAGGCGAATTGATTTTAGCCTTAGTTTCACTTTAGTTATTAATCAATTCGGTTAAGAATGAGAAATCCCAAAGAGAAAACGTCCGATTGATTTTCCGCTTTATTTTACTAAAAGATGTCTTTTTGATTATTATATTATTTTTTACCTCTTTTTGATTTCCAACGTGGTTACGGCATGACCGAACGGTCGGAATTTATTTTAACCGAAGTTAATGGATAATACAATTCAAACGTTCGGTGGAAATTTATTTTATTTTTAAGTTAAGCGAGAAACGACTTAAGTAAAATGGCTTAAGCACGTCAACAGGGGGTATAAAAAGTAAACAAAATGAGAATCAAAATGCACGAAACACAATGTGAACCACTACGGGTGCATAGAATGAATCGAAAAGCTTGGTTCGAGGTACTTACCCGTTGAAGATCGAAGAACGATGAAGAACGAATGAAGAACGTCGAAGAACGGTTGAAACCTTTGCGAGATTCCTCACGGAAAACGTTACGGAAACGTTTCGGAAGCGCCTCGGCTTAGATTTTCTTCACGGAAACAATTTTTCCAAGCAAATTCCAAAGAGAGAGAAGTGCCTGAGGGGCTGGGATCCATTCCTTCTTCATTTCCTCCCCTATTTATAGCAAAATAGGGGAGGTGGTTGCCGCCCAGCTCGCCCAGGCGAGCAGGGTTGCTTCCTCCAGAAGCAACCGCCTTCTGGAGGAATCTTCTGGAGGGCCCAAATGGGCCTGGGTGCTATTTGCACCCCCATTTTTACTAAGTACACCCCCTCTGCTGTTTTTTGGTGATTCTTTTTTCGTAAAGTTACGGAAACTTACGAATTTCGTAACGATACTTGTTTTCTTTCCGTAATGTTACGGAACCTTGCGGATTACATAATCATCCCCTTTTTGACTTACGGAATGTTACGGAACCTCACTTAATTATGCAACGATGCTCCCTTTTGATTTCCGGTGTGTCACGGAAACTTACGGATTGTGCATCAATATTTTTTGGTTTTCCGGCATGTCCTGAAATTTCACAAATTGCCTAATGATGGGTGCCAAGCACCTCACGAGGACCAAAGAATGGTCGCACGTCATCGAGCAAAAGCTCCCGGACGAAATTAGGGTATGACAGTTGCCCCTCTTTACTTGTCTTTTATTGAAGATAAAAGAAAAGTAAAGATAAGACACTAATTTCGTCCCTCTCGATTTGACGAGAGTCGCGGGTGACCATAAAATCTCCACATGCAAATGACTTGTTGTTCCCAAAATTTCACAAATTGCCTAATGATGGGTGCGAAGCACCTCACAAGGACCAAAGAATGGTCACATGTCATCAAGCAAAGGTCCCCGAAAATCAGTGTATGACACTAATTTCGCTCCTCTCGGTTGACGAGAGTCGCGGCCGACCATGAAATTTCCGCATGTAAATGACTTTGTTGTTCCCGGAGGAACAAAAGGTGCAGAAGACTGTGTCAGCCCCTGCATGCTATCAAGCGTTCTGTCTTACAGATAGCAAAAGAATGGGTGCGAATAACCATAAGGTATCTCCGCGTATCATATGTGCAGAATGACCAAACTTGGTCTCTGCGTGCCATCGGACACGACTGTGTCTGAATGGCAAAGGGGTGCGGATAACCGTAAGGTATCTCCGCGTATCATGTGTGCAGATGACCAAACTTGGTCTCTGCGTGCCATCGGACACAACTGTGTCTGCCTAGCAAAGGGGTGCAGATAACCGTAAGGTATCTCCGCGTATCATGTGTGCAGAATGACCAAACTTGGTCTCTGCGTGCCATCGGACACAACTGTGTCTGCCTAGCAAAGGGGTGCGGATAACCGTAAGGTATCTCCGCGTATCATGTGTGCAGAATGACCAAACTTGGTCTCTGCGTGCCATCGGACACAATTGTGTCTGCCTAGCAAAGGGGTGCGGATAACCGTAAGGTATCTCCGCGTATCATGGGTGCAGAATGACCAAACTTGGTCTCTGCGTGCCATCGGACACAACTGTGCCGAAAATCAAAGGGGTGCAGATAACCGTAAGGTATCTCCGCTTAATTGTGTGCAGAATGACCAAACTTGGTCTCTGCGTGCCATCGGACACAACTGTGTCTGCCTAGCAAAAGGGTGCAGATAACCGTAAGGTATCTCCGCGTATCATGTGTGCAGAATGACCAAACTTGGTCTCTGCGTGCCATCGGACACAACTGTGTCTGCCTAGCAAAGGGGTGCAGATAACCGTAAGGTATCTCCGCGTATCATGGGTGCAGAATGACCAAACTTGGTCTCTGCGTGCCATCGGACACAACTGTGTCTGCCTAGCAAAGGGGTGCAGATAACCGTAAGGTATCTCCGCGTATCATGTGTGCAGAATGACCAAACTTGGTCTCTGCGTGCCATCGGACACAACTGTGTCTGCCTAGCAAAGGGGTGCAGATAACCGTAAGGTATCTCCGCGTATCATGTGTGCAGAATGACCAAACTTGGTCTCTGCGTGCCATCGGACACAACTGTGTCTGAATAGCAAAGGGGTGCGGATAACCGTAAGGTGTCTCCGCGTATCATGTGTGCAGAATGACCAAACTTGGTCTCTGCGTGCCATCGGACACAACTGTGTCTGCCTAGCAAAGGGGTGCGGATAACCGTAAGGTATCTCCGCGGGCTACCGGCTCTTGAGTTATGGCAACAAAAGGCGGTGTGGTCGACAAAAGCGAGGCTCTTGCTCCTACGTATCCTCCAATGAGGAACTCAGACCTACGTAGTTCTGGATAACTTGTGAGACTTGAAAAAGTCTCGGTGTTTTCTCCACTAAAATGCAAACATGCTTTAGCAAAGAGACAAATATTCCAACTGATTTAGAGCAGCATATGATTTGAGTGACAAACAATGCGCCTACCAGGGAAGGAGAGTCTGCTGATGGGATCCCCCATAACCATAAATGAGATCTTGGATGTTAGCATTTCGTTTCTAAATGACCATTTAGAGGAAACACTGGGTTCGACAAAAATAGAAGAAATCCACTCAAAGTGTATCAATCTCGCACAGGTAAGTGTTTCATCCTAATTCCGAACCATAGATATGTCATGACTTGACTTTGCAAATTATTTCCTATCAAATCAAAAATTACATGCGTGATCATGGATCAATAGGGCTTCCCTTGGGAATGGGTTCTTTTGGTGGTTTCTTCTTTCGGTTTTTATGTGTTTTTGGCTTTTGATTTTTTTCTGGCTTTTTCTTTTTTCTGTTTTTTCTTGTTTAGTGCGGGGCGAGGAAAAAAGGGTCGCTAGCGCACGGGATCTTGCTTGGTAATTAAAGGGAGAAGACCATTTTAGGTCGTGGTTTCCTTTCTTTTTAGTTTCATTTGGTGACAATTCTGTATTGTTCAGATATTGTCCGGTCCAAAGACCTCTCTGCACATTTCTTCTGTTTTCTTTCGATCCCTGATCAGGAGCTTTCTTTCCTTCTTTTTTACTTTCTTTTTCTTTCTCCCATTCTTTGATTGGGAATTTCCTTTCTTTTCTTTTTTGCTTTCTCTTTGATTGGAAATTTTCCTTCTTTTCTTTTTGCTTCCGAGGGTAAGGATTGACATTCTCACCCTAGGTCAAGGTTTATGGTGAGTCAGGATTTTGGCTCAAGGTTTGTAGAATGGCTAGACATGATACATGTCAGGGTTTGGTTTGGTTCAAGGATAAAAGGGGTGCCCCACATTATTTCCATGACACAAATGCAAAAATGATGATTTGGAAATTTTATGCAAAACTGGTCATGCATGCATCTACGCGGACACTCAAATGTCAACTTTTTATGGTCATGTGATGCTAGGGCTCAGGATTCATTTCCTCTATTTTTAATCAACCCAATGTTTCCAAAATATGTTCTTTTATCAATTTGTGCATTCATCCGAGTCCATTTCGGGCGTCCGGGAAATTTCACAGCATTCACCCTTCAGGTGTAGACACATTTTCCAAAAAATTGGTTATGATCAACGAATTTTTTCAAAGAAAAAGTTGGGAATCGTCTCTTTTCAAAAGCATGTCGTTTTTTAGCTAGACAACCTATTTTTTCTTTTTTTCTACCCTTTTCCTTACTTGCCCTTTTTCCCCTATTCGCCCTCTTTTTCTTTTCACTTTCTTTTCTTTTCTATTTCATTTTCTTTCCTTTTCTATTTTTATTTTTATCATGATTTTTGTTTATTTTACATATATACTTTTGGACGATGTTCCTAAACGAAGAACTCTACACGGTTCCAGAACTTCAAACATCATCGATAATAATGATATATAAATACCAACGCACCAATCTAAACAAAAATGTATGCGCTGTACAAATGACAATCGAAACAACAAAAACAAACATTAGTCTCTCAAGTCAAAACAATAACATAGAATAAAAATGACGAAAGAAATATGAAAGAAAACATGAATCTGGGGATCTCCCAGTCACGTGTCTCCACTCCCTCCCAAGAAGTCAAGCAAATCAGCCATCTCCTCATCCTCGTGGGCTTCTTCTCCATCGCCGGGAGCTTCTGGGGGTGCCTCTCCTGCTTGGGCCTCGGGCCAATCTCCGGGCCACGCTACCTCTGCCCTGAACTGGTCTGGAGTAGGGCATGAAAAAGGAGCGAAGCCCTGGCTCTGCAAGCTAAGGCTCATCTGGTACAGACAATCATGGGTCCGTACATGTGCTCGGTGGTTGGCCGCCTGCTGGCGAACCAAATGCCGTAAATACTGCTCTATGTCAAATGCCCCAGCCTGGCCAGCCTGATGAGGTGGTGGTGGCGCGCCTGCGGCCTGTGGAGCATCACCCTGAGCCTGTCTCTGGGTACAGTACTTCTCAATAAAAGCCCGGGTGATGGGCGGCCGAATCACCTTGGTAGGTGCAACGGGGACCCCGAACGACCGGCAGAGTCCTGTGATCAGCGCGGGGAATCCCAGGGCCCTGTTGGACTTATCTGGGTCCAAAGGGTGCCTAGTGGGCGCCATACCTGCAAAAATATAGATGGCATCAGCGATCAACTGAGCCACGTGGATGCTCATCCGTGTCAGGATGGCGTACACCAGCTGACACTTCGGCATGGGAAGGTCGGAATTATGATCGGTGGGCAGGATGTTGCTGAGCAGCAGAGTCATCCATATCTGAGTCAGGGTGGTCATGTTGGTGCGCATGATCCGCACCCGCCTCCCTGCAGCAGTCCGGGCAAAATCCTGCCCCGGTATACATAGCAGCTGAGCGATGGCCTCCTCATCGAACCCATCAGACCGGTTCCTCCTTTGGCCATACTCGCATTCCTGGCCCTCTTCCAATACCATCGGATATCCCAGGAGCTGGCTGATAGCATCGGCATCGAACGGGATCCACTGGCCCCTAACCCAGGATCTCATGTCACGCACGCCCTCCTCTGTTGGCCAAGCATTGGCATAAAATTCAAGGACTATTTCTGGATCAAACTTGGCCATAGGAGTAACCAGTGGTGCCCACCGCCGGCGCCCTATTTCCTCCTGAAAATCAGTATACTCGTCGTCCCTGAGCTGGACGCGTCGCTCCCGGAGAAACGACCATCCCTTGATGGCTTCGAAGCGCTGCTGGTGTACAACGCTCCTAAAGCGGTGACTGTCGTACTCCGGGGCGGAACTAGTTCCTTCGGCCGCCTTGTCCTTCCTGGACCTCTTTGAGGCAAGCTTCCTCGGGGCCATTCCTGCGAAGGCAAACATTTGGAAAGTTAGTTTACAAGAAATATAACAATCATTACAAACAAGGGCCAAACAACACTTCTCATGGCACGAGTGTCAACATGCACTTTAAAATAATCATATTGGGGTCGTGCTATTTTATGACACATACGTATTTGCACACATAAAAATTTTGTGTGAAGCATTTTACGACACCTATTCATGTACATATTTTTTGACAAACCTTTTCATGCTACATCCTATATATATATACACATTTTTTTGGCATGCTATATATATTCATATTTTGCAAGGCATTTCCATGCTATATATATTCATATTTTGCAAGGCATTTTATTCAACTTTCTGCAAGGCATTTTATTCAACATTTTGCAAGGCATTTCCATGCTATATATATTCATATTTTGCAAGGCATTTTATTCAACTTTTTGCAAGGCATTTTATTCAACATTTTGCAAGGCATTTCCATGCTATATATATTCACATATATACATACCGTTGAAAGGTATTTTCCATGCTACCTAGGTGCAAGGTATTCCTCATGGGGCAGCCAAACTTAAATTCTAATAACAACCTCTCAAACATGTCCTAATATTCATGCCTTTTTTCATTCAAAACCAAAACTTAGATTCCTAGGCGTAAGTCATGCTTCCTTGTATTGAAATTAAAAGCTTGGGTTCCTAGGCCTAGAATTGCATTCGGGCACTCATTTTAAATCCTTCATGCTGTCCCTATACATATAAAACAGTCCCACAACCCAAAGCTCACAAAACCATGCTCATATCTCGTTGAGGCATTTCACCGAGCACTTGGTGGGCGCATGTTTAGGCACGAATATCAAGAGAATGGGGACAATGTGGCATGCGCCATCACTTCAGAATACACCCTAGGCCAAGGCCATCCCTTACAACCCCTCAATTCAACAAAAACAAGCAACAATTTGAGGATAAATCCCTCACGTTTCTTAGCAAACACATGCAATTTAGAGCACCAAACTACATCAATGGAAAGCTAGAAAGCCCAAGAATGAGGTACTTACTTGTTGGAGACGAATAATAGAGCAAAACGGAATCAAAAACGCAAAAAATGGTGACCTAAGGGCTGCAAAATCCGTGAGTCCCGTGAGCTTTCTTTTTTGAATGAGGGGGGGAAGTTTTTGAATGAAAAAACGTCCCCCCCTTCGTCATTTTTATATTTTGGTGCAGAGGTGGCTCGCCCAGGCGAGCCCAGCTCGCCCAGGCGATCTAACCTGCACTTTTTTTTTTTTTTTTTTTTTTTTTTTTTTGGGGGGAACATTGACCATGTCCCCTCCCTTCTCATGGATTAGCATTTTGCCTAACTTGAACTTACTTAGGTTAGAATCAGGCGTTGATTACTTATCTTATTATTACTCTTTTCCTTTTTAAAACAAACAAATAGTAAAAGAAAGCTACAAAATAGAAAGGATACGGGGCTGCCTTGCAGCGACATTCCCTGCTTGTTTCGCACAGAGAAGAGCAACGATCGGTCGGTCGTGACCCCATCCCCGCTTGCGTTCATCCTTAAATACCTGCAAGTAATAAACAACCAGGTATGGCCAATCTTGGCCGCATCATTACCCTACCTTGACTGGTTTCTGCCATTCATGTTTTGTCTTCACTCCAGAAGGTAGCCCAAGGTGATCCTGCCCCTGTTTTATCACAACAATATACATGCGTATGCGTATGCGTATGCATGAATGTTTTCAAACGCAGAAAATTTAGGGAAAGTTGGTTCTAATTAAGCGCTTGGGGGATCCCATGAACTGAGCGGAAGGGCTCAGGTGATCGCAGATTAACGCAAGGTGTGAAACTAACGTGAGGACTAAAAGCCTCGAATCCACGTTCATTTCTTTGAAAGATTGTAACGAGAGATACAACAGACAGGAAATCCCTGGGGGAAATCCAGAAAACGCATAAAGATAAAGAACATGCAGCGACATCCTTAATTGCCCCAGCTTCTAAGCATAATATTGTTTGACGACATCAGAGTTCACGGGTGAAGGTAGCTCTTCGCCATCCATGTTGGTAAGCACCAAAGCTCCTCCGGAAAAAGCCCTCTTCACGACAAAAGGCCCTTCGTAGTTCGGGGCCCATTTCCCTCGATGGTCCTTGACAGCATGGGACATTTTCTTTAGCACAAGGTCTCCCTCATGGAACTTGCGTAAGCGTACTTTCTTGTCGAATGCACTCTTCATTCTTTGCTGGTATAAGCGCCCATGACTCATGGCCGTTAAGCGCTTACCCTCAATGAGGTTGAGTTGATCGTAGCGTGTTTGAGCCCACTCTGATTCCTTTAACCCGGATTCTGCCAAGATCCTTAATGACGGGACTTCTACCTCAAACGGTAACACTGCCTCCATCCCATATACCAATGAGAATGGCGTTGCCCCAGTTGACGTTCGCACCGAAGTTCGGTAACCGTGTAACGCGAATGGGAGCATCTCGTGCCAATCCTTGTATGACACGGTCATCTTTTGGATAATCTTTTTGATATTCTTATTGGCTGCTTCCACGGCTCCATTCATCTTTGGCCGGTAGGGTGTGGAATTGTGATGCTGGATTTTAAACTCCTCGCACATTTCCCCCATCATCTTGTTATTCAGGTTGGTGCCGTTGTCCGTGATAATCTTCCTTGGCAAACCATATCGGCAGATAATCTCCTTCTTAATGAACCTGACCACCACATTCCTCGTGACATTGGTATATGAAGCCGCCTCGACCCACTTGGTGAAATAATCTATCGCTACGAGGATGAAGCGATGACCATTCGAGGCCTTGGGCTCAATGGCCCCGATGACATCTATTCCCCACATGGAGAAAGCCCAAGGGGCGGACATGACATTCAGAGGATGTGATGGGGCATTGACATTATCTGCAAACGCTTGACATTTGTGGCACTTCCTCACATGGATACAACAATCACTTTCCATGGTAAGCCAGTAATAACCTGCTCTTAAGATCTTCCTGGCCATAGCATGCCCGTTGGCGTGCGTTCCAAACGAGCCCTCATGGACTTCCTCGATCATGTGATTTGCCTCCTTGGCATCCACACATCGCAGGAGTGTCATGTCGTGATTTCTCTTATACAGTGTGCCTCCGCTCATGAAGAAACTGGCTGCCAACCTCCTCAATGTCCTTTTATCGTTGTCGGCAATCTCTGGCGGGTATTCTTTGCTTTCGACATATCGCTTGATGTCGTAATACCAGGGCTTTCCGTCCCGTTCCTCTTCCACTTGGCAACAATGTGCGGGTTTGCCACGACACTGAAATTCAATATAGGGTAGGTCCCCGTGTGGTGTTAGCTGGAACATAGATGCCAACGTAGCAAGTGCATCCGCCATTTGATTTTCATCGCGGGGAACATGATGGAAGGAGATCTCATCGAAAGTCTCAGCCAACTCTTTGATGTAGGCTTTGTAGGGTATCAGCTTGGGATCTCTAGTTTCCCATTCTCCTCTCAGCTGATGGATTACCATCGCTGAGTCGCCGTACACCTTGAGTAGTTTGACATCGGAGTCAATTGCTGCCTGGACGGCTAGGGCACATGCTTCATATTCGGCCATGTTGTTGGTGCAGTCGAATCCTAGTCTGGCTGTGAAAGGTACACATTGATTGTCCGGAGATATCAACACTGCCCCGACGCCATGACCTAGAATGTTTGACGCTCCGTCAAACCATACAGTCCATTTGTCCCGATCTTCATCCAACTTTTCCTCGAACAAGGCCATGATGTCCTCATCCGGGAATTCCGGATGCATGGGCTGGTAGTCATTAAGAGGCTGTTGAGCCAAATAGTCTGCCAAAGCGCTTCCTTTTATCGCCTTTTGGGTGACGTAGACTATATCAAACTCAGATAGCAAGACTTGCCACCGGGCGATTCGTCCTGTGAGAGCTGGCTTTTCAAAGATGTACTTAACTGGGTCCATTTTGGAGATCAACCAGGTAGTATGGCTCAGCATGTACTGCCTTAAGCGATGGGATGCCCATACCAAAGCACAACACGTTCTTTCGAGCAAGGAGTAATTCATCTCACAGGTCGTGAACTTCTTGCTTAGGTAGTAAACAGCGCGCTCTTTTTTCCCGGATTCGTCATGTTGCCCCAGCATACACCCCATTGACTCGTCCAAGATTGTCATGTACAAAATAAGAGGCCTTCCAGGTACTGGTGGCATAAGCACGGGAGGATTCATTAGGCACTTTTTGATCCTTCCAAAAGCCTCTTGGCAATCCTCATTCCACCGATCAGTTTGGTTTTTGCGCAAGAGTTTAAACAACGGCTCACAAATGGCGGTGAGCTGCGATATGAATCTGGCAATATAATTCAAGCGCCCCAGGAAACCTCGGACTTGCCTCTCTGTACGGGGTTCTGGCATCTCAAGGATAGCCTTCACTTTTTCGGGGTCTACCTCTATCCCTTTCTGGCTTACAACGAAGCCAAGCAATTTCCCTGATTTGACCCCAAAGGTACACTTAGCGGGGTTCAACCTTAATTGATATTTCTTAAGCCTTTCGAACAACTTCCGCAGGTTGACAAGGTGTTCTTCCTCAGATTTAGATTTAGCAATTATGTCGTCCACGTAGACCTCGATCTCTTGATGCATCATATCATGGAACAAAGCTACCATGGCCCGTTGATAAGTTGCCCCGGCATTCTTGAGTCCAAAGGACATCACCTTGTAACAGAACGTTCCCCACAGGGTGACGAAAGTAGTCTTTTCCATATCCTCGGGCGCCATCTTTATTTGATTGTAACCAGAGAAACCATCCATGAAGGAAAATAAAGCGAAATTGGCCGTGTTATCTACGAGGATATCAATGTGTGGTAACGGAAAATTGTCCTTGGGACTGGCCCGATTCAGGTCCCGGTAATCTACACACATTCGCACTTTCCCACCTTTTTTAGGAACTGGTACGATGTTGGCAACCCATTCTGGATACCGAGCGACGGCCAGAAATCCAGCATCAAACTGCTTCTTCACTTCTTCTTTTATCTTCAAGGACATTTCGGGTTTCATCCTCCTCAATTTCTGTTTTACTGGGGAACACCCGGGATTTAGAGGCAATCGGTGCTGCACAATGTCAGAACTCAAACCGGGCATATCTTGGTATGACCAAGCAAAGATGTCTTGGTAATCTTTTAGCAGGATTATTAATTCTTCACGGATAGGTGCGGTAATGCCTGTACCTATTTTTACTTCCCTCTTTCCACTGCCAATTCCTAAGTCTACTAGCTCTGTTTCTTCTTGATGAGGCCCCATTTCTTGGTCCTCATGGGCGACCATTCTTTCTAGTTCCGAAGGAAGTTCCACATCCTCATCTCCTTCATCTTCCGTTTGATTCATTTCTTGCTCGAAGTTGATAGACGGGTCCCAGGTATTAGTACCTTCGGGGGACTCGTCATCGAATCTGCCGTTTCAGAAAAGAAGTAAACATGCAAATGAATGAGAATGGGTAGAGACCAGGAACAGATGAAGAAAGATCCTTGTATTATAAATTCAAAGACAAAAGACACAAAGCCTTAACAAAATGAAAACTCTAAAGCCTAGGCCCAACTATAGAGCTTTTAAAACCGTAAAGGTTTACATTATGCTCGTTGCGTAAATGCCGGGGCGTTCCTCCACTCGCCAATTTCCCAGCTGGAAATCAGGAGGGCATGGTCGGACCAAATCCAGAGTTCTTGGAACATCATCTTCACATATCGCGACCACTTGACCTTCGTCTCCCAGACCCGCACTTATAAAGCTTCTAGTTATGTGGCAGGGCGGGTTTCCTTCACTTTCTTGTTTCCAACGCGAGCTCTGACCACTGTTCTTCCTTCCCGCGATGCTTCTTTTCATGTCCGCCTGAGTGGGCTTATATCCCAAACCATACTTCCCACGATTCCCATGGGTTTTTATCAGACTAGTTATGCCGCCATTGTCTTTGCCTAAACCCATCCCGGGTTCATAACCGTTCCCCAACATAACTCGGGCCATCATTACCGCCGCCTCGGACAGACAAGGTTGCCCAAAGAGGGAGTCTACGGAGGAAATGCTGACCACCTCAAAAGACTGGAAAGCGGTTTCTAACGATTCTTCTGCGGCTTCCACATAAGGCATGGAGGATGGGCAGCTTACCAAGATATCTTCCTCGCCTGACACGATGACCAAGTGCCCCTCCACTACGAACTTCAGCTTTTGGTGGAGTGTAGAAGGCACAACCCCCACTGAGTGGATCCACGGGCGCCCCAACAGGCAGCTGTAGGGGGGGTTAATATCCATTATCTGGAAAGTGACTTGACAGGTGTGAGGGCCTATTTGTACTGGGAGATCGATCTCTCCCCTAACCTCTCGGCGAGTGCCGTCGAAGGCCCGAACCACCATTGAACTTGGTTTTAAATGGGAAGCATTGAATGGTAACTTGTCCAAAGTGCTCTTAGGCATCACGTTTAAACTGGAACCATTATCGATGAGTACCTTGGCCACGATATGGTCCATACACTTGACTGATACGTGTAAAGCCTTATTATGCCCTCTCCCCTCGGCGGGGATTTCTTCTTCGGCGAAGGCAAGATAGTTGTTGGCAGTGATATTGTTGACCAGCCCTCTGAAACCTTCTACCGAAATATCTTGGGCCACGTGAGCCTCGTTCAGCACTTTTACTAGCAGAGCCCGATGAGGCTCGGAGCTCATAAGTAACTCTAGCAGCGAGACCCTAGCCGGGGTTTTGTTGAGCTGTTCGATAACCTTGAATTCGCTCTGCTGAATTATCCGAAGGAACTCGCTGGCTTCCTCTAGCGACACCTCCTTTCTACCATCCCTTTTCTCTGGGGGCCCCTTTGCTGGCATATCTTTATTCGAAGCGTGGGGTGCTTCGCCATCTTGTTCCTCCACCACTTTTCCTTTTCCCTTGACGTCGGCGGGTTGGACCGGTAGGTCCGGAGGTGCGAACATACGACCACTACGGGTCACACCACTTAGTCCCGTGATATTTGTTACTTTAGCCGACAGCGAGCTGACGTCAGTGACTTCTTCTTCCTTCTTCTCCGGAGGTGTATATCTCCACGGGACCGCGTGACTATCTTGGTACGGGAAAGGAACAGGTTTGGCCATTAAGGAGTGCCCGGGCTTTTGCGAGGCTGCACTTTTAGTGAAGTATATCACCAAGGGTTTGGGCTTCGCAATACCACTCCCCTCCGTAGATTGCATGCATATATGCTGCTCTTCTCTTCCTTCAATGCCGACTTCTAGTCGACCTTGGTCTATCATCCGTTGTAACAGTTCCTCTACTTCCAAACACGTCTCCATGTCATGCATCTCGCCGGGATGTAGCAGACAGGAATCCTCCTTACACCCACTATGGGGAATTACACCTCCCTTCTGTAGGGCCTCAAAGATAAACCTCCTAGGGGTTGCCACATCTCTCAACGGTTTAGACCTGTGGGGCCTATCGGATTCAACTGCATTAACTGCTCCCCCTCCATGATTGGCGAGCGGGTTGGTCCTCACATTGGGCCGATCCTCTTGGAAAGTCAGCCATCCGGCATCCATTAGATGTTGGACCTTGTATTTAAGGGCCAAGCATTTTTCGATGGAATGCCCCGGGGCACCCCCATGGTACTTGCAAGTTGCATTAGGGTCATACCACTTCGGGAAAGGGGGTTCGAAGACCCTTCCGGGAGTTACCACGGCCAAATGATTGGCGATGAGGGATGGTAGAAGATCTTCGTACGTCATTGGGAGCGGGGTGAATTTCGGCAATGGCTTTGGAGGGAAGTTCCTTGTCGTGTTGGAATTACCGGCCGGTCGAGTCGCGTTCGGAGTTGGAACTTGGGGAGCTTCCCTCTGGGTGGGTGCCTTAGGCTGCACGGGTGTTGAGCTAGAGGCGTTCCCAGCATGAGCCGAGAAGCTTGGGTGATGTTGCGCGTACTGATGGGTACCATGAGGTGTTTGCTGGGGTTTAACCCATGCGGGTGTTGAAGAGACGGCATGGGCATCTCCTTCCTTCCTTTTTGCCCCTGTTGCCCCGATTCTTTTGGCGTTCACGTTCGTGGAGGAAACGTAATCAAACTTTCCTCTCTTCAATCCCACCTCGATTCTTTCCCCGGCAAACACCAGATCCGCAAAGCTGGACGGCATGTAACCCACTAGCTTCTCATAGTAGAACACTGGCAGAGTGTCTACCATCATGGTGATCATCTCTCTCTCAACCATGGGAGGAGCTACTTGTGCCGCCAAATCCCTCCATCGCTGTGCATATTCTTTAAAGGTTTCACCCTCTTTCTTAAACATATTCTGCAGTTGAGTACGGTCAGGAGCCATATCAGAATTGTACTGATACTGCCTTAGGAAGGCGGTAATCAGATCCTTCCAAGTACGGATACGGGAAGCTTCCAAATTAGTATACCACACTACCGCAGCTCCGGCCAAGCTATCCTGAAAGAAGTGTATTAACAGCTTTTCATCTTTAGAATGGGCGCCCATCTTACGGCAGTACATTTTGAGATGGTTTTTGGGACAAGTCGTCCCTTTATACTTGTCGAAGTCCGGCACTTTGAACTTCGGGGGAATAACAACATCGGGTACTAAGCAAAGATCCGTCATGTCTGCAAACGGATAGTCCCCAAATCCTTCCACAGCCCTCAATCTTTCCTCGAGGAGATCGAGCTTCCTCCTTTCTTCAGTTGCCGGGGGCGGCCCTTCCATAGACAAAACTATTGGCGATGCTGCGAGGTTGGGTTGAGGCAACGTGCCTGGGGCCGGCCCTTCGGGGATCGGGGGATAAAACTCGACATCCCTCCGAGCATAATCTTGAGGGTCTTTATGGACTTCGTCGGGCTGCTGAGGAGGTTCCTTTTCATGGACGGGAGAAGCAATGTGGCCCGCATCTTCTTGCAAGACGGGTGGTGAATAGTTGGGCGGCAATCCATAAGGGTAAGCCGCTCGGTTGTACCCCAGGTGAGGGCTGCCATCGTGCCCCAGTGCGTCCCTTCCCCGTCCTACTATGTTTGAGGGAGGATGGTGCGTAGTTGCCAAGGGAGTCGGGTCTGCTTCGGCAGCCGAACTGACAGCGGCGGCAGTGGCCGCGTTCTTCTCCATGAGCTGTTTCATACCTAACATGGCCTCCATCATGGAGGCCATTTGTTCTTTCAGAGCCGACATGTCGGTTTTCATCTGTTCCTGCGTCTCCTCTTGATCACCCATCGTTCTAGATTTGGATCTGGTGCGATAGGGATCCCTTGCGGCGCGTTTAGTTATGGTGTTTTCCCCAAAAAACCAAACGTGAGGAGTGGGTAAAGAAAGAAAATGCATGCTAGAGATGAGATGTAGGAGTGATTTGATTTGCACAAGTTTTTTTGGAGTAGGAACATGGGACCAACTCATTTTATTTCAAAAAGGAAGTCATATCTAGTCAAGGTCTAAGAGACCATACAAGTTTCCTAACGATTTCTAATTATGTGGGCCATTAAGTCTATCATATGCTGACAATAGCCGAGAAGCCCATGAATCTCTTCGGGGGTGGAGTAGGTGTCTGCCATCGCCTTGGCCCTGGCTAACAATCGGGGAAGTTCTTGACTCCCGTTCAAGGTAAGAGCAAACCGATCCATCCACATGGTTGCCTCTTGGTGTAAAGAGTCGATCACCCTTCCTCTAGCCTCTTTTTCCGCATATACTTGGGCATACTCATCCGCGATTCTATGCTCGTGGGCCGTGGCTAGACCCAACTCTTCTTCGTACTTGGCGATGATAGCTAACATGTTGGTCTCTGTCTCGCATAAACGCTGAGACAAGCTTCTTTTGGACCTTGAACAAGCAATCAACTCCTCTTTCAGAACCATGCTATGTGCTCGCGACTGGTCCCTTTCTTCCCTTCGCAACTTGAGTTCACTATTGCTACCCCATAGAGCTCCGCGAAATTTGTTCCGGCCATACTCTTCCTTGCGAGCCCTCTTGGTCTCTCGTTCAAGGGCCCTTGCGGTAATTGCATTCTCTTCCCGTAACCCGGCACACTCCTTCCGAACGTGTGTAGCAGCCAACTTGAACTTCTCCTTGGCGAGTTTTGCCTTTCCTAACTCGCTTTTGAGAGCTTGGACTTCCTCGTCCTCTTCCGGTGTTTCAAAATTCTCTTCGCTGACGACTTTTAACTTGGCGAGCCAATCTAAACCTCGTATGCGAACTTTCAGCCATTCGTGGTACCCACCAATGATGCCATTACGAATGCCTCTGAGCTCTTGATCTTTCCTTAACGGGGTTTCCCATGCCTTATGGATTCTTTGTATAGTCTTGGAATTTTGTGCGCCGAGATCCCTCACAAGGAAAGGAGACGTATTTTCTTCCGTCGGTGCTCCCCTCATGGGGTACCCTAGTTGTCTTATAGCGAGCGGGGGATTGTAGTTAATACAACCCCTCGTTCCTACCAGCGGAATGTTTGGGTATCTTCCACATGAGAAAAGGACTCCTTCTTTTCCTTCCTTCCATCGGGGGAACCAACTGATTGTTCTACCTCCTATCCCGGCCAAGAGCTGGTCCCAATCTATTCTCCTCTTTTCAGTACATGAGCGATGGCTCAGGAGCGGACATGGATGTCTTGTGTCTTGTTGGAACAAGTGTGAAACCAACCAAACACAGAGGGCGGGTAAGCAACAGATGATCCGTGCGCTACTCTTTTCGCACCTTCGGTCAAATGTGTCAAATAGATCTGCCAAGACAGCTACCACCGGACTTTCCTTACTATGGTGGTAGGCAAGGAAAGCGTCGATTGCTGCTAGGTCTATCAAACCATCCACGTTTGGAAAGAGGACGACCCCAAAAATTAGCAAAGCTAACACATCCATAAACGGGACCCAGTCTCCTTGATTGGCCATACCCCTCGCCTTGTCTTCTAGGTACTTCTGTGGTAGGCCCGCTATGCCGTTCCGAGTCTGTTTTATGCGGTCCAAACCTTTTGCTGAATCCCTGACCACAGTTGCAATTCTGCTCAAAGAGGGGAGACACCCGGAGGAAAGATATGGTTTTCTTCCCCCGAGAGGACATCCTAGAATTTCCTCAAATTCTTCAATGGTTGGTACTAATTGGAAGTCCCCGAATGTGAAGCATCTCAAAGGCTGGTCGTAGTATTGGGTAAGTGATGCAATGGCTTCTATGGACACTTCTGCTATGGTCAACTCTAAGATCTTTCCGTAAGTCTTGCGGAAGGCTTGCATTTGGAGGGGTTCCATCAACCGCCCTAATTCCTTGATGCTGGTGGTATTTGGGCTTTTGACCTTGACTTGGTAGAACCTCTTGCCGGTTTGATTTGTTCCCATGCTTACTAAAGGGAGACAAAAGCTGGTGCAAATCAAAACTCCGATATCTCATGGGTGGAATGGATGAATGCATGATGGAATGCATATGACACAGATGCAATCTAGGAATGCGGGGGTCCGGGGAATTTGTCCCCTTCTTAGATACGACGTCTAGGGGTAGCAAAATGCCCCAACGCACGTTTTTAAGAAGGCGACACGGACCCTCCGTTGGTTTGTTTACAGTAGGGATCAAGACAGAATCCATATGCAATGCCTATGCAAAAGACACAATGCGGGAATGTACACAGTATGACAATACTCACAAACAAATATAAGCAAAAGGGTATATGATACTTATGCATGGCAGTGTGAAAAATGGCACGCAGCGTGTTTGCTTCGTGCCCCTATTTAAGGGACCTATAAGGGAGAGAACTAACTAGGCTTTTAGCAACAATCCCCAAGGTAGTCATATCTCTCTCGATGGTTTCTAGAGGTATCATCCCCTTCGAAGAACATATTGCAGCAGTAGGGACTACTAGCAACAATAAGTTTTCAAAGAGAAAAGCTCTAGATGAGGGTTCACTGTAATCAAGCAAGTCGGAGACCTAGCATGATCACAGATTCACCTCCACTCCTTATGTTCCCATGAACCCGGGTATAGGGCCCTTTTTCACTCACAGTGTGTGCAAATAGTGTCGGTGTTTGTGTGCATCAAATGAATAAATATTTACCTCATGCATA
This sequence comes from Glycine max, assembly GCF_000004515.6. Classification (NCBI taxonomy): domain Eukaryota; kingdom Viridiplantae; phylum Streptophyta; class Magnoliopsida; order Fabales; family Fabaceae; genus Glycine; species Glycine max. The sequence continues at coordinate 29,083,592 of NC_038243.2, forward strand.
CATTTTAAAACACACTAAAAGCAACAAAAAGTTTATATACACAAGAACATAAGACAAATAAAGGGAAACCAACAAAGGAGAAAGTCATGATAAAACATTGCACAAGATTAAATGGCCTAACTCTCTAAAGATTGTCCCCAGTGGAGTCGCCAACTGTCGCAACCTACCCTTCGGCGGGAGGGCGACGCGAGACTCACGGGATGCGTGTTCCACGAAAGGAATACGCGCGGAGTCGCCACCAACGTTTATTTGAGGAAAACGTCGGAAAAACCGGAAAAGACGCAATCTACAAACTTTTGAGTGAAAGGTTCGGGAGTTGTATTTACGCACGGGGAAGGTATTAGCACCCCACACGCCCGTCCCAAGGGACGGCAGCCTTTAATCGAATGTGCAAACATGACTTTGATTTTTATGTTCCCTTTTATGTTCTTATATCTTTTATACCCTTTTTATATTTTTTTCTTTTTTGTGGTCGACAAGGGTGTTTCCCTTTGCTCCTACGTATTCCTCAATTTGGGATGAGAAAATCAGACCTACGTAGTTCTTTTTTATCAAGTGATTCTTTTTTACTTAAGTGGTGATCATTTTAAGGCTTTGGACCTTAAAAATGATCCATTTTACTTAGTGAGGAATTGAAATGACGAACTTTCGAAAGCCTATTTTTGTGGACGAGCTTGACTAGGCGAATTGATTTTAGCCTTAGTTTCACTTTAGTTATTAATCAATTCGGTTAAGAATGAGAAATCCCAAAGAGAAAACGTCCGATTGATTTTCCGCTTTATTTTACTAAAAGATGTTTTTTTTTTTTTTTTGATTATTTATATTATTTTTTTACTTCTTTTTGATTTCCAACGTGGTTACGGCACGACCGAACGGTCGGAATTTATCTTAACCGAAGTTAATGGATAATACAATTCAAACGTTCGGTGGAAATTTATTTTATTTTTAAGTTAAGCGAGAAATGATTTAAGAAAAATGGCTTAAGCACGTCAACAGGGGGTATAAAGAGTAAACAAAATGAGAATCAAAATGCACGAAACACAATGTGAACCACTACGGGTGCATAGAATGAATCGAAAAGCTTGGTTCGAGGTACTTACCCGTTGAAGATCGAAGAACGATGAAGAACGAATGAAGAACGTCGAAGAACGGTTGAAACCTTTGCGAGATTCCTCACGGAAAACGTTACGGAAACGTTTCGGAAGCGCCTCGGCTTAGATTTTCTTCACGGAAACAATTTTTCCAAGCAAATTCCAAAGAGAGAGAAGTGCCTGAGGGGCTGGGATCCATTTCTTCTTGCATTCCTCCCCTATTTATAGCAAAATAGGGGAGGTGGTTGCCGCCCAGCTCGCCCAGGCGAGCTCAGCTCGCCCAGGCGAGCAGGGTTGCTTCCTCCAGAAGCAACCGCCTTCTGGAGGAATCTTCTGGAGGGCCCAAATGGGCCTGGTTGCTATTTGCACCCCCATTTTTACTAAGTACACCCCCTCTGCTATTTTTTGGTGATTCCTTTTTTCGTAAAGTTACGGAAACTTACGAATTTCGTAACGATACTTGTTTTCTTTCCGTAATGTTACGGAACCTTGCGGATTACATAATCATCCCCTTTTTGACTTACGGAATGTTACGGAACCTCACTTAATTATGCAACGATGCTTCCATTTGATTTCCGGTGTGTCACGGGAACTTACGGATTGTGCATCAATATTTTTTTGGTTTTTCGGCATGTCCTGGAATTTCATAAATTGCCTAATGATGGGTGCCAAGCACCTCACAAGGACCAAAGAATGGTCGCATGTCATCAAGCAAAGGTCCCCGGACGAAATTAGGGTATGACAGTAACGATACTTGTTTTCTTTCCGTAATGTTACGGAACCTTGCGGATTACATAATCATCCCCTTTTTGACTTACGGAATGTTACGGAACCTCACTTAATTATGCAACGATGCTTCCATTTGATTTCCGGTGTGTCACGGAAACTTACGGATTGTGCATCAATATTTTTTTGGTTTTTCGGCATGTCCTGGAATTTCACAAATTGCCTAATGATGGGTGCCAAGCACCTCACGAGGACCAAAGAATGGTCGCACGTCATCGAGCAAAGGTCCCCGGACGAAATTAGGGTATGACAGTTGCCCCTCTTTACTTGTCTTTTATTGGAGATAAAAGGAAAGTAAAGATAAGACACTAATTTCGTTCCTCTCGATTTGACGAGAGTCGCAGGTGACCATAAAATCTCCACATGCAAATGACTTGTTGTTCCCAAAATTTCACAAATTGCCTAATGATGGGTGCCAAGCACCTCACAAGGACCAAAGAATGGTCGCATGTCATCAAGCAAAGGTCCCCGAAAATCAGTGTATGACACTAATTTCGCTCCTCTCGGTTGACGAGAGTCGCGGGAGACCATGACTTGTCGCTCCTAGAATTTCACAAATTGCCTAATGATGGGTGCCCAGCACCTCACAAGGACCAAAGAATGGTCGCATGTCATCAAGCAAAGGTCCCCGAAAATTAGTGTATGACACTAATTTGGCTCCTCTCGGTTGACGAGAGTCGCGGGCGACCATGAAATTTCCGCATGTAAATGACTTGTTGTTCCCGGAGGAACAAAAGGTGCAGAAGACTATGTCAGTCTCTGCATGCTATCAAGCGTTCTATCTTACAGATAGCAAAAGAATGTTTATACGGATAACCACTCGGGTATTTCCGCGTATCATCGGGCCCGCCGCCTCTGGATGATACAAGGGTGCAGAATGACCAAACTTGGTCTCTGCTTGTCATCGGGCCCGCCGCCTCTGGATGACAAAAGGGTGCGGATAACCATAAGGTATCTCCGCGTATCATCGGGCCCGCCGCCTCTGGATGATACAAGGGTGCAGAATGACCAAACTTGGTCTCTGCTTGTCATCGGGCCCGCCGCCTCTGGATGACAAAAGGGTGCGGATAACCGTAAGGTATCTCCGCGTATCATCGGGCCCGCCGCCTCTGGATGATACAAGGGTGCAGAATGACCAAACTTGGTCTCTGCTTGTCATCGGGCCCGCCGCCTCTGGATGACAAAAGGGTGCGGATAACCTTAAGGTATCTCCGCGTATCATCGGGCCCGCCGCCTCTGGATGATACAAGGGTGCAGAATGACCAAACTTGGTCTCTGCTTGTCATCGGGCCCGCCGCCTCTGGATGACAAAAGGGTGCGGATAACCGTAAGGTATCTCCGCGTATCATCGGGCCCGCCGCCTCTGGATGATACAAGGGTGCAGAATGACCAAACTTGGTCTCTGCTTGTCATCGGGCCCGCCGCCTCTGGATGACAAAAGGGTGCGGATAACCGTAAGGTATCTCCGCGTATCATCGGGCCCGCCGCCTCTGGATGATACAAGGGTGCACGTCACATGACCTCAGGGTCAGTATGACAAAGATTATGGGGCGGCCGACAAAAGCAAAGCTCTTGCTCCTACGTATCCTCCAATGAGGAACTCAGACCTACGTAGTTCTGGATAACTTGTGAGACTTGAAAAGTCTCCATCGGAAAATGCTGACATCTCCGGAAAGGGCGCAGATGACCATATTGGTCTCTGCTCGTGAATCACACTTGGGGTCACTGAATGACGAGGTGCGGATAACCGTAAGGTGTCTCCGCGGGCTACCAGCTCTTGAGTCATGGCAACAAAAGGCGGCGTGGTCGACAAAAGCGAGGCTCTTGCTCCTACGTATCCTCCAATGAGGAACTCAGACCTACGTAGTTCTGGATAACTTGTGAGACTTGAAAAAGTCTCGGTGTTTTCTCCGCTAAAATGCAAACATGCTTTAGCAAAGAGACAAATATTCCAACTAATTTAGAGCAGCATATGCTTTTTTGAGTGAAAAAACAATGCGTCTACCGGGGAAGGAGAGTCTGCTGATGAAATCTCCCATAACCATAAATGAGATTTTGGATGTTAGCATTTTGTTTCTAAATGACCATTTAGAGGAAACACTGGGTTCGACAAAAATAGAAGAAAATCACTCAAAGTGTATCAATCTCGCACAGGTAAGTGTTTCATCCTAATTCCGAACCATAGATATGTCATGACTTGGCTTTGCAAATTATTTCCTATCAAATCAAAAATTACACGCGTGATCATGGATCAATAGGGCTTCCCTTGGGAATGGGTTCTTTTGGTGGTTTCTTCTTTCGGCTTTTGTGTGTTTTTGGCTTTTGATTTTTCTGGCTTTTTTCTTTTTTCTGTTTTTGTTTAGTGCGGGGCGAGAAAAAAAAGTCGCTAGCGCACGGGATTTTGGTTGGTAATCAAAGGGAGAAGACTATTTTAGGTCGTGGTTCCCTTTTCTTCTTTTTTCGTTCATTTGGTGACAATTCTGTATTGTTCAGATATTGTCTGGTCAAAAGACCTTTCTGCACATTTCTTCTAGTTTCTTTGATCAAGAACTTTCTTTCCTTCCTTTTTTACTTTCTCCCATTCTTTGGTTGGGAATTTTCTTTCTTTTTCTTTTGCTTTCTCCCACTCTTTGATTTGGGAATTTCCTTTCTTTTTCTTTTTTTTGCTTTCTCTTTGATTGGAAATTTTCCTTCTCTTCCTTTTTGCTTCCGAGGGTAAGGATTATGGTGAGTCAGGATTTTGGCTCAAGGTTTGTAGAATGGCTAGACATGATACATGTCGGGGTTTGGTTTGGCTCAAGGATAAAAGGGATGCCTCACATTATTTCCATGACACAAATGCAAAAATGATGATTTGGAAACTTTATGCAAAACTGGTCATGCATGCACCTATGCGGACACTCAAGTGTCAAATTTTTATGGTCATGTGATGCTAGGGCTCAGGATTCATTTCCTCTATTTTAATCAACCCAATGTTTCCAAAATATGTTCTTTTATCAATTTGTGCATTCATCCGAGTCCATTTCGGGCGTCCGGGGAAATTTCACAGCATTCACCCTTCAGGTGTAGACACATTTTCCAAAAATTGGTTATGATCAATGAATTTTTTCAAAGAAAAGTTGGAAATCGTCTCTTTTCAAAAGCATGTCGTTTTTTAGCTAGACAACTTATTTTCTCTTTTTCCACCTTTTTCCTTACTTGCCTTCTTCTTTTTTCTTATTTGCTCTCTTTTTCTTTACTTGCCCTCTTCTTTCCCTTTTGTTCTCTTTTCCATTTCATTTTCTTTTCTTTTCTATTTTTATTTTTATCATGATTTTTTTTTTTATTTTTTTTTATTTTACATATATACTTTTGGACGACGTTCCTAAACGAAGAACTCTACACGGTTCCAGAATTTCAAACATCATCGATAGTAATGATATATAAATACTAACGCACCAATCTAAACAAAAATGTATGCGCTGTACAAATGACAATCAAAACAACAAAAACAAACATTAGCCTCTCAAGTCAAAACAATAACATAGAATAAAAATGACAAAAGAAATATGAAAGAAAACATGAATCTGGGGATCTCCCAGTCACGTGTCTCCACTCCCTCCCAAGAAGTCAAGCAAATCGGCCATCTCCTCATCCTCATGGGCTTCTTCTCCATCGCCGGGAGCTTCTGGGGGTGCCTCTCCTGCTTGGGCCTCGGGCCAATCTCCGGGCCATGCTACCTCTGCCCTGAACTGGTCTGGAGTAGGGCATGAAAAAGAAGCGAAGCCCTGGCTCTGCATGCTAAGGCTCATCTGGTACAGACAGTCATGGGTCCGTACATGTGCTCGGTGGTTGGCCGCCTGCTGGCGAACCAAATGCCGTAAATACTGCTCTATGTCAAATGCCCCAGCCTGGTCAGCCTGATGAGGTGGTGGTGGCGCGCCTGCGGCCTGCGGAGCATCACCCTGAGCCTGTCTCTGGGTACAGTACTTCTCAATAAAAGCCCGGGTGATGGGCGGCCGAATCACCTTGGTAGGTGCAACGGGGACTCCGAACGACCGACAGAGTCCTGTGATCAGTGCGGGGAATCCCAGGGCCCTGTTGGACTTATCTGGGTCCAAAGGGTGCTCATCCGTGTCAGGATGGCGTACACCAGCTGGCACTTCGGCATGGGGAGGTCGGAATTATGATCGGTGGGCAGGATGTTGCTGAGCAGCAGAGTCATCCATATCTGAGTCAGGGTGGTCATATTGGTGCGCATGATTCGCACTCGCCTCCCTGCAGCAGTCCGGGCAAAATCCTGCCCCGGTATACATAGCAGCTGGGCGATGGCCTCCTCATCGAACCCATCAGACCGGTTCCTCCTCTGGCCATACTCGCATTCCTGGCCCTCTTCCAATACCATCGGATATCCCAGGAGCTGGCTGATAGCGTCGGCATCGAACGGGATCCACTGACCCCTAACCCAGGATCTCATGTCACGCACGCCCTCCTCTGTTGGCCAAGCATTGGCATAAAACTCAAGGACTATTTCTGGATCAAACTTGGCCATGGGAGTAACCAGTGGTGCCCACCGCCGGCGCCCTATTTCCTCCTGGAAATCAGTATACTCGTCGTCCCTGAGCTAGACGCGTCGCTCCCGGAGAAACGACCACCCCTTGATGGCTTCGAAGCGCTGCTGGTGTACCGCGCTCCTAAAGCGGTGACTATCATACTCCGGAGCGGAACTAGTTCCTTCTGCTGCCTTGTCCTTCCTGGACCTCTTTGAGGCAAGCTTCCTCGGGGCCATTCCTGCGAAGGCAAACATTTGGAAAGTTAGTTTTACCAGTGGGACGTTACTCTTAAAGCAAAAATGGCATATAACCTCCTCCCATAAATACAAACATCAATGTAAATTTAGAGCAAGCTTATGCGCATATTTCCTTACAAACGTTCTCTTGCACAAGACATTCTATTAACCGAAAAAAAATGCACCCATATACAATCAAGGCAGCTTCGTTACCTAGATTATTTACACGTACTTCCAAGGTGTATTTGTTACTTACATCACACACATCTCCTTGGCTAAATTCACATACATGCATACTCAAAGCATTTTGGGGTACCAAAAATTGCACATGTGCATATCTTGGTATTTCTAATACCTATACATACACAAACTTCATGATGAATCTTGACTATCTACACAATAAGGTGCTACATTTCATGCTCTTTTCAAGTTTTTGCTACCTAAAGCCGCATGCAAATTCAAGTATATTTTCCTTTGCTGACTAAAATTGTATTCAAATTAAAAGGTATACATTTTTTGGTAATGTATCTTCTTTACATAACATGCAACATATTTATGTATATTTTTTTGCGAGACATTTTGACTACCAAAAATTATATGTACATACATCCAAGTATTTTGCTATCATACCCAAAGTGTAAATTGCCAAAGGTATTTTGCTACCTATTCTAAACCTACACATTTATGATGAGCAAAATTCCTAACCATCTAGGCATAGGGAAAATATTGTAGCGTGGCCCATAGCTGATTGCTGGCCAAAAAAGGGTAACTTTACCCAATATGCACCTCCTTTTGTGCTCTTTTTGCATAAAATTTCAGTTTCTAGGACTAGGATATATGTGGGGCAATTACTCTAGCCTTTTTCGGGAATGAATACATATTCCAAAAAGATAGAAAATATGCACAAACCAAAATACCCCATGGGTTGTCTCCTTACAAAAGTCACACGCTAATGCCATTGAGGCATTTCACCGAACACTTGGTGGGCGCGCGTTTAGGCATCAATAGCAAGAGAACGGAGACAATGTGGCATGTCCTATTGTTTCAAAATGCATTATAGGCCTAGGGCCATCTCATACCAACCCCTAATTCAACCTAATCAAGCAAGAAAACAAATCAAAATTGCCCCACATATTTGAGCACACTCCCACAATTTAGAGCACCAAAAGGAGATCAAAATACCCCAATGAAAAGCTAGAAAGCTTAGGGATGGAATACTTACTTGTTGGTGATGAACAAAAGCGCAAAACGGAATCAAAAAATGCGACAAAGGATGACCCTAGGGCTGCAAATTCGTCAATCCCGTGGGTATGGCTTTTGAAAGGGGGGAAAAGAAGTTTTTGAATGTAAAAACGCCCCCCCTTTCGTCATTTTTATAATTTGGTGCAGGGGTGGCTCGCCAAGGCGAGCCCAGCTCGCCCAGGCGAGCTAACCTGCACTTTTTTTTTTTTTTTTTGAGGGGAACATTAACCATGTCCCCTCCCTTCTCATGGATTAGCATTTTGCCTAACTTGAACTTACTTAGGTTAGAATTAGGCGTTGATTACTTATCTTATTATTACTCTTTTCCTTTTTAAAACAAACAAATAGTAAAAGAAAGCTGCAAAATAGAAAGGATACGGGGCTGCCTTGCAGCGACATTCCCTGCTTGTTTCGCACAGAGAAGAGCAACGATCGGTCGGTCGTGACCCCATCCCCGCTTGCGTTCATCCTTAAGTACCTGCAAGTAATAAACAACCAAGTATGGCCAATCTTGGCCGCATCATTACCCTACCTTGATTGGTTTCTGCCGTTCATGTTTTGTCTTCACTCCAGAAGGTAGCCCAATGTGATCCTGCCCCTGTTTTACCACAACAATATACATGCGTATGCGTATGCGTATGCATGAATGTTTTCAAACGCAGAAAATTTAGGGAAAGTTGGTTCAGGTTCAATTCTAATTAAGCGCTTGGGGGATCCCATGAACTGAGCGGAAGGGCTCAGGCGATCACAAATTAACGCAAGGTGTGAAACTAACGTGAGGACTGAAAGCCTCAAATCCATGTTCATTTCTTTGAAAGATCGTAACAAGGGATACAACGGACCGGAAATCCCTGGGGGGAAATCTAGAAAACGCATAAAGAAAGAGAACATGCAGCGACATCCTTAATTGCCCCAGCTTCTAAGCATAATATTGTTTGACGACATCAGAGTTCACGGGTGAAGGTAGCTCTTCGCCATCCATGTTGGTAAGCACCAGGGCTCCTCCGGAAAAAGCCCTCTTCACAACAAAAGGCCCTTCGTAGTTCGGGGCCCATTTCCCTCGATGGTCCTTGACAGCATGGGACATTTTCTTTAGCACAAGGTCTCCCTCATGGAACTTGCGTAAGCGTACTTTCTTGTCGAATGCACTCTTCATTCTTTGCTGGTATAAGCGCCCATGACTCATGGCCGTTAAGCGCTTACCCTCAATGAGGTTGAGCTGATCGTAGCGTGTTTGAGCCCACTCTGATTCCTTTAATCCGGATTCTGCCAAGATCCTTAATGACGGGACTTCTACCTCAAATGGTAACACCGCCTCCATCCCATATACCAATGAGAACGGCGTTGCCCCAGTTGACGTTCGCACTGAAGTCCGATAACCGTGTAACGCGAATGGGAGCATCTCGTGCCAATCCTTGTATGACACGGTCATCTTTTGGATAATCTTTTTGATATTCTTATTGGCTGCTTCCACGGCTCCATTCATCTTTGGCCGGTAGGGTGTGGAATTGTGATGCTGGATTTTAAACTCCTCGCACATTTCCCCCATCATCTTGTTATTCAGGTTGGTGCCGTTGTCCGTGATAATCTTTCTTGGCAAACCATATCGGCAGATGATCTCCTTCTTAATGAACCTGACCACCACATTCCTCGTGACATTGGTATATGAAGCCGCCTCGACCCACTTGGTGAAATAATCTATTGCTACGAGGATGAAGCGATGACCATTCGAGGCCTTGGGCTCAATGGCCCCGATGACATCTATTCCCCACATGGAGAAAGGCCAAGGGGCGGACATGACATTCAGGGGATGCGGTGGGGCATTGACATTATCCGCGAATGCTTGACATTTGTGGCACTTCCTCACATGGACACAACAATCACTTTCCATGGTAAGCCAGTAATAACCTGCTCTTAAGATCTTCCTGGCCATAGCATGCCCGTTGGCGTGTGTTCCAAACGAGCCCTCATGGACTTCCTCGATCATGTGATTTGCCTCCTTGGCATCCACACATCGCAGGAGTGTCATGTCGTGATTTCTCTTATACAGTGTGCCTCCGCTCATGAAGAAACTGGCTGCCAACCTCCTCAATGTCCTTTTATCGTTGTCGGCAATCTCTGGCGGGTATTCTTTGCTTACGACATATTGCTTGATGTCGTAACACCAAGGCTTTCCGTCCCGTTCCTCTTCCACTTGGCAACAATGTGCGGGTTTGCCACGACACTGAAATTCAATGTAGGGTAGGTCCCCGTGCGGTGTTAGCTGGAACATAGATGCCAACGTAGCAAGTGCATCCGCCATTTGATTTTCCTCGCGGGGAACATGATGGAAGGAGATCTCATCGAAAGTTTTAGCCAATTCCTTGATGTAGGCTTTGTAGGGTATCAGCTTGGGATCTCTAGTTTCCCATTCCCCTCTCAGCTGATGGATTACCAACGCTGAGTCGCCGTACACCTTGAGTAGTTTGACATTGGAGTCAATTGCTGCCTGGGCGGCTAGGGCACATGCTTCATATTCGGCCATGTTGTTGGTGCAGTCGAATCCTAGCCTGGCTGTGAAAGGTACACATTGATTGTCCGGAGAGATCAACACTACCCCAACGCCATGACCTAGAATGTTTGACGCTCCGTCAAACCATACAGTCCATTTGTCCCGATCTTCGTCCAACTTTTCCTCGAACAAGGCCATGATGTCCTCATCCGGGAATTCCGGATGCATGGGCTGGTAGTCGTTAAGAGGCTGTTGGGCCAAATAATCTGCCAAAGCGCTTCCTTTTATCGCCTTTTGGGTGACGTAGACTATATCAAACTCAGATAGCAAGACTTGCCACCGGGCGATTCGTCCTGTGAGAGCTGGCTTTTCAAAGATGTACTTGACCGGGTCCATTTTGGATATCAACCAGGTAGTATGGCTCAGCATGTACTGCTTTAAGCGATGGGACGCCCATACTAAAGCACAACACGTTCTTTCGAGCAAGGAGTAATTCATCTCACAGGTCGTGAACTTCTTACTTAGGTAGTAAACAACGCGCTCTTTCTTCCCGGATTCGTCATGTTGCCCCAGCATACACCCCATTGATTCGTCCAAGATTGTCATGTACAAAATGAGAGGCCTTCCAGGTACTGGTGGCATAAGCACGGGAGGATTCATTAGGCACTTTTTGATCCTTCCAAAAGCCTCTTGGCAATCCTCATTCCACCGATCAGTTTGGTTTTTGCGCAAGAGTTTAAACAACGGCTCACAAATGGCGGTGAGCTGCGATATGAATCTGGCAATATAATTCAAGCGCCCCAGGAAACCTCGGACTTGCCTCTCTGTACGGGGTTCCGGCATCTCAAGGATAGCCTTCACTTTTTCGGGGTCTACCTCTATCCCTTTCTGGCTTACAACGAAACCAAGCAATATACCTGATTTGACCCCAAAGGTACACTTAGCGGGGTTCAACCTTAATTGATATTTCTTAAGCCTTTCGAACAACTTCCGCAGGTTGACAAGGTGTTCTTCCTCAGATTTAGATTTAGTAATTATGTCGTCCACGTAGACCTCGATCTCTTGATGCATCATATCATGGAACAAAGCTACCATGGCCCGTTGATAAGTTGCCCCGGCATTCTTGAGTCCAAAGGACATCACCTTGTAACAGAACGTTCCCCACAGCGTGACGAAAGTAGTCTTTTCCATATCCTCGGGCGCCATCTTTATCTGATTGTAACCAGAGAAACCGTCCATGAAGGAAAATAAAGCGAAATTGGCCGTGTTATCTACGAGGATATCGATGTGTGGTAAAGGAAAATTGTCCTTGGGACTGGCCCGATTCAGGTCCCGATAATCTACACACATTCGTACTTTCCCATCTTTTTTAGGAACTGGTACGATGTTGGCCACCCATTCTGGATACCGAGCGACGGCCAGAAATCCAGCGTCAAATTGCTTCTTCACTTCTTCTTTTATCTTCAAGGATGTTTCGGGCTTCATCCTCCTTAGTTTCTGTTTTACCGGGGAACACCCGGGATTTAGAGGTAATCGGTGCTGCACAATGTCAGAACTCAAACCGGGCATATCTTGGTATGACCAAGCAAAGATGTCTTGGTAGTCTTTTAGCAGGATTATTAATTCTTCACGGATAGGTGCGGTAATGCCTGTACCTATCTTTACTTCCCTCTTTCCACTGCCAATACCTAAGTCTACTAGCTCTGTTTCTTCTTGATGAGGCCCCATTTCTTGGTCCTCATGGGCGACCATTCTTTCTAGTTCCGAAGGAAGTCCCACATCCTCATCTCCTTCATCTTCCGTTTGATTCATTTCTTGCTCAAAGTTGATAGACGGGTCGCAGGTATTAGTACCTTCGGGGGACTCGTCATCGAATCTGCCGTTTTAGAAAAAGAAGTAAACATGCAAATGAATGAGAATGGGTAGAGACCAGGAACAGATGAAGAAAGATCCTTGTATTATAAATTCAAACACAAAAGACACAAAGCCTTAGCAAAATGAAAACTCTAAAGCCTAGGCCCAACTATAGAGCTTTTAAAACCGTAAAGGTTTACATTATGCTTGTTGCGTAAATGCCGGGGCGTTCCTCCACTCGCCAATTTCCCAGCTGGAAATCAGGAGAGCATGGTCGTACCAAATCCAAAGTACTCGGAATATCATCTTCGCATATCGCGAACGCTTGACCTTTGTCTCCCGAACCCGCGCTTATAAAGCTTCTACTTATGTGGCAGGGCGGGCTTCCTTCACCTTCTTGTCTCCAACGCGAACTTTGACCATTGTTCTTCCTTCCCGCGATGCTTCTTTTCATGTCTGCCTGAGTGGGCTTATAGCCTAAACCATACTTCCCACGATTACCTTGGGTATTTATCAGTCTAGTTATGCCGCCGTTGTTTTTTCCTAAACCCATCCCGGGCTCATAACCGTTCCCCAACATAACTCGGGCCATCATTACCGCTGCATCGGACAGACTAGGCTGCCCAAAGAGGGAGTCCACGGAGGAAATGCTGACCACCTCAAAAGACTGGAAAGCAGTTTCTAACGATTCTTCTGCGGCTTCCACATAAGGCATGGAGGATGGGCAGCTTACCAAGATATCTTCCTCGCCTGACACGATGACCAAGTGCCCTTCTACTACGAATTTCAGCTTTTGGTGGAGCGTAGACGGCACGACTCCCACTGAGTGGATCCACGGGCACCCCAACAGGCAGCTGTAGGGGGGGTTAATATCCATTATTTGGAAGGTGACTTGACAGGTGTGAGGGCCTATTTGTACTGGGAGATCGATCTCTCCCCTAACCTCTCGGCGAGTGCCGTCGAAGGCCCGAACCACCATTGAACTCGGTTTTAAGTGGGAAACATTGAATGGTAACTTCTCCAAAGTGCTCTTAGGCATCACGTTTAAACTGGAACCATTATCGATGAGTACCTTGGCTACGATATGGTCCATACACTTGACTGACACGTGTAAAGCCTTATTATGCCCTCTCCCCTCGGCGGGGATTTCTTCTTCGGCGAAGGCAAGATAGTTGTTGGCAGTGATATTGTTGACCAGCCCTCCGAAACCTTCTACCGAGATATCTTGGGCCACGTGAGCCTCGTTCAGCACTTTTACTAGCAGAGCCCGATGAGGCTCGGAGCTCATAAGTAACTCCAGCAGCGAGACCCTAGCCGGGGTTTTGTTGAGCTGTTCGATAACCTTGAATTCACTCTGCTGAATTATGCGAAGGAACTCGCTGGCTTCCTCTAGCGACACCTCCTTTCTACCATCCTTTTTCTCTGGGGGCCCCTTTGCTGGAATATCTTTATTCGAAGCGTGGGGTGCTTCGCCATCTTGTTCCTCCACCACTTTTCCTTTTCCTTTGACGTCGGCGGGTTGGACTGGTAGGTCCGGAGGTGCGAACACACGACCACTACGGGTCACACCACTCAGCCCCGTGATATTTGTTACTTTAGCTGACAGCGAGCTGACGTCAGTGACTTCTTCTTCCTTCTTCCCCGAAGGTGTATATCTCCACGGGACCGCGTGACTATTTTGATACGGGAAAGGAACAGGTTTGGCCATTAAGGGGTGCCCGGGCTTTTGCGAGGCTGCACTTTTAGTGAAGTATATCACCAAGGGTTTGGGCTTCGCAACACCGCTCCCCTCCGTAGATTGCATGCATATATGCTGCTCTTCTTTTCCTTCAATGCCGACTTCTAGTCGACCTTGGTCTATCATCCGCTGTAACAATTCCTCTACTTCCAAACACGTCTCCATGTCATGCATCTCGCCGGAATGTAGCAGACAGGAATCCTCCTTACACCCACTATGGGGAATTACACCTCCCTTTTGTAGGGCCTCAAAGATAAACCTCCTAGGGGTTGCCACATCTCTTAAAGGTTTAGACCTGTGGGGCCTATCGGATTCAACTGCATTAACTGCTCCCCCTCCATGATTGGCGAGCGGGTTGGTCCTCACATTGGGCCGATCCTCTTGGAAAGTCAGCCATCCGGCATCCATTAAATGTTGGACCTTGTATTTAAGGGCCAAGCATTTTTCGACAGAATGCCCCGGGACACCCCCATGGTACTTGCAAGTTGCATTAGGGTCATACCACTTCGGGAAAGGGGGTTCGAGGACCCTTCCGGGAGTTACCACGGCCAAATGATTGGCGATGAGGGATGGTAGAAGATCTTCGTACGTCATTGGGAGCGGGGTGAATTCCGGCAATGGCCTCGGAGGGAAGTTCCTTGTCGTGTTGGAATTACCGGCCGGTCGAGTCATGTTCGGAGTTGGAACTTGGGGAGCTTCCCTCTGGGTGGGTGCTTTAGGCTGCACGGGTGTTGAACTAGAGGCGTTCCCAGCATGAGCCGAGAAGCTTGGGTGATGTTGCGCGTACTGATGGGTACCATGAGGTGTTTGCTGGGGTTTGACCCACGCGGGTGTTGAAGAGACGGCATGGGCATCTCCTTCCTTCCTTTTTGCCCCTGTTGCCCCGATTCTTTTGTCATTCACGTTTGTGGAGGAAACGTAATCAAACTTTCCTCTCTTCAATCCAACCTCGATTCTTTCCCCGGCAAACACCAGATCCGCAAAGCTGGACGGCATGTAACCCACTAGCTTCTCATAGTAGAACACTGGCAGAGTGTCTACCATCATGGTGATCATCTCTCTCTCAACCATGGGAGGAGCTACTTGTGCCGCCAAATCCCTCCATCGCTGCGCATATTCTTTAAAGGTTTCACCCTCTTTCTTGAACATATTCTGCAGTTGAGTACGGTCAGGAGCCATATCAGAATTGTACTGATACTGTCTTAGGAAGGCGGTAATCAGATCCTTCCAAGTACGGATACGGGAAGCTTCCAAATTAGTGTACCACACTACCGCAGCTCCGGCCAAGCTATCCTGAAAGAAGTGTATCAACAGCTTTTCATCTTTAGAATGGGCGCCCATCTTACGGCAGTACATTTTGAGATGGTTTTTGGGACAAGTTGTCCCTTTATACTTGTCGAAGTCCGGCACTTTGAACTTCGGGGGAATAACAACATCGGGTACTAAGCAAAGATCCGTCATGTCTGCAAACGGATAGTCCCCAAATCCTTCCACAGCCCTCAATCTTTCCTCAAGGAGATCGAGCTTCCTCCTTTCTTCAGTTGCCGGGGGCGGCCCTTCCATAGACAAAACTATTGGCGATGCTGCGATGTTGGGTTGAGGCAACGTGCCTGGTGCCGGCCCTTCAGGGATCGGGGGATAAAACTCGACATCCCTCCGAGCATAATCTTGAGGGTCTTTATGGACTTCGTCGGGCTGCTGAGGAGGCTCTTTTTCATGGACGGGAGAAGCAATGTGGCCCGCATCTTCTTGCAAGATGGGTGGTGAATAGTTGGGCGGCAATCCATAAGGGTAAGCCGCTCGGTTGTATCCCAGGTGAGGGCTGCCATCGTGCCCCAGTGTGTCCCTTCCCCGTCCTACTATGTTTGAGGGAGGATGGTGCGTAGTTGCCAAGAGAGTCGGGTCTGCTTCGGCAGCCGAACTGACAGCGGCGGCAGTGGCCGCGTTCTTCTCCATGAGCTGCTTCATACCTAACATGGCCTCCATCATGGAGGCCATTTGTTCTTTCAGAGCCGACATGTCGGCTTTCATCTGTTCCTGCGTCTCCTCTTGATCACCCATCGTTCTAGATTTGGATCTGGTGCGATAGGGATCCCTTGCGGCGCGTTTAGTTATGGTGTTTTTTCCTAAAAAACCAAACGTGAGGAGTGGGTAAAGAAAGAAAATGCATGCTAGAGATGAGATGTAGGAGTGATTTGATTTGCACAAGCTTTTTGGAGTAGAAACATGGGACCAACTCATTTTATTTCAAAAAGGAAGTCATATCTAGTCAAGGTCTGAGAGACCATACAAGTTTCCTAACGATTTCTAATTATGTGGGCCATTAAGTCTATCATATGCTGGCAATAGCCGAGAAGCCCATGAATCTCTTCGGGGGCGGAGTAGGTGTCTGCCATCGCCTTGGCCTTGGCTAACAATCGGGGAAGTTCTTGACTCCCGTTCAAGGTAAGAGCAAACCGATCCATCCACATGGTTGCCTCTTGGTGTAAAGAGTCGATCACCCTTCCTCTAGCCTCTTTTTCCGCGTATACTTGGGCATACTCATCCGCGATTCTATGCTCGTGGGCCGTGGCTAGACCTAACTCTTCTTGGTACTTGGCGATGATAGCTAACATGTTGGTCTCTGTCTCGCATAAACGCTGAGACAAGCTTCTTTTGGACCTTGAACAAGCAATCAACTCCTCTTTCAGAACCATGCTATGTGCTCGCGACTGGTCCCTTTCTTCCCTTCGCAACTTGAGTTCATTATTGCTACCCCATAGAGCTCCGCGAAATTTGTTCCGGCCATACTCTTCCTTGCGAGCCCTCTTGGTCTCTTGTTCAAGGGCTCTTGCGGTAATTGCATTCTCTTCCCGTAACCCGGCACACTCCTTCCGAACGTGTGTAGCAGCCAACTTGAACTTCTCCTTGGCGAGTTTTGCCTTTCCTAACTCGCTTTTGAGAGCTTGGACTTCTTCGTCCTCTTCCGGTGCTTCAAAATTCTCTTCGCTGACGACTTTTAACTTGGCGAGCCAATCTAAACCTCGTATGCGAACTTTCAGCCATTCGTGGTACCCACCAATGATGCCATTACGAATGCCTCTAAGCTCTTGATCTTTCCTTAACGGGGTTTCCCATGCCTTATGGATTCTTTGTATAGTCTTGGAATTTTGTGCGCCGAGATCCCTCACAAGGAAAGGAGACATGCTTTCTTCCGTTGGTGCTCCCCTCATGGGGTACCCTAGTTGTCTTATAGCGAGCGTGGGATTGTAATTAATACAACCCCTCGTTCCTACCAGCGGAATGTTTGGGTATCTTCCACATGAGAAAAGGACTCCTTCTTTTCCTTCCTTCCATCGGGGGAACCAACTGATTGTTCTACCTCCTATCCCGGCCATGAGCTGGTCCCAATCCATTCTCCTCTTTTCAGTACACGAGCGATGGCTCAGGAGCGGACATGGATGTCTTGTGTCTTGTTGGAACAAGTGTGAAACCAACCAAACACAGAGGGCGGGTAAGCAACAGATGATCCGTGCGCTACTCTTCTCGCACCTTCGGTCAAATGTGTCAAATAGATCTGCCAAGACAGCTACCACCGGACTTTCCTTGCTATGGTGGTAGGCAAGGAAAGCGTCGATTGCTGCTAGGTCTACCAAACCATCCACGTTTGGAAAGAGGACGACCCCAAAAATTAGCAAAGCTAACACATCCATAAACGGAACCCAGTCTCCTTGATTGGCCATACCCCTCGCCTTGTCTTCTAGGTACCTCTGTGGTAGGCCTGCTATGCCGTTCCGAGTCTGTTTTATGCGGTCCAAACCTCTTGCTAAATCCTTGACCACAGTTGCAATTCTGCTCAAAGAGGGGAGACACCCGGAGGAAAGATAGGTTTTCTTCCCCCGAGAGGACATCCTAGAATTTCTTCAAATTCTTCAATGGTTGGTACTAATTGGAAGTCTCCGAATGTGAAGCATCTCAAAGGCTGGTCGTAGTATTGGGTGAGTGATGCAATGGCTTCTATGGACACCTCTGCTATGGTCAACTCTAAGATCTTTCCGTAAGTCTTGCGGAAGGCTTGCATTTGGAGGGGTTCCATCAACCGCCCTAATTCCTTGATGCTGGTGGTATCTGGGCTTTTGACCTTGACTTGGTAGAACCTCTTGCCGGTTTGATTTGTTCCCATGCTTACTAAAGTGAGACAAAAGCTGGTGCAAATCAAAACTCCGGTATCTCATGGGTGGGATGGATGAATGCATGAAGAGATGCATATGACACTGATGCAATTTACGAATACGGGGGTCCGGGGAATTTGTCACCTTCTTAGATACGACATCTAGGGGTAGCGAAATGCCCCAACGCACGTTTTTAAGAAGGCGACACGGACCCTCCGTTGGTTTGTTTACAGTAGGGATCAAGACAGAACCCATATGCAATGCCTATGCAAAAGACACAATGCGGGAATGTGCACAGTATGACAATATTTACCGAACATAAGCAAAAGGGTATATGATATTCATGCATGGCAGTGTGAAAAATGGCACGTAGCGTGTTTGCTTCGTGCCCCTATTGAAGGGACCTATAAGGGAGAGAACTAACTAGGCTTTTAGCAATAATCCCCAAGGTAGTTATATCTCTCTTGATGGTTTCTAGAGGTATCATCCCCTTTGACGAACATATTGTAGCAGTAGGGACTACTAGCAACAATAGGTTTTCAAAGAGAAAAGCTCTAGATGAGGGTTCACTGTAATCAAGCAAGTCGGAGACCTAGCATGATTACAGATTCACCTCCACTCCTTATGCTCCCATGAACCCGGGTATAGGGCCCTTTTTCACTCACAGTGTGTGCAAATAGTGTTGGTGTTTGTGTGCATCAAATGAATAAATATTTACTTCATGCATACATTTAAAACGCACTAAAAGCAACAAAGAGTTTATATACACAAGAACATAATGAAAGGAAACCAACAAAGGGGTAAGTCACGGTAAAACATTGCACAAAATTAAATGGCCTAACTCTCTAAAAACAGTCCCCAGTGGAGTCGCCAACTGTCGCAACCTACCCTTCGGCGGGAGGGCGACGCGTGACTCGCGGGATGCGTGTTCCACGAAAGGAATACGCGCGGAGTCGCCACCAACGTTTATTTGAGGAAAACGTCGGAAAAACCGGAAAAGACGCGATCTACGAACTTTTTAGTGAAAGGTTCGGGAGTTGTATTTACGCGCGGGGAAGGTATTAGCACCCCACACGTCCGCCCCAAGGGACGGCAGCCTTTAATCGAATGTGCAAACATGACTTTGATTTTTTTATGTTCCCTTTTTATGTCTCTATATCCTTCATACCCGTTTTATATTTTCTCTTTTTGTGGTCGACAAGGGTGTTTCCCTTTGCTCCTACGTATTCCTCAATTTGGGATGAGAAAATCAGACCTACGTAGTTCTTTTTTATCAAGTGATTCTTTTTTACTTTAAGAGGTGATCATTTTAAGGCGTTGGACCTTAAAAATGATCCATTTTACTTAGTGAAAAAAAAAAAGAAATGACAAACTTCAAAAGCCTATTTTTATGGACGAGCTTGACTAGGCGAATTGATTTTAGCTTTTAGTTTCACTTTAGTTATTAATCAATTCGATTAAGAATGAGAAATCCCAAAGAGAAAACGTCCGATTGATTTTCCGCTTTATTTTACTAAAAGATGTCTTTTTGATTATTATATTATTTTTTTACCTCTTTTTGATTTCCAACGTGGTTACGGCACGACCGAACGGTCGGAATTTATTTTAACCGAAGTTAATGGATAATACAATTCAAACGTTCGGTGGAAATTTATTTTATTTTTAAGTTAAGCGAGAAATGACTTAAGTAAAATGGCTTAAGCACGTCAACAGGGGGTATAAAAAGTAAACAAAACGAGAATAAAAATGCACGAAACACAATGTGGACCACTACGGGCACATAGAATGAATCAAAAAGCTTGGTTCGAGGTACTTACCCGTTGAAGATCGAAGAACGATGAAGAACGAATGAAGAACGTCGAAGAACGGTTGAAATCTTTGCGAAATTCCTCACGGAAAACTTAGATTTTCTTCACGGAAACAATTTTTCCAAGCAAATTCGAAAGAGAGAGAAGTGCCAAAGGGGCTGAACCCTTTTCTTCTTCACTCCTCCCCCTATTTATAGCAAAATAGGGGAGGAGCTTGCAATAGGGGAGGAGCTTGCCACCCAGCTCGCCCAGGCGAGCTCAGCTCGCCCAAGCGAGCAGGGTTGCTTCCTCCAGAAGCAACCGCCTTCTGGAGGAATATTCCAGAGGGCCCAAGTGGGCCTGGGTGCTATTTGCACCCCCATTTTTACTAAGTACACCCCCCTCTGCTGTATTTTGGTAATTCTTTTTTCGTAAAGTTACGGAAACTTACGAATTTCGTAACGATACTTGTTTTCTTTCCGTAATGTTACGGAACCTTGCGGATTACATAATCATCCCCTTTTCGACTTACGGAATGTTACGGAACCTCACTTAATTATGCAACGATGCTTCCATTTGATTTCCGATGTGTCACGGAAACTTACGGATTGTGCATCAATATTTTTTTGGTTTTTCGGCATGTCCTGGAATTTCACAAATTGCCTAATGATGGGTGCCAAGCACCTCACGAGGACCAAAGAATGGTCGCACGTCATCAAGCAAAGGTCCCCGGATGAAATTAGGGTATGACAGGTATATTTTGGGCCCATGGGCTAAGTATGAAACACCCAGCTTCCTCTCCAAAAACACCACCCTCGAGAAAATCCTATTGGTCCGTGATCGTACGCTTGATCTTTGATTCGATAGGAAGTCGTGTGCAAAATAGAGTCATGGTGCAGTTATGGTTTGGGAATAGGATAAAACACTTGCCTTGTGATTTTTATACACTATGAGTGATTTATTTTCAGCTTATCCCGATGTTTCCCCTGCATGTTCATTTAAAAGCTAAAAGTTGACGTCCTGCCCTTCATTCTCGGTTACAAGGAAGATTACCCTTGGCACAATTATATTGTTTCTCTAAGATATGGTGCTCTCGCAAATGATTTATTTTTCTTTACAAAAAGCATGTTTGCCTTTCAGGTGGAAAAACCTGGTGGACCCTTCGGTCCCGCCAACCCCCTTTTATCGGAGCCCCATGAATGTTATTGCCTAGCACTGTTCATGTGTCCTCCACCTTCGAGTTTGGAGCTATGTTTCATGATTTCCTAAGTGCGGACCCTCAAGGCAATCCTCCATTCTCCCCCTTTTTCGGAGCCCCATGAATGTTATTGCCTAGCGCTGTTCATGTGTCCTCCACCTTCGAGTTTGGAGCTATGTTTCATGATTGCCTAAGTTCGGACCCTCAAGGAAATCCTCCATTCTCCCCCTTTTTCGGAGCCCCATGAATATTATTGCCTAGCGCTGTTCATGTGTCCTCCACCTTCGAGTTTCGAGCTATGTTTCATGATTGCCTAAGTGCGGACCCTCAAGGCAATCCCCCATTCTCCCCCTTTTTTTCGGAGCCCCATGAATGTTATTGCCTAGCGCTGTTCATGTGTCCTCCACCTTCGAGTTTGGAGCTATGTTTCATGATTGCCTAAGTTCGGACCCTCAAGGCAATCCTCCATTCTCCCCCTTTTTTCGGAGCCCCATGAATGTTATTGCCTAGCGCTGTTCATGTGTCCTCCACCTTCGAGTTTGGAGCTATGTTTCATGATTGCCTAAGTGCGGACCCTCAAGGCAATCCTCCATTCTCCACCTTCTTTCGGAGCCCCATGAATGTCATTGCCTAGCGCTGTTCATATGTCCTTCATTATCATGCGCGGAGCCTCTGGTGACTGGGAAATATGTTCTTCTATTGTTTTCCGGATCGGTTCCTTCACCAAACATGTATTTATGTGTATATTATATTCGTTGTTCTTGTTGTTGTTTGTATTTTGTTTTGTGTTGTACAGCAAAAAAGAAGGAGTAGAGACGAGAATCGTCATCACGGAAAGGGCAGGATGGATGAAATCAGTGTCTTATCTTTGCTTTCCTCTTATCTCCGATGAGAGGTAAGTAAAGAGGGGCAACTGTCATACCCTAATTTCGTCCGGGGATTATAATTTGATGATATACAACAATTGATTGGCCGCTTCGAGATATTTGGCACCCTTTGTTGCACAATATGTGAAGTCCTGAGACGTGCTGAAAATCAAAAGGAAGCAGGCTTACGCGATCCGTGAAAATTCTGTGATGTGACGGAAATCGAGAGGAGGTATTTTTCGCAATCCGTGAGTTTTCGTAACTTCTTCAAAAGCTAAAAAAAAGTAAATACATAATCCGTAAGGATTCGTAACCTTGCGGAAGGAAACTAAGTATCGTTACGAAATTCATAAAGTTTCGTAACGTTACGGAAATGAATTACCAAAAAAAAGTAGAAGGGGGGGTGCATTTAGTAAAAAGGGGGTACAAATAGCAATCATGCCCACTTGGGCCTTCCAGATTCTTCCTCCAGAAGGCTGTTGCTTTTGGATGAAGCAACCTTGCTCGCCTGGGCGAGCTGGGTGGCAAGCTCCTCCCCTATTTTGCTATAAATAGGGGGAGGAGTGAAGGGAAAAGGGGTTCAGCCTTCTGGGCACTTCTCATTCTCTCGAAATTGCTGAGGAAAATTATTTCCGTGAAGAAAATCCAAGCCGAGGCGCTTCTGTAACGTTTCCGTGAGTAATTACGCGAAGATTCTCGATCGTTCTTCAACATTCATCGTTCGTTCTTCGTTTTCGTCAGTCTTCAACGGGTAAGTACCTCAAACCGAGCTTTTCATTTCATTCTATGTACCCGTGGTGGTCCACATTTTGTTTCATGTATTTTTATTCTCGTTTTCATTCGCTTTTTATACCCTCTTATGACGTGCTTAAGTCATTTATTTAAGTCATTTCTCGCCTAATCTAAAAATAAAATAAATTTCCACCGATCGTTTGAATTGTATCATCCGTTAATTTTGGTTAAAATGAATTCCGACCGTTCGGTCGTGCCGTAACCACGTTGGAAATCAAAAAAGAGGTAAAATAATAATATAATAATAAAAAAACCACTTTTTAGGGAAATAAAGCGAAAAATCAATCGGACATTTTCTCTTTGGGATTTCTCATTCTTAATTGAATTGACTAATAACTAAAGTGAAACTAAGGCTAAAATCAACTCGCCTAGTCAAGCTCGTCCACAAAAAATAGGGTTTTGAAAGTTTATCATTTCAGTTTCTTACCAAGTAAAATGGATCATTTTTAAGGTCCAACGCCTTAAAATGATCACCTTTCAAGTAAAAAGAATCACTTGATTCACGCATAAGAAAGAACTACGTAGGTCTGATTTCCTCTTCGATGGAGGGTACGTAGGAGCAAAAGCCCTGCTTTTGTCGACCTCAAAAAAAAAAAGAAATAAAAGTTAAGGTAATACAATTTCCACGAATCTAAAAAATAGGTTGTTGTCCTTTGAGACAAACATGAGAGGTGCTAATACCTTCCTCAAGCGTAAATACAACTCCCGAACTTAGAATTTTCATTTTGACCGGTTTCCTTCGGTTTTTCCGATGTTTTCCACAAATAAACGTTGGTGGCGACTCCGTGCATCTTTTCTCCTTTGGAGAGCGCACCCGTGAGCCTCGCCTTCGCTCGCCCGCAAAAGGACATGTTGCGACACTAGGCAACCAATTCATGGGTCTCCGAACAAGATTTCGAGGGTGGAGGATAGGCGAACAGCGCTAGGCAATCAATTCGCTGGGTTCCAGCCTCGATGGTGGAGGACACATGAACAGCGCTAGGCAATCAATTCATGGGTCTCCGAATAAAAGTGGAGAATGGAGGATAGGCGAACAGCGCTAGGCAATCAATTCGCAGGGCTTCAAACTCGTTGGTGGAGGATG
The DNA here is from genome assembly GCF_000004515.6 of Glycine max. Lineage (NCBI taxonomy): Eukaryota > Viridiplantae > Streptophyta > Magnoliopsida > Fabales > Fabaceae > Glycine > Glycine max. Next base: position 29,107,440 of record NC_038243.2, read on the forward strand.
CATGAATGACAATCAATTAATAGGGCTCTGAATAAGATTTGAGGGTGAAGGATAGGCGAACATCGCTAGGCAATCAATTCGCGGGGCTCCAGATTCGTTGGTGGAGGATGCATGAATGACAATCAATTCATGGGGCTCCGAATAAGATTTGAGGGTGGAGGATAGGCGAACAGAACTAGGCAATCAATTCGCGGGGCTCCAGACTCGTTGGTGGAGGATGCATGAATGACAATCAATTCATGGGGCTCCGAATAAGATTTGTTGGCAGGACCGAATGGTCCACTGGTTTTTTCCACCTAAAAGGGAAACATGCTTTTTGCAAAGAAAAATAAATCATTTGCGAGAGCACCATATCTTAGAGAAACAATATACCCATGCCAAGGGTAATTTTCCTTGTAACCGAAAATGAAGGGCAGGATGTCAACATTTAGCTTTAAAATGAACATTCAGAGGAAACATCGGGTTAAGTTGAAACTGGGAATAAATCACTCATAGTGTATAAAACTCACACAGGCAACTGTTTTACCCTAATCCCAAACCATAACTGCACCATGACTTTATTTTGCACACGATTTCCTATCAAACCAAAAGATCACATGCACGATCACGGATCAATAGGATTTTCTCGAAGGTAGTGTTTTCGGAGAGGAAGCTAGGTGTTTCGGTCTTTTCCTCTTTGTTTATGTGGGGCGGGATACCACCAGTCGAGAACGACTTTGAATGGCAATCCCAATGGAAGAACCACTTAAAAAATGGGTTTTCCTTTGTCGGCAGTCATTTACCCTGCCGAAAAATTTATCTGGTCAGAAGATTGATCGGGAATTATTCTGTTTTCCTCCGACCTTTTCCTTTTCACTTTCTTCCGATCTTTTCCTTTTTACTTTCTTCCGATCTTTGATCGGGAATCCTTCTTTTCTTTCTTTTCATTTCTCCCTTTCCATTTCTTTCTTTGGGAATTCGGGTTTTAACATCTGTTATTCGCTCTCCCTTGAGTAGATTCCGTTGTCCTTTGCTTCGAGGGAAAGGATGAGGATTCTTTTTATAGGCCAAGGTTCAAAGTAGTCTAAGGTCGTGTCTCAACGGGGTCTTTTATCGTGGCAACCCGATCTTGATATCTGGGGCAAAACAAATTCATGGGTCAAGGTGTCGGTCTCGGGTTGAACTTCCATATTATTACCACAAGGCACGCGCAACAATGATGATTTGGAAACAACATGCAAAATTAGTCATGGCCAAAGCCAGGTGGGCACTCAAGCATCCCGTTTATGGCATTGTGATACTACGGTTGGGGATATACACAAATAGACCAAACGTTTCCAAATTATGTTCTTTCATTGGTTCAATCAAACCATCCATTCTTATCTCGGTCATTCAGGAAAATAAACTCTTAGCGTCAGTCCCTTGTTTCCAAAAGATATGTTTGCTCTCTACGAATGATTTATGCTTCCTACGACCATAACATGCCGACCTTCGAGGTCTTCCTTTCTTTTTCCTTTTTGTTTCATTTTTTATGTTCACAAAAAACTATACATCCATTGCCATCTACGAGAAAAACTTTTCTTCGTACACCTACATTTCTGTACATGATGAACTTTTTTTGTATACGCATTAGAACTCTTTCTCTTTACGTCAACACGGTCTATATACAAACTTTATTCATGTTCAAAGATTTCTTTTTTCGTTTTTCCCAACACACACTCGTAGTTGATACAAAAGTTTCTTTATATACACTCGTCCCTCACACATACAAGAATTTCTTTACACGTATTTTTTTTATAAAAAACCCTTCTATGCACATTTTCCTTTTACGTATATAAAAAACTCTTTTCTTTTCTTTGTATACATAGACACGACATTTGTTCACAACGATTCTTTCTTATTTTTGGCGTTATCACGATTTTGGTTCATTTTATTTTTAGGACGACGTTCCTAAATGAAAAACTCTACACGGTTCCGGAATTTCAACAAACACTATTGACAACAACGAAGTAAGCACTAACGTAACAATTCAAATGACATGTATGCACAAAACAAGAGTCAATCAAAACGAAACAAACGTTAGTCCCTCGGTTATACAAAATAAAATGATACGTAACAGATAAAAGAGGAAACATAAAAAGAGAATATGGATCGAGGGATCTCCCGGTCATGCGGCATCGCTCTCTATGAAAGCCTGGGTGATCGGCGGTCGAATCACCTTACTAGGTGTGACAGGAACCCCGAACGACTGGCAGAGACCCATGATCAATGCTGGAAAACCCAGGGCCCTGTTAGACTTATTTGGGTCTAGAGGGTGCCTGGTAGGCGGCATACCTGCAAATAAATAAATGGCATCAACGATCAACTGAGCCACATGGACGTTCATCCATGTCAGGATGGCATACACCAGCTGACACTTCGACAGAGGGAGGTCAGAATTATGATCGCTGGGCAGGATGTTGCTGAGAAGCAACGTCATCCATGTCTGGGTCAGGGTAGTCATGTTGGTGTGCATCATCCGCACCCGCCTCCCGGCAGCGGTCCGGGCAAAATCCTGACCTGGTATGCATAGCAGTTGAGCAATGGCCTCCTCGTCAAATCCATTGGCCCGGTTCCTCCTCTGACCGTATTCGCACTTCTAGCCCTCCTCCAATACTAGCGGATATCCCAGGAACTTACTGAGGGCATCTGCATCGAAAGGAATCCACTGGCCCCTCACCCATGACCGCAGGTCTCATACGCCCTCCTCTGTAGGCCAAGCATTGGCATAAAACTCGATAACTATATCCGGATCAAACTTGGCCATGGGAGTGACCAGCGACGTCTAACACTGGCGAGCTATCTCCTCCTGGAAATCCGTGTACTCGTCGTCCCTGAACTGGACGCGTCTCTCTCGATGGAAGGACCATCCCTTGATGGCTTCGAAACGCTGCTGGTGCTCAGCGCTCCTCAAACGATGGCTATCGAACTCGGGAGCGGCACTAGTCCCTGCGGCCGCGGCTTCCTTCCTAGATCTCTTCGAGGAAAGCTTCCTCGGAGCCATTTCCTGTGAAGACAGACAGTTGGAAGGTTAGTCTACAAGAAAATGCTTATTTTAACACAAAAATGACATGCTAATCTTTCCGATTTAGAACGAACTCATGCACACATTTAATGTAACTCATTTATGAACATGCGTATGTGTAAAATATCCTACTATTTATGTCAACATACAAGGACATCCAACACATTCTAGTTACCACACATATATACATCTTTGAAAAGAATACGTATTCTCGTGCTCAAGGCCTTGTGTCAAAATTACACCTATTCACATCCTAAATATTTTGTTATCACAAACTACCTACACATATTTGAAGTATTTAGCATACAAATTTTTGTTGTTTCACTCACATTTATTTATATGCACATTGGAAAGCTAATTATGTCATGCACGTACTTGCATTTGAAAAGGAAATTTCATGCCATCATATATTCATTTAGGAAGCGTCCTCAGGCCATTTTTTTTACATGGGTACATTTTCTAAAAGGCTCCTAATGCTACCTATTCTCAAATACGCATACGTTGAGAGGCATTTTTTGCTACTCATTCACACTTTGCAAGGCATTTTATGCCATATATTGTAACGACCCGCCTCATCGCTACGGTATCCACACTCTAATATTTGATAATTTCATCTTTTTATATAAAAAGAACTCCCTTAATTTTTGCTTATGAAAATATAAGTGATTTTGTTACAACATAAATTCATCCAACAACACGCCATTACTTAAGTGAATATGCATAATTACATAGAAACAATAATTCGGTACATGTCATACACATAACGAAAATTAAATATGTTCATATATATATATATATATATATAATTAAAATTCCAGTTTTACATCATTAACTCAACAAAATAAAACTTAAAAACCAACTACGGAGGAGTTGATTACAAAACACAACTCTCTCCCAAAATAATGCCAATGTCATCACGTCGGCTCGGCGGCTCCTCACCATAATCTTACTCCCTACACCCTGCCACTGTCATTCTGCTCCCATGAACAAGGTTCGTGATCATCACAGGTATCAACCACACGATACAAAATTGCAAGGGTGAGTTTATTATAAAAGAACCAATACCAATTCCAAATAACCACAATTAGCAAGGAACATAGGCAAACATGATAAGCATACGCAAAAATCATTATTCAACACTCATATCCAAAAAATATTCATCATTCACATCCAACAATTACTCATCATCCATCCATGGACCCAATCAAGACTGCACAGAATGATGCATGCACCTGACTCAACACTCAAATGCAATGTGGTACGTACCAACAACAGCCAAATATCAAGAAATAGCCTAAGCATGTCCACACGACACTCTAACTTAGGGAACTGTGCTGAGTTTGTCGAGACCACCCGGTTGTGCAAGTAACAGCCCCCCTCCCATAGGTGATCAGCCTGGGAGCCCAAAGGTGTTCCCTACCAGGTGACAGCCCCCTAGTACAAAGTACACTTGGCCACAGTTACTCTATTTCCTGTGTCGTATGAGCTATGATCACGGCCAAAAGTAAGTGCCAAGACCATGGACCAATTAAAGTGCCTAAGCATCCCTTCAGGAATGCTTAGATTCTCTAACCACGCTAGTTACCCACGTCTGGGCCATCTGACAAGGTCAGTGCACTCTACCCCCCATGACATACACTTTATACGACGTATGATCGTGGCCAAAAGCTAGTGCCAAAGACCCTGGAAGGTCAGTGCACAGTGCCCCCCACGATCATACACAACATCCAACGTATGAACGTGGCCAAAAGCTAGTGCCAAAGACCTTGAAAGGTCAGTGCACAGTGCCCCCCACGAACATACACAACATGCACATGCCAATGCATTTCCAACATCAATCAACAAATCGTATTTTCATGTCATTCACAACATAAATATCATCTCATCTCAATGACTTTATCAACAACAACAACAACCTCATTTCATATTCACATATTCATCACTAATAACAATTCATGTTGACATGGTCTTTATTAACAACGTCATCTCAAATCAATATCATCATAATTATCATTATCATCACATATCAATTAAAATCCTCAATAGCAACATCAAAAACAATTCAAACAAACACAACAATATCATTTCCACATGCACGGTCTTCAAACAACACATTTCAAACAACCAAAACCATATCATTCATCACAATACATATATATATATCGCATCCCATTAGTTAAAACGTAATTTTCTTTGAAGAAAAATCAGCATGCAACAGGGACAGGCAGATATCCTCATAGCTAGGTTCCCTGACCCTAACTATGGTGTTAAAATGGTAAATTTTATAATAAACTCCCCTTACCCATCGTGAGCTACCCCGCGGATTCCTCGTCACGTCACTTGAAGATTCCTTTTTGTCCTTGCTCGTCGATTCCACACAAGCCTCTACCATGCCAAAACGAAGGAGACTTAGTATAAATTTCAGAAAATAATGCTAGTAACAGTGCTCTGGGTCAAACACCCACATCACTACATGAAAGAGCTGAGAGCATTTCGGGTTTTACAAAGGAACGTCATTTGGAAATTCTGACCACGCCAATGTGACCGGGGTTCAGTGTAGGTTACGAAAATAACATGCATTTTATGAAAGGATAATGTTTACAAAGTCTCTTTCTCTAAAGTTTTTCAAAGGAAGCATAAGACATGCAATGGCGGTTCCAAAGTCAGAAAAGATGCAAAGACAAGATGAAACTAACAAGAAACAAGCATAGAACCATGGTTACCTCGAAAGAAAACGAAAGGTCAGATTAGGGTTTTCGTTCTCTACCGGAATCGCAAGGAAGTTGGAAGATTCCGCTTCGGTTGAAGGGTTCCTCTCGGTGTGGGTTTTCAATGGAAAACAATGATGGTTTGTGGTGGCTAATGGTGGTTGTGGGTGATGGAGAAAGTTCTTGGAACTTTAGAATTGGCTTTGGAAGAAAGAAAGAAGAAGAAATGACGTTTTTCCTAAGCTACAAGAAAGCAAAGGCTGAAATGCTTAAATAAGAGATGCTCTCGGGAACGGAAGCTTCAAGCCCACTCCAGACATCTTCTCTAAGATCCCAACGGTTAGATCATGGAAAATTAGCTTGTGAAGTTGCAAACAAAATTTCTAGAAGATCCAACGGTTAACGAAGGATGGGAAGAATTTTTACCGAGGCAGCTTCATGTAGTTTTCTCTAGAAGCTTCATTAAGAGGCTTCTAGCACACTCCAGATATCTTCTCAAAGATCCCAACGGTTAGATCATGTACACGTGTCTTTTGAAGTAGCAGACCAAATTTCAAGAAGATCCAACGTTTAACAAAGGCTGGGCAGCATTTTTACCGAGGCAGCTTCATGTAGTTTTCTCTAGAAGCTTCATTAAGAGGCTTCCTCCAGAAGCTTCCTCGTGGCTTCTTTGAGAAGCTTTCTCAAGAGGCTTCTTTGAGAAGTTAGATCCTTATCTATCCAAACCCCTCTATTAACTAAATTAACTTCCTTAAAAATAATTACGGATGAAAATAACGCAACAAATAATCAAACATCAAACATAATTACTAATAATATATAGATATATATATCAGGGTGTTACATATATTCACATATATACACATCATTGAAAGGTATTTTCCATGCTACCTATATTCACACACATATATACATACCATTAAAAGGTATTTTCCATGCTACCTAGATGCAAAGTATCCCTCATGGGGCAGCCAAATTCTAGTAAAAACCCTCTCAAGCATGTCCTAATTTTCACGCCTTTCCACTTTCAAAACCAAAATTTAGATTTTTAGGCATAAGTCATACTTCCTTGCATTGAAGTTAAGAGCTTGGGTTCCTAAGCTTGGAATTGCATTTGGACACCCATTTCGAATCCCCTCTGCTGCCCCTATGTATATAAAACAGTCCCACAATCCCAATCTTACAAAACCATATTCATGTCATTGGGGCATTTCACCGAGCACTTGGTGGGCGCATGTTTAGGCATAAATAGCAAGAGAATGGGGGCAATGTGGCATGCCCCATTGCTTCAGAATACAACATAGGCCTAAGGCCATCCCCTACAACCCCTCAACTTTAACAAATCAAGCATGAAAACATCCCAAAACTGCCCCACAATTTGAACACATTCTCACAATTTAGAGCACCAAAAGATGAACAAGATGCACCAATGGAAAGCTAAAAAACTCAAGGATTAAATACTTACTTGTTGGAGTGAGTAGGAGTACCAAAAATGAAAGCAAAATGCAACCAAAGGTGGCTTGGGGGAGTAAAAACCATGACTCCCATGAGCTCTCTCTTTTTGAATGAGGGGGGGAAGTTTTTGGGTGCAGAAAACATTCCCCTCCCTCGTTTTTTATAATCTGGTGCAGGGGTTGCTTGCCCAAGCGAGCTAACCTGCCAATTTTTTTTTTAGGGGAAACATAACCATGGCCCCCTACAGGTTAGCGTTTTCCTACTCGAACCTACTTAAGTTAGATCAGGCATCAATTATTTATTTTAAACAAATGATAGTAATAATTACTGTGAATTTAAAGGATATTAGGTTGCCTTGCAGCGACGTTTTCCGCTTGTCCAGCTCCGGGAAGGGACGAAGATCTGTCAGTCGTGACCCTATCCTCTATTTGCATCCGTCCCTAAGTACCTGACAGTAGGAAACATCAATGCGTGGCAAATCGTGACTGGGTCGTCGTCTCACCCTTGTTGATTTCTGTCGTTAACTATGTCTCGACTTCTGACTGTGGCCTAAAACGACTCTGCCCCTGTTATCACAAAATATGCATGTGTATGTGCATGCATGAATGTTTTCAATGCAATGATCTTCTTAGTGAAAGCTGGTTAGGTTTAGTTTTAATTAAGCGTTTGGGGCACCCCATGAACTGAGCGAAAAGGGCTCGAGTTATTACAAACTAACACAAGGTTTAAAAACCAAAGTGAGGACTGAAGCCTCAACCCATGTTCTCTTCTTTTAAAGAAATGTGACGAGACAATTACAGCGGATGGGGATCCCTGGAGGAAACCAAGAAGAACAAAAAACTCAGAAATAAAAGAACATGCAGCGGTCCCCTCAATTGCCCCATACTTCAAGCGTAATATCGGTTAACGACATCGGAGTTCACGGGCGAGGGTAGTTCCTCGCCATCCATGTTGGTGAGTACCAGAGCACCCCCAGAAAAAGCCCTTTTCACAACGAAAGGTCCTTCGTAATTCGGGGCCCACTTCCCTCGATTATCCTTAACAGCGTGGGATATCTTTTTCAGCACAAGGTCCCCCTCGTTGAACTTGTGCGGGCGTACCTTCTTGTCGAAAGCGTTCTTTATCCTTTGTTGATACAGGCGCCCATGGCTCATGGCCGTCAAACGCTTACCTTCAATAAGGTTGAGTTGGTCGTAGCGTGTTTGAGCCCACTCTGACTCTTCTAGGCCTGATTCCGCTAGTATCTTATGGGAAGGGACCTCTACCTCAAATGGGAGTACCGCTTCCATCCCATAAACCAAGGAATATGGCGTTGCCCCAGTAGAAGTTCGTACCGAGGTTCTATATCCGTGCAGGGCAAAAGGCAGCATCTCATGCCAATCTTTGTATGACACCGTCATCTTCTGAATAATCTTCTTAATATTTTTATTTGCAGCCTCTACAGCCCTATTCATCTTTGGCCGATAAGGGGTAGAGTTATGATGTTGGATCTTGAAATCCTCGAACATTTCCTGCATCATTTTGTTGTTCAGATTGGTGTGATTGTCAGTAATGATCTTCCTAGGGAGTTCGTATCGACAAATCAATTCCCTCTTTATGAATCTGACCACCACACTCCTCGTGACATTGGTATAAGAAGCCGCTTTGACCCATTTGGTGAAGTAATCTATCGCCACAAGAATGAAGCGATGACCATTCGAAGCTTTGGGTTCGATGGCCCCAATGACGTTTATCCCTCACATGGAAAAAGGCCAAGGGGCGGACATAACATTCAGAGGATGTGGCAGAACATTGACATTGTCCGCGTATGCTTGACATTTATGACATTTCCTTACATGGGCACAACAATCGCTTTCCATAGTGAGCCAGTAATAACCGGCCCTAAGGATCTTCCTGGCCATAGCATGCCCATTGGCATGTGTCCCAAATGAACCCCATGGATTTCCTTAATCATGTAGTTCGCCTCTTTGGCATCTACGCATCGTAGGAGGGTCATGTCGTGGTTTTGATTGTACAGGATGGTACCACTCACAAAGAAACCAGTAGCCAATCTCCTTAATGTTCTTTTGTCATTGTCGGAAATCCCTGGTGGATATTCTTTGTTCTCAACATATTGTTTGATGTCGAGGTACCACGGTTTCCCATCTCGCTCTTCCTCTATCGCACAACAATGTGTTGGCTTGCCCCGAGATCTGAATTCGATGTACGGCAAATCCCCGTGTGGGGCAAGTTGAAACATGGATGCCAGGGTGGCCAATGCATCGGCCATTTGGTTCTCTTCTCGAGGTATGTGGTGGAAAGAAATGTCGTCAAAGAATTCGGCTAACTTCAAGATGTGAGTTTGATAGAGTATCAACTTCGGATCCCTAGTTTCCCATTCTCCTCTCAACTGGCGTATTACCAAAGTCGAGTCTCCATACACTTTGAGTAGCTTTACATCAAAATCAAAGGCCGCTTGAATCCCAAGGGCGCACGCTTCATATTCGGCTATATTGTTGGTACAATCGAAACCTAGCCTGGCCGTGAAAGGAATACACTAATCATCCGGGGATACAAGTACTGCCCCTACTCCATGGCCCAAAGCATTAGATGCCCCATCGAAGCAAACAATCCATTTGTCTATGTCCTCGTGCATCCGCTTCTCTTCGAACAGGGCCATGATGTCTTCATCCGGGAACTCAGGGTGCATCGGCCGATAATCTTGGAGGGGTTGCTGGGCCAAATAATTTGCCAAGGCGCTTCCCTTTATCGCCTTTTAGGTGACGTACACAATATCGAATTCAGATAGTAGTACCTGCCACCTAGCGATTCGTCCCGTGAGGGCCGGTTTCTCAAAGATGTATTTCATGGGATCCATTTTGGAAATAAGCCACGTGGTATGACTGAGCATGTACTGCCTAAGACGATGTGACGCCCATACCAGGGCGCAGCACGTCCATTCCAGCATTGAGTAATTCATCTCACATGTGGTAAACTTCTTGCTTAGATAGTAAATGGCTTGTTCCTTTTTCCCAGAGTCATTGTGCTGACCCAACACGCACCCCATAGACTCGTCTAACACAGTCATGTACAGGAAAAGAGGTCTTCCTGTTACAGGTGCCATGAGCACCGGGGGGTTTGCGAGGCTCTGTTTGATCTTCTCGAAGGCCTCTTGGCAGTCGCTGTTCCACAGGACCACCTGGTTCTTACATAATAGCTTGAAGATGGGCTCACATGTAGGGGTGAGTTGCGAGATAAATCTCGCGATGTAATTCAATCTACCCAAGAAACCTCAGACCTGCTTCTCCGTGCGTGGCTCTAGCATTTCAAGAATGGCCTTCACTTTCTCGGGATCTATCTCTATCCCTTTATGGCTCACGATAAATCCCAGCAACTTCCCCGATTTTACCCCGAAGGTGCACTTGGTTGGGTTTAGCTTCAGTTGGTATTTCCACAGCCATCCAAACAGCTTATGCAGATTGACGAGGTGTTCGTCCTCCGTCCGAGATTTGGCAATCATGTCATCTACATAGACCTCTATCTCTTTATGCATCATGTCATGGAACAACACTACCATGGCACGCTGATAGGTTGCCCCAACATTTTTCAGCCCAAAGGCCATCACTTTGTAGCAGAACGTTCCCCATAGGGTGACGAAAGTAGTCTTCTCCACATCTTCGGGTGCCATCTTTATCTGATTATACCCTGAGAAACCATCCATAAACGAGAAAAGAGCGAACTTGGCTGTATTATCTACCAGTATATCAATGTGTGGCAAGGGAAAATTGTCCTTAGGACTGGCTCGATTTAAGTCCTGATAGTCTACGCACATTCCCACCTTGGCGTCCTTTTTTGGGACCGGGACAATGCTGGCCACCCAATCCGGGTATCGAGCTACAACTAAGAAACCCGCATCGAACTGCTTTCTCACTTCTTCTTTGATTTTTAAAGACATTTCGGGTCTCATCCTTCGTAGCTTTTGCTTAACCGGGGAAGACCCAGGATTCAATGGCAACTTATGATGCACAATGTCAGAGTCCAGACCGGGCATGTCTTGGTATGACCACGCAAAGACATCTTGATATTCTTCAAGAAGGGTTATCAAGCCTTGGTGGATAGGTGCGGTCATACCGGTTCCTACTCTTACTTCTTTCTTTCCCTCTCCGGTCCCTAAGTTTACCAGTTCGGTTTCCTCTTGGTGAGGCTTCATTTCGCGTTCTTCCTGAGTGATCAACCTCTCCAACTCTGGTGAAAGGACGTCCTCTTCCTCTTCTTCGTTTATCGTTTGGCTTACATCTCGGTCGAAATCGATCGTCTAACCCTCGTTGTTAGGATCCTGAAAGAATCGACCCTCATATCTATACCAATCAAGACAAAAGAAAAAAAACATGCAAAATGATATGAGAAAAGGTGGAACTGCAAGAACAGATGAAACAAGATCTCTTTGTTTATTTAATAAGGTAGGTTTCACAAAAAAAAAGAGAAAGTAATCTATAGCCTCTAATTATATTGAATCAGCGGTATAGACCTCTGACTGGCTTATCACGCGCCAGTTCCCCACTTGGGAATCGGGATGGCATGGTCGCACGAAATTTGGTGGGTCTTGAGGGAATTCCTCTCCTATTGCTGCCACCTCTTCCTCGAACATTATTCTGGCACTGGTGAAACACTGGCTAACATGGCCGGGCCATGCCCTATCCGCTTTGAGTCTTGATGGCGCATTCCTCCTTCCCGGCATCCCGAGTTCATACCCCAACCCATATTTGTACGGGTTTCCTCTAATGTCGACCACATCGGCATTCCCGAGGCCGTCCTTGCCCAGACCCATTCCGGGCTCATAACCGTGCTTGAGCATAACCCGTGCCACCATTATGGTCGCATTAGAGAGAGAAGGTAGCTACGGGCTCGTTTCCACAGAGGCACAACTCACCACCTCGAAGGATTGGAAAACTGTTTCCAATTATTCTTCCGCTGCTTCTACATATGGTGCGGAGGAGGGGCAGGTCACCAACATATCCTCTTCGCCTGACACTATCACCAAAAGTCCACCAACCACGAACTTCAATTTCTGGTGAAGCGTCGAAGGGACCACTCCTAGCGCATGAATCCAGGGTCTCCCTAAGAGGCATCTGTAGGCGGGATTTATGTCCATCACTTGAAAAACCACATTGCAAGTGTGGGGGCCTATCTGAATGGGGATGTCGATTTCCCCCATCACTTCCCGCCGACTACCGTCAAAGGCTCGTACCACCATCAAACTTGGTTTTAGACGTGACGCACTATAAGGAAGCTTCTCCAAGGTGGTCTTTGGCATCACATTTAAACTTGAACCATTGTCGATGAGTACCTTAGCGGCGACATGGTCCATACATCTGACGGACACATGTAGAGCCTTGTTGTGCCCTCTCCCCTCAACGGGAATCTCTTCTTTTGCAAACGCGATATAGTTATTGGTGGTTATATGATTAAAAATGCCTTCAAAACTCTCAACTGAGATGTCATGTGCTATGTGGGCTTCGTTGAGCACCTTTATTAATAGTGCACGATGAGGCTCGGAGTTTATGAGCAGTTCGAGCAAAGAGATCCTTGCCGGAGTCTTATTTAGTTGCTCAACTACTTTAAACTCGCTTTGTTGGATGAGACGAAGGAACTCATGCGCCTCTTCCAAAGTCACCGCCTTTCCTTGAAGACCTTCTTTCTTTTCAGCTCCTTTTACCCCCAGAGGATCCACTTCTTTTGAGGGGGTGGCTATGTCTGTGGGTTCTTGGATCATGGGCGCTTTCCCCTTGGAGGGAAATTCCACCGAGGGAGGGGGAGCGAACACCCGGCCACTACGGGTTACACCACTGAGGCCGGTGATGTTGGTCACCTTGGCTGACAAGGAGTCAACTTCGGTTGCAACTCTTTCTCCAAAAGCGGGAGGGGTATACTTCCCCGGAACGGCCTTATTGCTTTGATATGCAAACGGCGTTGTGTCGGGGGGTACATGGGCCTGGAGCCGGTCCCTTTCCTAGTGAAACATATTACTAGGGCTTTGGGGCTTGGGGGAACCTTCTTTTCTTCCGACTGCATGCAAATCTATGGTTCTTCCCTACCTCCTTTGGACACTTCGAGCTGCCCCCAGTCCATGAGCTGTTGAAGTAACTCTTCCACCACGGGACAGGTTTCCATGTCGTGTGACTCTTCGAGATGAAACAAACATTCATCCCTTTTGTCTCCGCCACGAGAGACCATGCATGCTTCTTGCAGTGACTGGTAGATGAACCGTCTAGATGTAGCCACATCTTCTAATCTCTTTTCCCTTGACGGTCCAACCTTTTTGATGGCGTTTACGCTAGCCCCTCCATGACTGGCCAGTGGATTGGCTTTAACGTTGGGACCCTCCTCTTGGAATAATAGCCAGCCGGCATTTATTAGGTGTTGTACCTTATATTTGAACGGCAGGCAGGAGTCAATGTTGTGTCCGGGGGCTCCATTATGGTATGCACACTTGGCATCCTAGTTGTACCACTTGGGGTATGGTGGCTAGAAGACCTTCCCGGGTATGGCCACCACCAAATGATTTTCCAATAATGAAGGCCACAACTCGGAGTATGCCATGGGAATAGGAGAGAAATCATCTTTCGGGGGAGGGCGCCGTGCATTATTGTAACTCGCGCCAGGAGTTGTATTATTGGTTGGTCGGGGAGTGGCTGGAGCTATGTGTTGGGCAGGCGTTCTTTCTGTTGTGGGAGGTCCTTTCACTTGAGTTAGGAGGGAACTCCCGGCTCGAATCGAAAAGTTCGGGGGGTTGTGCTGGTATGAGTTTTGGACATTTTGGGGCGCTTTCATCCATGTTGGGGCGGTGGTGACCGCGTGGGTATCTCCTTCCTTTTTCCTCGTGCCCACCACTGGGGCTCTTCTGTTGTTGTTGGGGGCAACGTTGGAGGCATATTCAAACTTGTCTTTTCTCAGTCCGGACTCGATTCTTTCTCCGGCGAAGACGAGGTCTGCAAAGTTAGTTGGCATGTATCCTATCAGCTTCTCATAGTAGAACGTAGGCAACATATCTACCATAATTGTGATTGTCGCAACGTGCCCTTTTGTGGGCGTGCGAGGCGAGCCTCACGGGTGCGCTTTCCAAAGGAGGAAAGATGCGCGGAGTCGCCACCAACTTTTATTTGTGGAAAACGTCGGAAAAACCGAAGGAAACCGGTCAAAATGAAAATTCTAAGTTCGGGAGTTGTATTTACGTTTGAGGAAGGTATTAGCACCTCTCACGTTTGTCTCAAAGGACAACATCCTATTTTTTAGAATTGTTGAAATTGTATTACCTTAACTTTTATTTCTTAAGAGTGAATCAAGTGATTCTTTTTACTTGAAAAGTGATCATTTTAAGGCGTTGGACCTTAAAAATGATCCATTTACTTGATAAGGAAAACTGAAATGATAAACTTTCAAACCCTATTTAGTGACCTTTTTGTGGACGAGCTTGACTAGGCGAGTTGATTTTAGCCTTAGTTTCACTTTAGTTATTAGTCAATTCGATTAAGAATGAAAAATCCCAAAGAGAAAACGTCCGATTTATTTTTCGCTTTATTTTACTAAAAGGTATTTTTTGATTATTATATTATTATTTTACCGTTTTTTTGACTTCCAACTTGGTTACGGCACGACCGAACGGTCGAAATTCATTTTAACTGAAATTAACGGATATTACAAATCAAATGTTCGATGGAAATTTATATTATTTTTTGATTAGGCGAGAAATGACTTAAATAGAAGCACGTCAAAAGGGGGTACGGAAAGTAAATGAAAACGAGAATAAAAATACATGAAACAAAATGTGGACCACCACGGGTACATAGAATGAATTGAAAAGCTCGGTTTGGGGTACTTACCAGTTGAAGACCGAAGAAAACGAAGAACGAACGATGGATGTCGAAGAACGGTTGAAAACCTTCGCGTAATTACTCACGGAAACGTTACGGAAGCGCCTCGGCTTGGATTTTCTTCACGGAAATAATTTTCCTCAGCAATTTCGAGAGAATAATAAGTGCCAAGAAGGCTGAACTCTTTCCTCTTCACTCCTTTCCCTATTTATAGCAAAATAAGGGAGGAGCTTGCCACCCAGCTCGCCCAGGCGAGCAAGGTTGCTTCCTCCAGAAGCAACCGCCTTCTGGAGGTAGAAACTGGAAGGCCCAAGTGGGCTTGATTGCTATTTGTACCCCCCTTTTTACTAAATGCATCCCCCCTTCTACTTTTTTTTTGGTAATTCTTTTCCCGTAACGTTACAAAACTTTACGAATTTCGTAACGACACCTATTTTCTTTCCGTAAGGTTACGAATCCTCACGGATCATTTATTTACTCTTTTTTAGCTTTCGAAGAAGTTACGGAAACTCACGGATTGCGCAAAAACACCTCCTTTTGGTTTCCGCCACATTACGAAATTTCACGAATCGCGTAAGCCTGCTTCCTTTTGATTTCCGGCATGTCTCGGGACTTCATATATTGTGAAACAAAGGATGCCGAGTATCTCAAAGCGGTCGATCAAAGGTTGCATATCATCAAGTAATAATCCCCGGACGAAATTAGGGTATGACAGTTGCCCCTCTTTACTTACCTTTTATCGAAGATAAGAGGAAAGCAAAGATAAGACACTGATTTCGTCCATCTTGCATTTTCTGTGATTAGTCTATGACGACTCTCATCTCTACTCCTTCTTTTTCTGCACAACACAAAACAAAATACAAACAACAAAAAACAACAATATCATAATATACATATACACATTTGGCAAAGGAATCAATCGGGAAAATAACAAAGATCACATTTCCCAGTCAAGAGGATCCGCACTTGACAATGAAAAACCCTGGAGAATGGAGGATTGCACTAGAGGGTCCTCACTACTCAATCATGAAGTATGGCTCCAAACTCTTTGGGTGGAGGACGCATGAACGAAAACGCAATTCATGGGGCTCTGAAAAAAGGCGAGAATGGAGGATTGCACTAGAGGGTCCTCACTAGTTAATCATGAAGCATATCTCCAAACTCTTTGGGTGGAGGATGCATGAATGAAAACGCAATTCATGGGGCTCCGAAAAAAGGCGAGAATGGAGGATTGCACTAGAGGGTCCTCACTAGTCAATCATGAAGCATAGCTCCAAACTCTTTGGGTGGAGGATGCATGAACGAAAACGCAATTCATGGGGATCCAGAAAAAAGGCGAGAATGGAGGATTGCACTAGAGGGTCCTCACTAGTTAATCATGAAGCATAGCTCCAAACTTTTTGGGTGGAGGATGCATGAACGAAAACGCATTTCATGGGGCTCCAAAAAAAGGCGAGAATAGAGGATTGCACTGGAGGGTCCTCACTAGTTAATCATGAAGCATATCTCCAAACTCTTTGGGTGGAGGATGCATGAACGAAAACGCAATTCATGGGGCTCCGAAAAAAGGCGAGAATGGAGGATTGCACTAGAGGGTCCTCACTAGTCAATCATGAAGCATAGCTCCAAACTCTTTGGGTGGAGGATGCATGAACGAAAACGCAATTCATGGATCCAGAAAAAAGGCGAGAATGGAGGATTGCACTAGCGGGTCCTCACTAGTTAATCATGAAGCATAGCTCCAAACTTTTTGGGTGGAGGATGCATGAACGAAAACGCATTTCATGGGGCTCCAAAAAAAGGCGAGAATAGAGGATTGCACTAGAGGGTCCTCACTAGTCAATCATGAAGCATAGCTCCAAACTCTTTGGGTGGAGGATGCGTGAACGAAAACGCAATTCATGGGGCTCCAAAAAAAGACGAGAATGGAGGATTGCACTAGAGGGTCCTCACTAGTCAATCATGAAGCATAGCTCCAAACTCTTTGGGTGGAGGATGCATGAACGAAAACGCAATTCATGGGGCTCCGAAAAAAAGGCGAGAATGGAGGATTGCACTAGAGGGTCCTCACTAGTCAATCATGAAGCATAGCTCCAAACTCTTTGGGTGGAGGATGCATGAACGAAAACGCAATTCATGGGGCTCCGAAAAAAGGCGAGAATGGAGGATTGCACTAGAGGGTCCTCACTAGTCAATCATGAAGCATAGCTCCAACTTTTTATTATTATTATTATTTTTATTATTTTTCTTTCTATTTTTTTTTCTTCTTATTCTTTTCTTGCTCGCTCTCTCTTTTTTTTCATAAGGTATTTTGCTACCTAAACATACGTATATTTTTGTGAGGTATTTTGCTACATACATGCGTGTCCAAGGTATCTTGCTACCATACATATATATGTTTTGTGAGATATTTTTGCTATATACATGCATATCCAAGGTATCTTGCTACCTAAACATACATATATATATTTTGTGAAGTATTTTTGCTACATACATGCATATCCAAGGTATCCTTCTACACACACACACACACACACATATATATATATATATATATATATATATATATATATATATATATATATATATATATATATATATATTGTGAGGTATGACTACCTTCTGAGCTTGTGCTTGTTTTATTCAAATACCTAGTGTCATACCCTAATTTCGTCCGGGGACCTTTGCTTGATGACATGCGACCTTTGTTTGGTCCTTGTAAGGTGCTTGGCACCCATCATTAGGCAATTTGTGAAATTCCGAGACATGCCGAAAAACAAAAGAAAATATTGATGCACAATCCGTAAAGGTTCCGTGACACACCGGAAATCAAATGGAAGCATCGTTGCATAATTAGTGAGGTTCCGTAACATTCCGTAAGTCAAAAAGGGGATGATTATGTAATCCGCAAGGTTCCGTAAACATTACAGAAAGAAAACAAGTATCGTTACGAAATTCGTAAGTTTCCGT
The DNA here is from genome assembly GCF_000004515.6 of Glycine max. Lineage (NCBI taxonomy): Eukaryota > Viridiplantae > Streptophyta > Magnoliopsida > Fabales > Fabaceae > Glycine > Glycine max. The sequence goes on from NC_038243.2 coordinate 29,125,466, forward strand.
AACTTTACGAAAAAAGAATCACCAAAAAAAAGGCAGAGGGGGTGTACTTAGTAAAAATGGGGGTGCAAATAGCAACCAGGCCCACTTGGGCCCTCCAGAAGGCTGTTGCTTCTGGAGGAAGCAACCTGGCTCGCCTGGGCGAGCTGGGCGGCAACCATCTCCCCTATTTTGCTATAAATAGGGGAGGAAGTGAAGAAGAAAAGGGTTCAGCCCCTTAGGCACTTCTCTCTCTTTCGAATTTGCTTGGAAAAATTGTTTCCGTGAAGAAAATCTAAGCCGAGGCGCTTCCGAAACGTTTCCGTAACGTTTTCCGTAAGGAATTTCGCGAAGGTTTCGACCGTTCTTCGACATTCTTCATTCGTTCTTCATCGTTCTTCGATCTTCAACGGGTATTTTTATTCTCGTTTCATTTACTTTTTATACCCCCATTTGACGTGCTTAAGTCATTTTATTTAAGTCATTTCTCGCTTAAACTAAAAATAAAATAAATTTCCACCGATCGTTTGAATTGTATTATCTGTTAACTTCGGTTAAAATAAATTCCGACCGTTCGGTCGTGTCGTAACCACGTTGGAAATCAAAAAAGAGGTAAAAAATAATATAATAATAAAAAAAACATCTTTTAGTAAAATAAAGCGGAAAATCAATCGGACGTTTTTCTCTTTGGGATTTCTCATTCTTAATCGAATTGACTAATAACTAAGGTGAAACTAAGGCTAAAATCAACTCGCCTAGTCAAGCTCGTCCACAAAAATAGGTTTTGAATTTTATCATTTAAATTTCTTACTAAGTAAATGGATCATTTTCAAGGTCCAACGCCTTAAAATGATCACCTCTTAAGTAAAAAAGAATCACTTGATAAGAAAGAACTACGTAGGTCTGATTTTCTCATCCCAATTGAGGAATACGTAGGAGCAAAGGGAAACACCCTTGTCGACCACAAAAAGAGAAAAAAACATAAAAAGGGTATAAAGGATATAAGGACATAAAAGGGAACGTAAAAATCAAAGTCATGTTTGCACATTCGATTAAAGGCTGTCGTCACTTGTGATGGATGTGTGGGGTGCTAATACCTTCCCCGCGCGTAAATACAACTCCCGAGCCTTTCACTTAAAAGTTCGTAGATCGCGTCTTTTCTGGTTTTTCCGACGTTTTCCTCAAATAAACATTGGTGGCGACTCCGCGTGTATTCCTTTCGTGGGACACGCATCCCGCGAGTCACGCGTCGCCCTCCCGCCGAAGGGTAGGTTGCGACAGTTGGCGACTCCACTGGGGAATGTTTTTAGAGAGTTAGGCCATTTAATCTTGTGCAATATTTTACCGTGACTTATCCCTTTGTTGGTTTCCCTTCATTATGTTCTTGTGTATATAAACTCTTTATTGCTTTTAGTGCGTTTTAAAATGTATGCATGAGGTAAATATTTATTCATTTAATGCACACAAACACAAACACTATATGCACACACTGTGAGTGAAAAAGGGCCCTATACCCGAGTTCATGGGAACATAAGGACCGGAGGTGAATCTGTGATCATGCTAGGTCTCCGACTTGCTTGATTACAGTGAACCCTCATCTAGAGCTTTTCTCTTTGAAAACTTATTGTTGCTAGTAGTCCCTACTTCTGCGATATGTTCTTCGAAGAGAATGATACCTCTAGAAACTATCAAAAGAGATATGACTACCTTGGGGGTTATCACTAAATGCCTAGTTAGTTCTCTCCCTTATAGGTCCCTTAAATAGGGGGGTACGGAGCGAATACGCTGCGTGCCATTTTTCACAACTGCCATGCATAAGTATCATATACCCTTTTGCTTATGTTCAGTGAATATTGTCATACTATGTACATTCCCGTATTGTGTCTTTTGCATAGGCATCGCATATGGGTTCTGTCTTGATCCCTTCTGTAAACAAACCAACGGAGGGTCCGTGTCGCCTTCTTAAAAACGTACGTTGGGGCACTTTGCTACCCCTAGACATTGTATCTAAGAAGGGGACAAATTCCTCAGACCCCTGCATTCCTAGATTGCATCTGTGTCATATGCATTCCTTCATGCATTCATCCATTCCACCCATGAGATATCGGAGTTTTGATTTGCACCAGCTTTTTGTCTCACTTTAGTAAGCATGGGGACAAATCAAACCGGCAAGAGGTTTTACCAAGTCAAGGTTAAAAGCCTAGATACCACCAGCATCAAGGAATTAGGGCGGTTGATGGGACCTCTCCAAATGCAAGCCTTCCGCAGGACTTACGGAAAGATCTTAGAGTTGACCATAGCAGAGGTATCCATAGAAGCCATTGCATCACTCACCCAATACTACGACCAGCCTTTGAGATGCTTCACGTTCGGAGACTTCCAATTAGTACCAACCATTGAAGAATTTGAGGAAATTCTAGGATGTCCTCTCGGGGGAAGAAAACCATATCTTTCCTCCGGGTGTCTCCCCTCTTTGAGCAGAATTGCAACTATGGTCAAGGATTCAGCAAGAGGTTTGGATCGCATAAAACAGACTCGGAACGGCATAGCGGGCCTACCACGGAGGTACCTAGAAGACAAGGCGAGGGGTATGGCCAATCAAGGAGATTGGGTCCCGTTTATGGATGTGTTAGCTTTGCTAATTTTTGGGGTCGTCCTCTTTCCAAACGTGGATGGTTTGGTGGACCTAGCAGCAATCGACGCTTTCCTTGCATACCACCATAGCAAGGAAAGTCCGGTGGTAGCTGTTCTGGCAGATTTATTTGACACATTTGACCGAAGGTGCGAAAAGAGTAGCGCACGGATCGTCTGTTGCTTGCCCGCCCTCTGTGTTTGGTTAGTTTCGCACTTGTTCCAGCAAGACACAAGGCATCCATGTCCGCTCCTCAGCCATCGCTCGTGTACTGAAAAGAGGAGAATAGATTGGGACCAGCTTTTGGCCGGGATAGGAGGTAGAACAATCAATTGGTTCCCCCGATGGAAGGAAGGAAAGGAAGGAGTCCTTTTCTCATGTGGAGGATACCCAAACATTCCGCTGATAGGAACGAGGGGTTGTATTAACTACAATCCCGCGCTCGCTATAAGACAACTAGGGTACCCCATGAGGGGAGCACCGACGGAAGAAAGCATGTCTCCTTTCCTTGTGAGGGATTTCGGCGCACAAAATTTCAAGGCTATACAAAGAATCCATAAGGCATGGGAAACCCCGTTAAGGAAAGATCAAGAACTTAGGGGCATTCGTAATGGCATCATTGGTGGGTACCATGAATGGCTGAAAGTTCATATACGAGGTTTAGATTGGCTCGCCAAGTTAAAAGTCGTCAGCGAAGAGAGTTTTGAAGCACCGGAAGAGGACGAAGAAGTCCAAGCTCTCAAAAGCGAGTTAGGAAAGGCGAAACTTGCCAAGGAGAAGTTCAAGTTGGCCGCTACACACATCCGGAAGGAGTGTGCCGGATTACGGGAAGAGAATGCAACTACCGCAAGAGCCCTTGAACAAGAGACCAAGAGGGCTCGCAAGGAAGAGTATGGCCGGAATAAATTTCGCGGAGCTCTGTGGGGTAGCAAAAATGAACTCAAGCTGCGAAGGGAAGAGAGGGACCAGTCGCGAGCACATAGCATGGTTTTGAAAGAGGAGTTAGTTGCCTGTTCAAGGTCCAAAAGAAGCTTGTCTCAGCGTTTATGCGAGACGGAGACCAACATGCTAGCTATCATCGCCAAGTACCAAGAAGAGTTAGGTCTAGCCACGACCCACGAGCATAGGATCGCGGACGAGTATGCTCAAGTATACGCGGAAAAAGAGGCTAGAGGAAGGGTGATCGACTCTTTACACCAAGAGGCAACCATGTGGATGGATCGGTTTGCTCTTACCTTGAACGGGAGTCAAGAACTTCCCCGCTTGTTAGCCAAGGCCAAGGTGATGGCAGACACCTACTCCGCCCCCGAAGAGATTCATGGGCTTCTCGGCTATTGTCAGCATATGATAGACTTAATGGCCCACATAATTAGAAATCGTTAGGAAACTTGTATGGTCTCTCAGACCTTGACTAGATACGACTTTCTTTTTGAAAATAAAAAGAGTTGGTCCCATGTTTCTACTCCAAAAAGCTTGTGCAAATCAAATCACAACTACATTTCATCTCTAGCATGCATTTTCTTTCTTTCTTTACCCACTCCTCACGTTTGGTTTTTTTAGGGAAAAACACCATAACTAAACGCGCCACAAGGCATCCCTATCGCACCAGATCCAAATCTAGAACGATGGGTGATCAAGAGGAGACACAGGAACAAATGAAAGCCGACATGTCGGCTCTGAAAGAACAAATGGCCTCCATGATGGAGGCCATGTTAGGTATGAGGCAGCTCATGGAGAAGAACGCGGCCACCGCTGCCGCTGCCAGTTCGGCTGCCGAAGCAGACCCAACTCTCTTGGCAACTGCGCACCATCCTCCCTCAAACGTAGTAGGACGGGGAAGGGACGCACTGGGGCACGATGATAGCCCTCACCTGGGATACAACCGAGCGGCTTACCCTTATGGATTGCCGCCCAACTACTCACCACCCGTCTTGCAAGACGATGCGGGCCATATTGCTTCTCCCGTCCTTGAAAGAGAGCCCCCTCAACAGCCCGAAGAAGTCCATAAAGACCCTTAAGGCTATGCTCGAAGGGATGTCGAGTTCTATCCCCCGATCCCCGAAGGGCCGGCACCCAGCACGTTGCCTCAGCCCAACATCGCAACACAACCAATAGTTTTGTCCACGGAAGGACCATCCCCGGCAACTGAGGAAAGGAGGAAGCTCGATCTCCTTGAGGAAAGATTGAGGGCCGTGGAAGGATTTGGGGACTATCCATTCGCAGACATGACGGATCTTTGCTTAGTACCCGATGTTGTTATCCCCCCGAAGTTCAAAGTGCCGGACTTCGACAAGTATAAAGGGACGACTTGTCCCAAAAACCATCTCAAGATGTACTGCCGCAAGATGGGCGCACACTCTAAGGACGAGAAGCTATTAATACACTTCTTTCAAGATAGCTTGGCCGGAGTCGCGGTAGTGTGGTACACTAATTTGGAAGCTTCCCGTATCCGTACTTGGAAGGATCTGATTACTGGCTTCCTAAGGCAATATCAGTACAATTCTGATATGGCTCCCGACCGCACTCAACTGCAGAATATGTTCAAGAAAGAGGGTGAAACCTTTAAAGAATATGCGCAGCGGTGGAGAGATTTGGCGGCACAAGTAGCTCCTCCCATGGTTGAGAGAGAGATGATCACCATGATGGTAGACACTCTACCAGTGTTCTACTATGAGAAGCTAGTAGGTTACATGCCGTCCAGCTTCGCGGATCTAGTATTCGCCGGGGAAAGAATCGAGGTAGGATTGAAAAGAGGAAAGTTTGATTACGTTTCCTCCACGAGTGCGAATGCCAAAAGAATCGGGGCAACAGGGGCAAAAAGGAAGGAAGGAGATGCCCATGCCGTCTCTTCAACACCCGCGTGGGTCAAACCCCAGCAAACGCCTCATGGTACCCATCAGTATGCGCAACATCACCCGAGCTTCTCGGCTCATACCGGGAATGCCTCTAGCTCAACACCCGTGCAGCCTAAGGCACCCACCCAGAGGGAAGCTCCCCAAGTTCCAACTCCGAACACGACTCGCCCGGCCGGTAATTCCAACACGACAAGGAACTTCCCTCCGAGGCCATTTCAAGAATTCACCCCACTCCCAATGACGTACGAAGACCTCTTGCCATCCCTCATCGCCAATCATTTGGCCGTGGTAACTCCCGGAAGGGTTCTCCAACCCCCTTTCCCAAAATGGTATGACCCTAATGCAACTTGCAAGTACCATGGGGGTGTCCCGGGACATTCCGTTGAAAAATGCTTGGCCCTTAAATACAAGGTCCAACATTTGATGGATGCTGGATGGCTGACCTTCCAAGAGGATCGGCCCAATGTGAGAACCAACCCGCTCGCCAATCATGGAGGGGGAGCAATTAACGCCGTTGAGTCCGATAGACCGCGCAAGTCTAAACCTTTAAGGGATGTGGCAACCCCTAGGAGGTTTATCTTCGAGGCCCTACAAAAGGGAGGTGTGATTCCCCATAGTGGGTGTAAGGAGGAATTGTTACAGCGGATGATAGATCAAGGTCGACTAGAAGTCAGCAGTGAAGGAAAAGAAGAGCAGCATATATGCATGCAGTCCACGGATGTGAGCTGTGTTGCGAAGTCCAAACCCTTGGTGATATACTTCACTAAAAGCGCAGCTTCGCAGAAGCCCGGACACCCCTCAGCAGCTAAACCTGTTCCTTTCCCATACCAAAGTAGCCACGCAGTACCATGGAGATATACACCTCCGAGGGGGAAGGAAGAAGAAGTCACCGACGTCAGCTCGTTGTCAGCTAAAGTAACAAATATCATGGGACTGAGTGGTGTGACCTGTAGTGGTCGTGTGTTCGCGCCTCCGGACCTACCAGTCCAACCCGCGGACGTCAAGGGAAAAGGAAAAGTGGTGGAGGAACAAGATGGCGAAGCACCCCACGCTTCGAATAAAGATATTCCGGTAAAGGGCCTCCCGCAGAAAAAGGATGGTAAAAAGGAGGTGTCGCTAGAGGAAGCCAGCGAGTTCCTCCGTATAATTCAGCAGAGCGAATTCAAGGTTATCGAACAGCTCAACAAAACCCCGGCCAGGGTCTCGCTGTTGGAGTTACTTATGAGCTCCGAGCCTCATCGGGCTCTGCTAGTAAAAGTTCTGAACGAGGCCCAAGATATCTCGGTAGAAGGTTTCGGAGGGCTGGTCAACAATATCACTGCCAACAACTATCTTGCCTTCGCCGAAGAAGAAATCCCCGCCGAGGGGAGAGGGCATAATAAGGCTTTACACGTATCAGTCAAGTGTATGGACCATATCGTAGCCAAGGTGCTCATCGATAATGGTTCCAGTTTAAACGTGATGCCTAAGAGCACTTTGGAGAAATTACCATTCAATGCTTCCCACTTAAAGCCGAGTTCGATGGTGGTTCGTGCCTTCGATGGCACTCGCCGAGAGGTTAGGGGAGAGATCGATCTCCCAGTACAAATAAGCCCTCACACCTGTCAAGTCACCTTCCAAATAATGGATATTAACCCCCCCTACAGCTGTCTGTTGGGGCGCCCGTGGATCCACTCAGTGGGAGTTGTGCCCTCTACACTCCACCAAAAGTTGAAATTCGTAGTGGAGGGGCACTTGGTCATCGTGTCAGGCGAGGAAGACATCTTGGTGAGCTGCCCATCCTCTATGCCTTATGTGGAAGCCGCAGAAGAATCGTTAGAAACCACTTTCCAGTCTTTTGAGGTGGTCAGCATTTCCTCCGTGGACTCCTTCTCTGGGCAGCCTTGCCTGTCCGATGCAGCAGTAATGATGGCCCGAGTTATGTTAGGGAACGGTTACGAACCCGGAATGGGTTTAGGCAAGGACAATGGCGGCATAACTAGTCTGATAAATGCCAAAGGAAATCGTGGGAAGTATGGTTTAGGCTATAAGCCCACTCAGGCGGATATGAAAAGAAGCATCGCGGGAAGGAAGAGCAGTGGTCAAAGCTCGCGTTGGAGACAAGAAAGTGAAAGAAGCTCGCCCTGCCACATAAGTAGAAGCTTTATAAGCGCGGGTCTGGGAGACAAAGGTCAAGTGGTCGCGATATGCGAAGATGATGTTCCGAGTACATTGGATTTGGTACGACCATGCCTTCCTGATTTCCAGCTGGGAAATTGGCGAGTGGAGGAACGCCCCGGCATTTACGCAACAAGCATAATGTAAACCTTTACAGTTTTTAAAAGCTCTATAGTTGGGCCCAGGCTTTAGAGTTTTTCCTTTTGTTAAGGCTTTGTGTCTTTTGTTTTTGAATTTATAATACAAGGATCTTTCTTCATCTGTTCCTACGTCTCTACCCATTCTCATTCATTTGCATGTTTACTTCTTTTTTTGAAACGGCAGATCCGATGACGAGTCCCCCGAAGGTACTAATACCTGGGACCCGCCTATCGACTTCGAGCAAGAAATGAGTCAAACGGAAGATGAAGGAAACGAGGATGTGGGACTTCCCACAGAATTAGAAAGAATGGTCACCCATGAGGACCAAGAAATGGGACCTCATCAAGAAGATACAAAGCTGGTAGACTTAGGAATTGGCAGTGGAAAAAGGGAAGTAAAGATAGGTACAAATATTACCGCACCTATTCGTGAGGAATTAATAATCCTGCTAAAGGACTACCAAGACATCTTTGCTTGGTCATACCAAGATATGCCCGGTTTGAGTTCTGACATTGTACAACACCGATTACCTCTAAATCCCGAGTGTTCCCCGGTAAAGCAGAAACTGAGAAGGATGAAGCCCGAAACATCCTTGAAGATAAAAGAAGAAGTGAAGAAGCAATTTGACGCTGGATTTCTGGCCGTCGCTCGGTATCCAGAATGGGTTGCCAACATCGTACCGGTTCCTAAGAAAGATGGGAAAGTACGAATGTGTGTGGATTATCGAGACCTGAATCGGGCCAGTCCCAAGGACAATTTTCCTTTACCACACATCGATATCCTCATAGATAACACGACCAATTTCGCTTTATTTTCCTTCATGGACGGTTTCTCCGGTTACAATCAGATAAAGATGGCGCCCGAGGATATGGAAAAGACTACTTTCGTCACCCTGTGGGGGACGTTCTGTTACAAGGTGATGTCCTTTGGACTCAAGAATGCCGGGGCAACTTATCAACGGACCATGGTAGCTTTGTTCCATGATATGATGCATCAAGAGATCGAGGTATATGTGGACGACATAATTGCTAAATCTAAATCTGAGGAAGAACACCTTGTCAACCTGCGGAAGTTGTTTGAAAGGCTTAAGAAATATCAATTAAGGTTGAACCCCGCCAAGTGTACCTTTGGGGTCAAATCAGGGAAATTACTTGGGTTCATTGTAAGCCAGAAAGGGATAGAGGTAGACCCCGAAAAGGTGAAGGCTATCCTTGAGATGCCAGAACCCCGTACAGAGAGGCAAGTCCGAGGTTTCCTGGGACGCTTGAATTATATTGCTAGATTCATATCGCAGCTCACCGCCATTTGTGAGCCGTTGTTCAAGCTCTTATGCAAAAACCAAACTAATCGCTAGAATGAGGATTGCCAAGAAGCTTTTGGAAGGATCAAGAAGTGCCTTATGAATCCTCCCGTGCTTATGCCACCAGTACCTGGAAGGCCTCTCATTTTGTACATGACAATCTTAGACGAGTCAATGGGGTGTATGCTGGGGCAACATGACGAATCCAGAAAGAAAGAGCGCGCTGTTTACTACCTAAGTAAGAAGTTCACGACCTGTGAAATGAATTACTCCTTGCTCGAAAGAACGTGTTGTGCTTTAGTATGGGCATCCCATCGCCTAAGGCAGTACATGCTGAGCCATACTACCTGGTTGATATCCAAGATGGACCCGGTTAAGTACATCTTTGAAAAGCCAGCTCTCACGGGACGAATCACCCGGTGGCAAGTCCTGCTATCCGAGTTTGATATAGTCTACGTCACCCAAAAGGCGATAAAAGGAAGCGCCTTAGCAGATTATTTGGCTCAACAGCCTCTTAACGACTATCAGCCCATGCATCCTGAATTCCCGGATGAGGACATCATGGCCTTGTTTGAGGAAAAATTGGACGAAGATCGGGACAAATGGACCGTATGGTTTGACGGAGCGTCAAACATTCTAGGCCATGGCGTTGGGGCAGTATTGGTCTCTCCGGACAATCAATGTGTACCTTTCACAGCCAGGCTAGGATTCGACTGCACCAACAACATGGCCGAATATGAAGCATGTGCCCTGGCCGTCCAGGCAGCGATTGACTCCAACGTCAAACTACTCAAGGTGTACGGCGACTCAGCGTTGGTAATCCATCAGCTGAGAGGGGAATGGGAAACTAGAGATCCCAAGCTGATACCCTACAAAGCCTATATCAAGGAATTGGCTAAGACCTTTGATGAGATCTCCTTCCATCATGTTCCCCGCGAGAAAAATCAAATGGCGGATGCACTTGCTACTTTGGCGTCTATGTTTCAGCTAACACCGCACGGGGATCTACCTTACATTGAATTTTGGTGTCGTGGAAAACCCGCGCATTGTTGCCAGGTAGAAGAGGAACGGGACGGAAAGCCTTGGTATTTCGACATCAAGCGATATGTCGTAAGCAAAGAATACCCGCCAGAAATTGCCGACAATGATAAGAGGACATTAAGAAGGTTGGCCGCCGGTTTCTTCATGAGTGGGAGTATACTGTATAAGAGAAATCACGACATGACACTCCTGCGGTGTGTGGATGCCAGGGAGGCAAATCACATGATCGAGGAAGTCCATGAGGGCTCGTTTGGAACGCACGCCAACGGGCATGCTATGGCCCGGAAGATCCTAAGAGCAGGTTATTACTGGCTTACCATGGAAAGTGATTGTTGTGTCCATGTGAGGAAATGCCACAAATGTCAAGCGTTCGCAGATAATGTCAACGCTCCACCACATCCTCTGAATGTCATGTCCGCCCCTTGGCCTTTCTCCATGTGGGGAATAGATGTCATCGGGGCCATTGAGCCCAATGCCTCGAATGGTCATCCTTTCATCCTCGTGGCGATAGATTATTTCACCAAGTGGGTCGAGGCGGCTTCCTATACCAGTGTCACGAGGGGTGTAGTGGTCAGGTTCATTAAGAAAGAGATCATCTACCGATATGGTTTGCCAAGGAAGATTATCACAGACAACGGCACCAACCTGAATAACAAGATGATGGGGGAAATGTGCGAGGAGTTTAAAATCCAACATCACAATTCCACACCCTACCGGCCAAAGATGAATGGAGCCGTGGAAGCGGCCAATAAGAATATAAAAAAGATTATCCAAAAGATGACCGTGTCATACAGAGATTGGCACGAAATGCTCCCCTTTGCATTACACGGTTACCGAACTTCAGTGCGAACGTCAACTGGGGCAATGCCGTTCTCATTGGTATATGGGATAGAGGCTGTATTACTGTTTGAGGTAGAAGTCCCGTCATTAAGGATCTTGGCAGAATCCGGATTAAAGGAATCCGAGTGGGCTCAAACGCGCTATGACCAGCTCAACCTCATTGAGGGTAAGCGCTTAACGGCCATGAGTCATGGGCGTTTGTACCAGCAAAGAATGAAGAGTGCATTCGACAAGAAAGTACGCTTGCGCAAGTTCCATGAGGGAGACCTTGTCCTAAAGAAAATGTCCCATGCTGTCAAGGACCATCGAGGGAAATGGGCCCCGAACTACGAAGGGCCTTTTGTTGTGAAGAGGGCTTTTTTCCGGAGGAGCCCTGGTGCTTACCAACATGGATGGTGAAGAGTTACCTTCACCCGTGAATTCTGATGTCGTCAAGCGATATTATGCTTAGAATCTGGGGCAATTAAGGATGTCGCTGCATGTTCTTTATCATTATGTGTTTTCTGGATTTCCCCCAGGGATTTCCCGTCTGCTATATCTCTCGTTACAATCTTTCAAAGAAATGAACGTGGATTCGAGGCTTTAGTCCTCACGTTGGTTTCAAACCTTGCATTTGATTTGTGATCACCTGAGCCCTTCCGCTCAGTTCGTGGGATGCCCCAAGCGCTTAATTAAAATTGAACCTAAACCAACTTTTGCTAAAATTTGCTGCGTTTGAAAACATTTATGCATATGCATACGCATGCATATTGTTGTGGTAAAACAGGGGCAGGATCATCTTGAGTTACCTTCTGGGGTGGGGACAAAACGTGGACAGCAGAAACCAATCAAGCTAAAACAATGACGCGGTCAAGATTGGCCGAACCTGGTTGTTTATTACTTGCAGGTACTTAGGAACGGATGCAAGTGGGGATGGGGTCACGACCGACTGATCGTTGCCCTTTCTCTGCGCTAGACAAGCAGAGAACGTCGCTGCAAGGCAGCCCCGTATCCTATGTATTCGCAGTTGTCTTACTATTTGTTTGTTTTAAAAATAAGTAATCAACGCTTAATTCTAACTTAAGTAAGTTCAAGTTAGGCAAAGCGCTAAACCATAAGGAAGGAGGGGACATGGTTAATGTTCCTCTCAAAAAAAAAAAATGCAGGTTAGCTCGCCTGGGCGAGCCACCCCTGCACCAAATTATAAGAATGACGAAAGGAGGGACGTTTTTGCATTCAAAAACCTTTTTTTCCCCCTTTCAAAAGCCATACCCACGGGATTTACGAGTTTGCAGCCCTAGGGTCATCATTTTTTGCATTTTTTTGATTCCGTTTTGCGCTTTTGTTCATCACCAACAAGTAAGTATTCCATCCCTAAGTTTTAGCTTTTCATTGGTGTATTTTGGTCTCCTTTTGGTGCTCTAAAATGTGGGAATATGCTCAAATATGTGGGGCAATTTTGGTTTGTTTTCTTGCTTGATTGGGTTGAATTGGGGGTTTGTATGGGATGGCCCTAGGCCTATAATGCATTTTGAAGCAATGGGACATGCCACATTGTCCCCGTTCTCTTGCTATTGATACCTAAACGCGCGCCCACCAAGTGTTCGGTGAAATGCCTCAATGGCATTAGCGCGTGGTTTTCATAGGGAAACAACCCGTGGGGCCTTTTGGTTTGCACATATTTTCTTTTTTTTTGGGGCATGCATTCATTCCCGAAAAGGCTAGAGTAATTGCCCCACATATATCCTAGGCCTAGGAACCAAAGTTTTATACAAAAAGAAACACAAGAGGAGGTGCATATTGGGTAAAGTTACCCTTTTTGGCCAGCAATCAGCTATGAGCCACGCTACAATAATTTCCCTACGCCTAGATGTTTAGGAATTTTGCTCCTCATAAATGTGTAGGTTTAGAATAGGTAGCTAAATACCTTTGGCAATTTACACTTTGGGTGTGGTAGCAAAATACTTGGATGTATGTACATGTAATTTTTGGTAGTCAAAATGTCTCGCAAAAAAATATAAATATGTTGCATGTTTTGTAAAGGAAATACCTTACAAAAATACCTTTTAATTTGAATACAATTTTAGTCAGCAAAAGAAAATGTACTTGAATTTGCATGCGGCTTTAGGTAGCAAAAACACTTGAGTAAAGCATGAAATGTATCACCTTATTGTGTAGATAGCCAAGATTCATCACAAAGTTTGTATATGCATAAGTATTAGAAATACCGGAATGTGCACATGTGCAATTTTTGGTACCCCAAATGCTTTGAGTACGCATGTATGTAAATTTAGCCAAGGAAGTTCATGAGATGTAGGTAACAAATACACCTTGGAAGTACATATAAATAATCTAGGTAACGAAGGTGCCTTGATTGTATATGGGTGCATTTTTCTTAGTTATAAGAATGTCTTGTGCAAGTGAACGTTCGTAAAGAAGTATGCGCATAAGCTTGCTCTAAATTTACATTGATGTTTGTATTTATTGGAGGAGGTTGTATGCCATTTTTGTTTTAAGAGTAGCATTCCTTGGTAAAACTAACTTTCCAAATGTTTGCCTTCGCAGGAAATGGCCCCGAGGAAGCTTGCCTCAAAGAGGTCCAGGAAGGATAAGGCGGCCGAAGGGACTAGTTCTGCTCCTGAGTATGACAGTCACCGCTTTAGGAGCGCTGTACACCAGCAGCGTTTCGAGGCCATCAAGGGATGGTCGTTTCTCCGGGAGCGACGCGTCCAGCTCAGGGACGACAAGTATACTGATTTCCAGGAGGAAATAGGGCGCCGGCGGTGGACATCACTGGTTACCCCCATGGCCAAGTTCGATCCAGAAATAGTCCTTGAGTTTTATGCCAATGCTTGGCCAACAGAGGAGGGCGTGCGTCACATGAGATCCTGGGTAAGGGGTCAGTGGATCCCGTTTGATGCCGACGCTATCGGCCAGCTCCTGGGATATCCGTTGGTGTTGGAAGAGGGCCAGGAATGCGAGTATGGCCAGAGGAGGAACCGGTCTGATGGGTTCGATGAGGAGGCCATCGCCCAGTTACTATGTATACCGGGGCAGGATTTTTCCCGGACTGCTGCAGGGAGGCGAGTGCGAATCATGCGCACCAACATAACCACCCTGACTCAGATATGGATGACTCTGCTGCTCAGCAACATCCTGCCCACCGATCATAATTCCGACCTCCCCATGCCGAAGTGTCAACTGGTGTATGGCGCCTACTAGGCACCCTTTGGACCTAGATAAGTCCAACAGGGCCCTGGGATTTCCCTCGCTGATCACAGGACTCTGCCAGTCATTCGGAGTCCCCGTTGCACCTACCAAGGTAATTCGGCCGCCCATCACCCGAGCTTTTATTGAGAAGTACTGTACCCAGAGACAGGCTCAGGGTGATGCTCCACAGGCCGCAGGCGCGCCACCACCACCTCATCAGGCTGGCCAGGCTGGGGCATTTGACATGGAGCAGTATTTACGGCATTTGGTTCGCCAGCAGGCAGCCAACCACCGGGCACATGTGCAGACCCATGATTGTCTGTACCAGATGAGCCTCAGCATGCAGAGCCAGGGCTTCGCTTCTTTTTCATGCCCTACTCCAGACCAGTTCAGGGCAGAGGTCGCATGGCCCGGGGATTGGCCCGAGGCCCAAGCAGGAGAGGCTCCCCCAGAAGCTCCCGGCGATGGAGAAGAGGCCCACGAGGACGAGGAGATGGCCGATTTGCTTGACTTCTTGGGAGGGAGTGGAGATACATGACTCGGAGATCCCCAGATTCATGTTTTCTTTCATATTTCTTTTATCATTTTTATGTTATGTTTTGACTTGAGAGACTAATGTTTGTTTTTGTTGTTTTGATTGTCATTTGTACAGCGCATGCATTTTTGTTTGGATTGTTGCGTTAGTGTTTATATATCATTACTATCAATGATGTTTGAAATTCTGGAACCGTGTAGAGTTCTTCGTTTAGGAACATCGTCCAAAAAAATATAATAATAAAACGAACAAAAAAACAAAAAAAATAGACAAATAAAAATCAAAAAAGAGAGGAAAAAGAAAGCAAGTAAGGAAAAAAGATGGAAAAAGAAAAATAAGTTGTCTAGCTGAAAAACCGACATGCTTTTGAGAAGAGATGACTTCCAACTTTTCTTTGAAAAAATTCATTGATCATTACCAATTTTTGAAAAAAAGTGTGTATACACCTGAAGGGTGAACGCTGTGAAAATTTTCCCGGACGCCCGAAATGGACTCGGGTGAATGCACAAATTGATAAAAGAACATATTTTGGAAACATTGGGTTGATTTAAAATAGAGGAAATGAATCCTGAGCCCTAGCATCACATGACCATAAAAATTTGACACTTGAGTGTCCACATAAGTGCATGCATGACCAGTTTTGCATAAAATTTCCAAATCATCATTTTTGCATTTGTGTCATGGAAATAATGTGGGGCATCCCTTTTATCCTTGAACCAAACCAAACCCCGCCATGTATCATGCCTGGTCATTCTACAAGTCTTGAGCCAAAATCCTGACTCACCATAAACCTTGACCCAGGGTGAGAATGTCAATCTTTACCCTCGAAAAAAAAAAAAGAGGAAAAGAAGGAAAATTTCCAATCAAAGAGAAAGCAAAAAGAAAAGAAAGGAAGTTCCCAATCAAAGAGTGGGATAAAGCAAAAAGAAAAGAAAGAAAATTCCCAACCAAAGAATGGGAGAAAGTAAAAAAAGGAAGGAAAGAAAGTTCCTGATCAAAGAAACTAGAAGAAATGTGCAGAAAGGTCTTTTTGACCAGACAATATCTGAACAATACAGAATTGTCACCAAATGAACAAGAGGAAGAAAAGGAAACCATGACCTAAAAGTGGTCTTCTCCCTTTGATTACCAACCGAAATCCTGTGCGTCGGTGACTTGCTCGCCCCGCGCAAAACAAAAACAGAAAAGGAAAAGGGCGAAAACACGCAAAAGCCGAAAAACCCACCAAAAGAACCCATTCCCAAGGGAAGCCCTATTGATCCATGATCACGCATGTAATTTTTGATTTGATAGGAAATAATTTGCAAAGTCAAGTCATGACATATATATGGTTCGGAATTAGGATAAAACACTTACCTGTGCGAGATTGATACACTTTGAGTGGATTTCTTCTATTTTTGTCGAACCCAGTGTTTCCTCTACATGGTCATTTAGAAACGAAATGCTAACATCCAAAATCTCATTTATGGTCATGGGGGATTTCATCAACATACTCTCCTTCCCCGGTAAACGCATTGTTCTTTTCACTCGAAAAAAAAGCATATGCTGCTCTAATCAGTTGGAATATTTGTCTCTTTACTAAAGCATGTTTGCATTTTTAGTGAAGAAAACACCGAGACTTTTTCAAGTCTCACAAGTTATCCAGAACTACGTAGGTCTGAGTTCCTCATTGGAGGATACGTAGGAGCAAGAGCCTTGCTTTTGTCGACCACACCACCTTTTGCTGTCATGACCCAAGAGCTGGTAACCCGCGGAGACACCTTACAGTTATCCGCACCTCGTCATTCAGTGACCCCAAGTGTGATTGATGAGCAAAGGCCAGTGAGGTCATTTGCACCCTTTCCGGAGATGTCAACATCTTCCGCTCGAGACTTTTTCAAGTCTCACAAGTTATCTAGAACTACATAGGTCTGAGTTCCTCATTGGAGGATACGTAGGAGCAAGAGCATTGCTTTTGTCGGCCACCCCACAAGATCTGTCATACTGACCCTGAGGTCATGTGACATGCGGAGACAAAATTTGGTCATTCCGCACCCCTTGCCATTCAGACACAGTCGTGTCCGATGGCGCATATAGACAAAATTTGGTCATTCTGCACCCTTTGTCATCCAGAGGCGGCGGGCCCGATGACATGCGGAGACAAAATTTGGTCATTCCGCACCCCTTTGCCATTCAGACACAGTCGTGTCCGATGGTACGCAGAGACAAAATTTGGTCATTCTGCACCCTTTGTCATCCAGAGGCGGCAGACCCGATGACATGCGGAGACAAAATTTGGTCATTCCGCAACGCTTGCCATTCAGACACAGTCGTGTCCGATGGTACGCAGAGACAAAATTTGGTCATTCTGCACCCTTTGTCATCCAGAGGCGGCAGGCCCGATGACATGCGGAGACAAAATTTGGTCATTCCGCACCCCTTGCCATTCAGACACAGTCGTGTCCGATGGCGCGCAGAGACAAAATTTGGTCATTCTGCACCCTTTTGTCATCCAGAGGCGGCGAGCCCGATGACACGCGGAGACAAAATTTGGTCATTCCGCACCCCTTTGCCATTCAGACACAGTCGTGTCCGATGGTACGCAGAGACAAAATTTGGTCATTCTGCACCCTTTGTCATCCAGAGGCGGCGGGCCCGATGACATGCAGAGACAAAATTTGGTCATTCCGCACCCCTTTGCCATTCAGACACAGTCGTGTCCGATGGTACGCAGAGACAAAATTTGGTCATTCTGCACCCTATGTCATCCAGAGGCGGCAGGCCCGATGACATGCGGAGACAAAATTTGGTCATTCCGCAACGCTTGCCATTCAGACACAGTCGTGTCCGATGGTACGCAGAGACAAAATTTGGTCATTCTGCACCCTTTGTCATCCAGAGGCGGCGGGCCCGATGACATGCGGAGACAAAATTTGGTCATTCCGCACCCCTTGCCATTCAGACACAGTCGTGTCTGATGGCGCGCAGAGACAAAATTTGGTCATTCTGCACCCTTTTGTCATCCAGAGGCGGCGAGCCCGATGACACGCGGAGACAAAATTTGGTCATTCCGCACCCCTTTGCCATTCAGACACAGTCGTGTCCGATGGTACGCAGAGACAAAATTTGGTCATTCTGCACCCTTTGTCATCCAGAGGCGGCGGGCCCGATGACATGCAGAGACAAAATTTGGTCATTCCGCACCCCTTTGCCATTCAGACACAGTCGTGTCTGATGGTACGCAGAGACAAAATTTGGTCATTCTGCACCCTTTGTCATCCAGAGGCGGCAGGCCCGATGACATGCGGAGACAAAATTTGGTAATTCCGCACCCCTTGCCATTCAGACACAGTCGTGTCCGATGGTACGCAGAGACAAAATTTGGTCATTCTGCACCCTTTGTCATCCAGAGGCGGCGGGCCCGATGACATGCGGAGACAAAATTTGGTCATTCCGCACCCCTTGCCATTCAGACACAGTCGTGTCCGATGGCGCGCAGAGACAAAATTTGGTCATTCGGCACCCTTTTGTCATCCAGAGGCGGCGGGCCCGATGACACGCGGAGAAAAAATTTGGTCATTCCGCACCCCTTTGCCATTCAGACACAGTCGTGTCCGATGGCACGCAGAGACAAAATTTGGTCATTCTGCACCCTTTTGTCATCCAGAGGCGGCGGACCCGATGACACGCGGAGACACCTTACGGTTATCCGCACCCTTTTGTCATCCAGAGGCGGCGGGCCCGATGACAAGCAGAGGCCAATGTGGTCATTCTGCACCCTTCGTCAATCGCGGCCGACAAGCCCGTTGACACGCGGAGAATTACATCATCTTTCGCACTTACAGGATCTGTCATACTGACTTTTGAGTCACGCTGACGGGCGGAAATACCCGAGTGGTTATCTGTATAAACATTCTTTTGCTATCTGTAAGACAGAACGCTTGATAGCAGACAGAGACTGACACCGTCTTCTGCACCTTTTGTTCCCCCGGGAACAACAAGTCATTTGCATGCGGAAATTATATTGTCGCCCGCGACTCTCGTCAACCGAGAGGAACGAAATTAGTGTCTTATCTTTACTTTCCTTTTATTTCCAATAAAAGACAAGTAAAGAGGGGCAACTGTCATACCCTAATTTCGTCCGGGGACCTTTGCTTGATGACATGCGACCTTTGTTTGGTCCTTGTAAGGTGCTTGGAACCCATCATTAGGAAATTTGTGAAATTCCGAGACATGCCGAAAAACAAAAGAAAATATTGATGCACAATCTGTAAAGGTTCTGTGACACACCGGAAATCAAATGGAAGCATCGTTGCATAATTAGTGAGGTTCCGTAACATTCCGTAAGTCAAAAAGGGGATGATTATGTAATCCGCAAGGTTCCGTAAATATTACGGAAAGAAAACAAGTATCGTTACGAAATTCGTAAGTTTCCGTAACTTTACGAAAAAAGAATCACCAAAAAAAGGCAAAGGGGGGTGTACTTAGTAAAAATGGGGGTGCAAATAGCAACCAGGCCCACTTGGGCCCTCCAGAAGATTCCTCCAGAAGGCTGTTGCTTCTGGAGGAAGCAACATGGCTCGCCTGGGCGAGCTGGGCGGCAACCATCTCCCCTATTTTGCTATAAATAGGGGAGGACGTGAAGAAGAAAAGGGTTCAGCCCCTTAGGCACTTCTCTCTCTTTCGAATTTGCTTGGAAAAATTGTTTCCGTGAAGAAAATCTAAGCCGAGGCGCTTCCGAAACGTTTCCGTAACGTTTTCCGTAAGGAATTTCGTGAAGGTTTCGACCGTTCTTCGACGTTCTTCATTCGTTCTTCATCGTTCTTCGATCTTCAACGGGTAAGTACCTCGAACCAAGCTTTTCGATTCATTCTATGTACCCGTGGTGGTCCACATTGTATTTCGTGTATTTTTATTCTCGTTTCATTTACTTTTTATACCCCCTTTTGACGTGCTTAAGTCATTTCTCGCTTAAACTAAAAATAAAATAAATTTCCACCGATCGTTTGAATTGTATTATCCGTTAACTTCGGTTAAAATAAATTCCGACCGTTCGGTCGTGCCGTAACCACGTTGGAAATCAAAAAAGAGGTAAAAAATAATATAATAATAAAAAAAAACATCTTTTAGTAAAATAAAGCGGAAAATCAATCGGACGTTTTTCTCTTTGGGATTTCTCATTCTTATTCGAATTGACTAATAACTAAGGTGAAACTAAGGCTAAAATCAACTCGCCTAGTCAAGCTCGTCCACAAAAATAGGTTTTGAATTTTATCATTTAAATTTCTTACTAAGTAAATGGATCATTTTCAAGGTCCAACGCCTTAAAATGATCACCTCTTAAGTAAAAAAGAATCACTTGATAAGAAAGAACTACGTAGGTCTGATTTTCTCATCCCAATTGAGGAATACGTAGGAGCAAAGGGAAACACCCTTGTCGACCACAAAAAGAGAAAAAAATATAAAAAGGGTATAAAGGATATAAGGACATAAAAGGGAACGTAAAAATCAAAGTCATGTTTGCACATTCGATTAAAGGCTGCCGTCCCTTGTGATGGACGTGTGGGGTGCTAATACCTTCCCCGCGCGTAAATACAACTCCCAAGCCTTTCACTTAAAAGTTCTTAGATCGCGTCTTTTCCGGTTTTTCCGACGTTTTCCTCAAATAAACGTTGGTGGCGACTCTGCGCGTATTCCTTTCGTGGGACACGCATCCCGCGAGTCACGCGTCGCCCTCCCGCCGAAGGGTAGGTTGCGACACCTAGGATCATGAGCAACTAGGTGTGTCCTACTATGACTTGAGAAACAAAAGTGATCAAATAACAAGCAGAGATTTAAAAGGTACTAGGTTTCCTCCTAGTAGCGCTTCTTTAACGTCTTGAGTTGGACGCTTGATGGCTTGTCGGTCACGGGCCTAGTACTTTGCTTACCTTTGGCTCTGGACTTGGTCGCCTATTGGTCGGCCATAGGTCGTAAGCAACGCTCTAACCTTTTTGTGGATGAGCTGAGGTGAACTCTAGAGGTGATGGCGATGCGTCTGTTGCCCGCTGCTGGCCATCCCCAGGCTGCTGTGGTGTTTCGCCCTGCGCCTGCCTAGGGACGCAATATTTCTTGATGAAAGCCCGATTAGTAGGGGGCCTGATGCCCTTGCTGGAGGTGACAAGCACTCCGTAGAACTGACAGAGACCCGTAATTAGAGCTTGACAACTCCAAGACCCTGTTGGACTTCTTCGGGTCCACTGGGTGTCTTGCGGGCGCGATCCCTGCAAACAATAGATGACATCAGAAATCAATTGAGTCACGTGCATACTTACCTATGTCACGATGGCATGACCTCGCTGGGGGGACGGGCACCCAATAGGACTTACAGAGGCCCGTAACCAGAGCTGGAAACCCCAGGGCCCTGTTGGACTTCTTCGGGTCCATTGGGTGTCTTGTGGGCGCGATCCCTGCAAACAAAAGATGACATCAGAAATCAATTGAGCCATGTGCATACTTACCTATGTCATGACGGCATAGACCAACTGATACATCTGCAGGGGGAGATTGGCATTGTGGTTGCTGGGCAGAATGTTGCTAAATTGCAACGTCATCCATATCCATGTAAGAGTGGTCATGTTGGTGCGCATGATCCGCACTCATCTTTTTGCAGCGGCACGGGTGAAATTGCCCCGATATGCATACTAGATGCGTGATAGCCTCCTTCTCTGGATGTGCTCGCACAGTTGGTCGCCCTCCAATATCAGGGGGTGGCCCAGGAACTGATAAAAGGAAACTACTGGCCCCTTAACCGGGAGCGCAAGTCTCGGTTAAGCATCTAAGGGAAAACGACCTTATATTCTCCTAAGGTGTGGATACGGAGCACACTAAAAATGAGGACGCGTAGCCCTCTAAAGGCGAGGGCGTGCAGCCCTCTGCAGGCGAGGATGTGCAGTCCTCTGATGGCGAGGACATATAGTCCTCTAAAGTTGATAGGTACTAGTACCCAAGGGTCCACCTTTATGAGAAGCAAGAGATCGACTCATCGAGAGGGTCGGTCATCCAACAAGATTGGACACGAGATGTAGGAAATCTATGTAGTTATCATGATTTTTAGGGATGCAGACGTATGCAACCTTTGTCATGAAATTTGGTAATGCTGACCTCATATGAAAAAATGCAATGCAATGGAAAGTTGTACAATGTTCATGACATTCTTTCCCTATTTTGTGATTCTGATTTTGATTTAATGTTTTTGGAAAACACAGATTGACTGTCCTTTTGAAAATGGTGATAATTCATGCAACCTTATCCTATCTTTTGCAAATCTCTTCAGGAACTCCCTCAGAGTGTATATTCTGTTTGATTTAGTCACTTGACCATTTTGGAGTGACGACAATGGAGACGTTTGACGTTTAATCAATCTATTGAAATTCCAGGGCTTGCCTCCCCCTTTTTTTTGGTTTAAAAACATCGATGGGTGAGAACTTTTGATCTGCCCCTATGCTCACTTGAGGCTCATGCACGATGCCCCTCATTCCCCCAGTGTAAGGCTTTGAGGTACCAATGACCTTGTAGCTGGGAACCTATTGGGTGAAAACTTCTAATCTGCCCCTAGGTTCGCTTGAGGTTTTTGCATGGTGCCTTTCATTGCCCCAGTGTAGGGCTTAGAGGTACCAATTGTTGTCTTGTTTTCACAACCTCGTAGTGAGGAAGAATGAAAGAAGCAGTTGATTCTTGCAAAAAGAATTTTCCAAGGACGAGAAATAGTTGAAGGATTTTTCAGTTGATGGATTAAGCCAAATGACTCCTATGTAGAAGCAAGATGTTTTGATGTCTTGATGATGCTAAAGGATCAAGTGCTTCTAAGTTTTATTCAAGACAAGAATCCAAGAAAATCAAGATATATGATCAAGTTGATGTCTAGAATCTTTAGGAAGAAGTTTCCAAATTGAAAACAAACAAAAGGTTTGACCAAAGAATTCTATCATTTCAAATTGAGATTTGCTCTCTGGTAATCGATTACCAGCAGTTGAAAGTGTTTTAATTCAAATTTTTAAAACCTGTAATTGATTACACAAGTCTTGTAATTGATTACCAGAAGGGATTTTCAGAATATAATTCCCAAGAGTCACATCTATTCAAATGGTTTATGAATGGCCATCAAAGGTCTATTTATATGTGACTTGGAAACACGAATTTAAAGAGAGTTTTCATTGCCAAAAAGTTTTATCCTCTCAAAAGATTAAGAGTTTTTCTGAACTGAATGTTTTATCCTCTCAAAAAGATTCCTTGGTCAACCACTTGCATATTCAATAAGGAATTTTGATTGATCTTCATTGTACAATCTATCTCTTTTAAGAGA
The DNA here is from genome assembly GCF_000004515.6 of Glycine max. Lineage (NCBI taxonomy): Eukaryota > Viridiplantae > Streptophyta > Magnoliopsida > Fabales > Fabaceae > Glycine > Glycine max. Next base: position 29,148,455 of record NC_038243.2, read on the forward strand.
GATCTCTTCTTCTCTTCTTCTCTTCTTCTTATTTCTGAAAAAGGATTAAGAGACCGTGGGTCTCTTGTTGTAGAGGATTCTTGAACACAAGGGAAGGGTTGTCCCTGTGTGGTTGTTAATCCGAAAAGAGAGAGTAAAAGTTTAATTGGGGAATAATCTTCGTATCTTAATTCAACCCCCCTTTTTTTCTTAAGGTAACTGAGGCCATTTGTCCAACATCCTATTCTTGATAACTCACTTCTTTCTAAAATGACAAACTTTCTGGAATAAGGCCACATGAACGTCTTGAAAACACAGTCAATCAAATGCCCTCTTTTTTTCCTTTTTCTTTTTGAACCCTTTTTTTATTTTGGAACTTATTTGTTTTGAACTTTACTCGTTGTTTTACGGCAACCCCACCAACGTGCAAGACGAGTAATCTCTGATTGAACGGTCTTGGAAGTCCAAACTCAGGAGCACAGGTCGCTTGAGCAAATTGACCAATGGCTTGCACTTGAAAATCCTGATGAGTCATTAGAGACATCTAACAACAGCTTTCAAAATTGCCCCATGTGTGGCATCTCTTGTCAATGTCAGGATTTACACGCGATTCTCCTCAAATTTCAGCCAGCCCGCATCAATTAGACCTTGCACCTTACTCTTGAGGGCCCTACAATGCTCAATGGAACGCCTCGGGGCTTCTCCATGACAAGCACACGTTGCGTTCGAGTCGTATCCTCGAAAAAATGGAGATTGACGAAACCTAGCAGGGGTTATGGCTACCATTGCATCATCGAGTGGACATGGGAGCAAGTCAGCATAGGACACCGGAATTTGGGTGAATTCTACAGGGTTTTTTTTTCGCTGCAAAACTCATTTCTTGGCTGGTGTTTTGGTTTGTGCTAAAGGCGGTGTTTAGCATTGGTAGGTGGGTTTTGTGGTTTGATTTAGGGATGGCCTTTGTGGATAACTGGGTGGTGGGTAAGGAGATGGGTTGTTATTGGTTGAGTAATGACATTGTTGGGTTGGTGGGAAACTTGGCCATATAGGAATGGTAGCCATAGCATGGGTTTCTCACTCATTCTCATCCTCTTCATTTGCCCCAGTTTTTATCAAAGCAGGATGACCAAATTTTCCTCTTTTCAGGCCCACTTCGATCCTTTTGCCGGCAAAGACCATATCCGCAAAGCTGGAAGGTGTGTAACCCACCATTTTCATAGTAGAATACCGGTAATGTGTCTACCATTACGATTATCATCTCCCTTTCCATCACTGGGGGTGCCATTTGGGCTGCCAGATCCTTCCACCTTTGGGCGTATTCTTTGAAAGATCCGTGCCCCCCCCCCTTTTTTGCACATATTCAGTAATTGCATCCTATCCAAAGCCATTATACTGACACTGCCTAACGAAGGCAACCATTAGGTCCTTCCAAGCATGGGCTCGGGAAGATTCCAACCATGTAACAGCTACCCCCAGTAAGACTTCCTTGGAAGGAATGTATAAGCAATTTCTCATCTTTTGCGTATGCCCCCATCTTCCGACAATACATCTTTAGATGGTTCTCGGGGCAAGTAGTCCCCTTGTACTTGTCAAAGTCCAACACCTTGAACTTGGGAGGGGTGATGATATTGGGTACTAGGAACAACTCTTCTAGGTTATCAAAGGCATAATCTTCACCTCCTTTAATGGCCCTGAGCCTTTTCTCTAGATGATCCAACTTTCCCATTTCTGCCATAGCATGAGGGTTTTTACTTGTTGTGGAATGCAAGAGGTGTAGCTGGGGGTGATACTGAGGGCCCTCTAAGTGTTTTGCAGGGGTATACCACCAACTGCTTGCCCTTCAGTGGCATATCCGAGGCAAGGCTCGAAGTCGGCTAGATTGTGGTGGGGAATTTTCATGTGCCTCCCCCATGGGTTGAGAGACATGTACATGACGAGGTTGTCGGCTCTCAATGAGTATGGGAGCGGAGTTATTGTCATCCTCACTGGGAGTGTACGCTACATTGTATAGTTGGGAGGCAAGCCATATGGTGGGAAAGCATGCTTGTTTTGACTTTGCGCATAATGGGGGCCGCCCATACTTCCCAAATCTTTGCCTACCATAGCTGAGGTTGGATGATTCATTTGGTTGAGGCCAGATGGGGGCATCGGGTTTTCCTTAGCAACAACGCTTGTAGCAGCAACTGCAACCACATTGGCTTCCATTATCTTCTTCATGCTCCTCATGGCCTCCATCATTGTGGCCATTTGCTCTTTCATGGCCTCCATGTTGGCCTTTATCTGCTCTTGCACCTCCTCCACTTCACCCATTACTCTAGCTCTAGCACGGGTTCGGTAAGGGCGCCGTAAAGCATGTTCTTTTTTTTTCTTTTTTATAACAATGATTAAGTTTTTTTCAAGGAAAGAATGCAATGAACAACATGGATGTATGCGAATGATGCACATTTGAAGTATCGCGAATCTTTACGCAGGATATGGGGTTGAATCAATTTAGATTTTCAACATGGTCCATGACATCTTCGACAAGGTGAAACTGGAAGTAGCAAGGACATTAACAGTCCTAAATGTGTTTGGCAGTAGACGAAGCAACGATGTAACCTGATCCATCTTTTGCCCCAATTTTTTGCAAGATGCTTCCATGCTTCAACTTGACTTGATGAAATTTTTCGTAAAAGCACGAGCTTGGTTCAACCCCATAACCCAGGGAATGGCAATTTTGATTGCCAATACTTCATTAACATTTCATAGGGATGAAAGACTCGGGAATATGCATGCTATGCATGGGAAATGTAATTATGAGGTTAAGATGCCCGAAGAAACATCATTTCCTAGTTAACCAAGCATTAGGTACCATGCTCAATCATTTTGTTTTGTTGTTGTGTTTTTTTTTCGAAAATGGGTTTATGATCCCAACATGGTTGACTCATGGTACCTAACACATGCAATGCATCATGAATTTTCATGCTTCCCCTTTTTTGTTTTTGTTTTGTAAAGGAAGGCACAAGGATGATGTATGAGCAAACATGTAGAACAATAAGGTATGCAATTTGTAGATCAAAAAGACAGTTGAACGCATATGCATGATGATGCAATGACTCATGCAAAATGTGAGGCTGGAATATGATAACAGATAAATGCAGGAACGATATGTTCATTATGATGCCATGAAGAGATGCTTATGCGAGGCATGATATGAATGCATTTACAGACACGAGAGCCCGGAAAATTATCTCTTCTTACTTGCACACTTGGGGGTGCAGTGCCCCATTTGTACAGTTAAGAAGGTGATATGGACCTTCCAACCTCCCGTGACAAAAGACGAGACCAACAGAAAACGCGTGCGTGATGACATGACGCAGACGCGCAAAAGCCTAACTCGGGGATGCACATAGTACGACAATATCCATAAATAATTACAAGCAAAGGCGTACATGACATTTAGGACTACATGCAATGGCAATCTTAAAATGGCACGCAGCGTGTTTGCTTCGTGTCCCTATTCTAGGGACCTATAGGATAATATCTAGGGGTCTCTAATAACTACTCTCTACAATTCATAGTTCACACGGCTGTTTTCTAGAGGTATCATCACTCAAGATAATAATATTGTGGCGGTATGGAATACCAGCGACAACATATTATAAAGAGAGAAAGCTCTAGATGAGGTTTCACTATCATCAAGCAAGTCGGAGACCTAGCATGATGATAGATTCACCTCCACTCCTTAAATTCCCATGAACCCGGGTATAAGGCCCCCTTTTTTACTCAAACCCGTGGGTGCTTAGTGTAAAAATGTGAAAAAAGACAGCAGTTATTTACACTTTACACAGTTCAATAAATGCACACACAAGGTTTCACAATTCCACAATTCCTTAGAATAGGCCTAACTCACAAAAAGGTCCCCAGTGGAGTCGCCAACCGTCGCAACGTGCCCTTTTGCGGGCGTGCGAGGCAAGGCTCACAGGTGCGCTTTCCAAAGGAGGAAAGATGCGCGGAGTCGCCACCAACGTTTATTTGTGGAAAACGTCGAAAAAACCGAAGGAAACCGGTCAAAATGAAAATTCTAAGTTCGGGAGTTGTATTTACGTTTGAGGAAGATATTAGCACCTCTCACGTTCGTCTCAAAGGACAACAGCCTATTTTTTAGAATTGTTGAAATTGTATTACCTTAACTTTTATTTCTTTTTATTTTTTGAGGTCGACAAAAGCGGAGCTTTTGCTCCTACGTACCCTCCATCGAAGAGGAAATCAGAACTACGTAGTTTTTTCTTAAGAGTGAATCAAGTGATTCTTTTTACTTGAAAGGTGATCATTTTAAGGCGTTGGACCTTAAAAATGATCCATTTACTTGATAAGGAAAACTGAAATGATACACTTTCAAACCCTATTTAGTGACCTTTTTGTGGACGAGCTTGACTAGGCGAGTTGATTTTAGCCTTAGTTTCACTTTAGTTATTAGTCAATTCGATTAAGAATGAAAAATCCCAAAGAGAAAAGGTCTAATTGATTTTTCGCTTTATTTTACTAGTAATAATCCAGGCGAGCAAGATAGGGGAGGAGCCCTTTCCTCTTCACTCCTTCCCCTATTTATAGCAAAATAGGGGAGGAGCTTGCCACCCAGCTCGCCCAGGCGAGCAAGGTTGCTTCCTCTAGAAGCAACCGCCTTCTAGAGGAAGAAACTGGAAGGCCCAAGTGGGCTTGATTTCTATTTGTACCCCCCTTTTTACTAAATGCACCCCCCTTCTACTTTTTTTTGGTAATTCTTTTCCCGTAACGTTACGAAACTTTACGAATTTCGTAACGACACCTATTTTCTTTCCGTAAGGTTACGAATCCTCACAGATCATTTATTTACTTCTTTTTAGCTTTCGAAGAAGTTACGTATGAAATTCTGATACCAGGGGACAGATGTCGTACCGGATGTCACGACATCACGCTTCAGAACATGCAGATTATATGTGTCCGTATGAACAGATTAAACAAGTAAATAACACAAGAGAATTGTTAACCCAGTTCGGTGCAACCTCACCTACATCTGGGGGCTACCAAGCCAGGGAGGAAATCCACTCTCAATAGTGTTAGTTCAAGGTCTAACAACCCCTGTTTACAACCTTCTCACCTAACCACTACCCGTGCGATCTCTACCTAAGAGCCACTCTTAGATATGAGAACCTCTGCTCACTCCCTCTCACTCACACTCCCGTGTTTACAATTAAGTCAAAGACACACCAGAGATCAACTCTGAACAAAAGAGATCAACTCTACACACTAGAGATCAACTCTAGACACAAGAGATCAACTCTACACACATAGGTCCAACACTTGATGCTAGGGTACCATCAAGGTGGCTCACAAATCACTCAAGTCCCAAAACTCACAAAATAACTCTTCAATCCCGGACTTGGTACAGAACTCGTGCAGCCTCCATGGTTATATAGCAATTTGCGTTTCTGGGCTGCAACGGCTTGTGCTGGAGGAGATCTATCTTCTTCTGAAAAAATCTGCAGTTAAAGAACTAAAAGATAACTTTTGATCTTTTAGTTTGAATCTTTAATCTTTAATCTTTAATCCCTGAACGAACTCTTCTACTTTGAAATTCGAACTTTAATGATCTTTTAATTCGTTCCTAAAGATAGATCTTCTAATCTCTTGCTAACTGCACAATAATCTGTTAAAGATATAACAGATTTATATGTCCAGTATTTTCGGGCCGGATGTCAGGACATCGTGTCCGACATCGTGGATCCTGCAGCTTCACTTCTGCACTTGACTTTTATCTTGCATTGTACAGCAACTCCAGTATTCTCGGGCAGGATGTCAGGACATTGTATCCGACATCGTGGATCCTGCAACTTCAATTCTGCACTTGACTTTTATCTTGCATTGTACAGCAACTCCAGTATTCTCGGGCAGGATGTCAGGACATTGTATCCGACATCGTGGATCCTGCAACTTCAATTCTTCATTTGACATTTTATCTTGCCTTGTGCATTGTGCAGCCCGATCTTATTCCTTGACATAACGTTGGACATCATGTGCAGCAACTCCAGCTTTCCTTCATTGTCTAAGTGCTTATGTTTTAACAAAATCTTAGCCAATCTTTTAAAGCTCAGTAGAGCTAAACACTAACAATCTCCCCCTTTGGCAAATTTTGTCTAAAACATACTTAGACACTTCCTGAGCAGGTACGAGCAGTTATGCAAGTGGGATCAGCAACTTCCATTATCAGAGTAATCAAGCACAGCGGAAATTCTTCAAGTTGCAAATCTACAAGTCTTCTCCAGGATGTCAAGACATCTCTCGTGACATCAGCTTTCTGCTTCTGCTCCCCCTGTCTTCATGCTTACTGCAGCATCTTCTATCAGCTACTAGTCTTTTCCAGGATGTCGAGACATCTCATGTGACATCCGCTATCTGCTCCCCCTGTCTTCATGCTCTTACTGCAGCATCTTCTAGTAGCTTACATCAGTCATCATCAGCAGCAGCAGTCTCCCCCTCAAAATCATATTCATACAACTCCCCCTCAAAGTCATGAATCATGCATACATCTTTTCCTACTGCCATACATCGTATCAATCATGCATAATAGCAAGCATAATACTATTATACTATTACTCCCCCTTTTTAGACATAATTTGGCAAAAGTAGGATGCATGAAATTAATGTGCAAATATTACAGACCCATAGTAAACAATTGTTCAAAGGGACATGCCCCTTTAGCTAATAACAGTAAAAGCAAAAAAAACATAAAGGTCTGATGATCATGGGGTGGCTTCAGAATCATCATCTGATTCTGTCTCTTCTGCTGCGTCTTCCTCTTCCTTAGCAGCTTCTTCTTCTTCCTCAGCTGCCTCTTCCTCTTCTTCGGCTGCTTCTTCATCATCAATGCCACTTTCTGAGAGCCTTGTGATCATCCGTTCTAGCTCCATCTTCTTCTCTGTGGTGGCTTTGATGGTTGCTTCCAGCACCTTGCATGTGTCCTTGAGTTCAGCAATCAGAGCATCCTTGGACACAGCACCTGAAGCAGCAGCTTTCCCTGATGTCGAGACAATGTCTGGGACATGTGTCCCCTCAAACAGTTTATAGTGCAGGGATAGAGGAGATTCTCTTTTCATCACAGAGTCAGTGTAGTTTAACATATTGGGATGCTGACTCAACATAATGCCACACAATACAGTAGGGAAGGCAATGGGTAATTTGACAGCAAATGATTCTGAATGCTTAACAGTTTGATCAAAAATATAGTTTCCAAAATTAAATTTGGACTTGGTTCCAACAGCATACAGAAATTTACCCAAACCTGTGGCAACAGTGGAAGTATGATTAGTGGGTACCCAGTTTGCAGCACCAATCCTGTGCAGAATTGCATACTTCACACTTAGCTTCCCTGCTGAAAGCTTCCCTTTCTTTGGCCAATGCTGGACTTGTTTGGCAGTGATTTCCTTGGCAATTTGATGCTCAGAAACATCAATATCTATCACTCCATCAGTAGGTCTGCCCAGATATTTGTTGATCACAGCAGGGGAGAATCTAACACACTTTCCTCTGACAAACACTCTTTGATAATCATCACTTTTTCTGTTTGATATGTCAGAGGGAATGTTGACAATGAATTCCCTGACTAGGCCTTCATAACAGTCTCCCAACTTGGTGACTGTCTTCAGTAGTCCAGCAGCCTTGATGAGGTCCATGATCTCCTTGCAATCCAAGGCAGTTCTTCCCAGTTCTCTTTCAACCGCAAGTCTGCGTTGATACACATATTTCCACTTTTCAACATTGCCAATGGAGTGGAAAGAGATGTTGTCCAATGGTGCATCAGGAACCTTTTCAGGCACCTTCTTCCCAGATTTCTTGGCCCTCTTAGATGTCGAGACATCTAGTTCGACATCCTCATCAGAATCGGATGAGGAAATTTCTTTCCTCTTCTTGGAGGGGATTGTAACCTTGCTCCTTCTGGATGTGGTAGGAGTGATTGGAGTGCTCTTCTTCTGGGCCATAGTCTTGATTCGTCCAGACCTCTTGATGGGAGTTTTCCCTTTTCGGCTTTGTAATCGTTCTGCAACGCCAGGTGCCAACCTGTTGGCAATGGGTTCCTCATCAGATTCTACTTCTTCCAGGTCAATGAGGTCACCTGGAGCAGGTTCTGGTGCCCTTGGTGCAGGGGTCTCCTTTGTCGCTTGATCATCTTCCTCTGTTGATCTCTCTTTGCTGGGGGAAGAGAGTACTTCAGCATTTGGAGCGGAGGATGTTGGAACATCTTTCTTGACATCAGGCACAGAAACATTCGGGGTGGAAGATGTTGGAACATCTTCATCAGCTTCAGGAACAGAGGCGTCTTTTAAAATGCTACTCACAATACTGCGGATTTTCTTGTCCATCTCCTTGTCTACTTCCCTAGAATTTGTTGCAAGGCTAGGGTTTTCAGCAATCTTCACTCCCTGTTGTCTTCTGGGAACCAGTTTCTCAGGGACAGAAGCTTGACCAGGAATTATTTGTATGGGTTGGATGTTGAATTCTGGTTGTTCCTGGTGCGGAGATGATGGTACAGCGGGTGAACCAGAAGCGGAAGTTTCTTTTGGTGAGGTAGCCATTGAAAAGCAGAGCGTTTGGAATGATTTCGTAAATCTCAGAAGGCTATTGGGAAATGCTGGTAAAAACACGAATGCCAAGCAGATATAAATTTGAATGAAGAATGTAGAGGGGCGTGTGAAGCAACGGTCGAATTTGCTTTGTGGTGAACGTGCTATTAATGTTAAGTGATTCGTTTGGGCACGTTCAGATTGCAGTAGCTGCTATAATTCCTCTAGCAGACAAATGCCCAGCTTGCCCCTCAATTTTTCAAACTGATTTGCATCCAAAGCCTTTGTGAAAATATCTGCTATTTGTTCCTCAGTGTCAACATGCTTCAGTGTGATCACTTTATCATCAACAAGATCTCTGATATAGTGATGTCTAATGTCAATGTGCTTGGTTCTGCTGTGTTGAACAGGATTTTTAGAAATATTAATAGCACTCATGTTGTCACAGTACAATGTCATGACATCTTGTTCGACATTGTACTCCTTCAGCATCTGCTTCATCCAAACTAGTTGTGAACAGCTGCTTCCTGCTGCAATATACTCGGCTTCTGCAGTAGATAGGGACACACAGTTCTGCTTCTTGCTGAACCATGAAATAAGGTTGTTGCCCAGATAGAAACATCCACCAGAAGTGCTTTTTCTGTCATCTGCACTTCCAGCCCAATCAGCATCACAATACCCAACCAGCATTGAATTTGAACAATGACAGTACATAATCCCATAGTCACTGGTGCCATTTACATATTTCAGAATTCTCTTTACTTGAGTCAAGTGACTTATCTTAGGATTGGCTTGATATCTTGCACAAACACCTACTGCATAGGTGATGTCGGGTCTGCTAGCTGTTAAATATAGTAAGCTCCCTATCATGCTTCTGTACAGGCTTTGATCAACACTGGTGCCAGCTTCATCCTTTGACAGCTTCAAGTGAGTAGGTGCAGGTGTTCTTTTATGGCTGGCATTCTCCATCCCAAACTTCTTGACAATGTTCTTTGCATACTTGCTTTGTGAGAGGAATATGGAGTCTTCCATCTGCTTCACTTGGAGTCCCAGAAAATAAGTCAGCTCTCCAACAAGACTCATCTCAAATTCAGATTGCATCTGTTGAACAAAATGTCGAAGCATCTCATTCGACATCCCTCCAAACACAATGTCATCAACATATATCTGTGCAATCATCAAGTTTTCAGCATCTTGTTTGACAAAGAGAGTCTTGTCAATTCCTCCCTTCCTATACCCTTGCTGAGTAAGGAATTCTGTTAGCCTTTCATACCAAGCTCTTGGAGCTTGCTTCAATCCATAGAGAGCCTTCTTGAGCCAGTATGCATGATCTGGATGAGTCGGGTCTACAAATCCCTTTGGCTGCTCCACATAGACTTCTTCATGCATAGCATTGATCCAGAACTCATCAGTCAGTGCCTCTTTCACATGCTTGAATTTGAGGATGCAAGCTACACCAAGTAATAATCTGATGGACTCAAGTCTAGCAACTGGGGCAAAAGTCTCATCAAAGTCTACACCTTCAATCTGAGTGTAGCCTTGAGCAACCAGTCTGGCCTTGTTTCTGGTTATGACACCTTCTTCATTGGTTTTGTTCTTGAAGATCCACTTGGTGCCAATCACATTGGTTCCCTCGGGCCTAGGAACTAGCTCCCATACTTCATTCCTTTTGAATTGCTCCAATTCTTCTTGCATAGCATTGATCCAGAACTCATCTGTCAGTGCCTCTTTCACATTCTTGGGCTTAATTTTGGAGACAAAACATGAGTTTGAGACGATCTCAACCTCCCTTGATCTTGTAGTGACCCCTCTGTTTGGATCTCCTATAATCAGCTCCTTGGGGTGCATCTTCTGGATTCTAATGGAGGGTCTCTTGTCAGGTTGGTTGATGTTTGAATCATCTGTAGCAGGATCAGAGTTTTCTGCATTTTCTCCACTTTTAGCTGCATCTGCTACATTGTCTCCCGATGTTCTGACATCTTCTTCGACATCCTTCTTTCTTGCTGGAGACAGATCATCAACAACCACATTGATGGATTCCATCACTGTTCTGGTTCTGGAATTGAATACTCTATATGCTCTGCTGTTTGTAGAGTATCCCAGGAATATTCCTGCATCACTCTTGGGATCCATCTTTCTCCTTTGCTCTCTATCTGCCAAGATGTAACATGGACTTCCAAAGATGTGAAAGTGCTTGACAGATGGCTTCCTCCCTTTCCAGATTTCATACAGGGTGGTTGGAGTCCCTCTTCTCAGTGTGACTCTGTTGTGGATGTAGCATGCTGTGTTCATGGCTTCAGCCCAGAGATTATAGGGAAGTTCTTTGGCATGAAGCATGACCCTAGCAGCCTCTTGCAATGTCCTGTTCTTCCTCTCAACTATCCCATTCTGTTGTGGTGTAATGGCTGCAGAGAACTCATGAGTGATGCCTTCAGATGTGCAGAGTTCAGTGAACCTGCTGTTTTCAAATTCTCTGCCATGGTCACTCCTGATTCTCTTGATGACACAATCCTTTTCTCTTTGAAGTCTTAGACTCAACTCTTTGAATACTTCAAAGGTTTCTGATTTCTCTCTGATAAAGTTGACCCAGGTAAATCTGGAGAAATCATCCACAACAACATAGGCATACCTCTTTCCTCCAAGGCTTTCAACTTGCATAGGCCCCATCAAGTCCATGTGAAGTAGTTCCAGCACCCTGGAAGTGGTCTGATGTTGAAGCTTCTGGTGGGACATCTTGACTTGCTTTCCAATCTGACATTCACCACAGATTCTGCCTTCTTCTATTTTCAGATTGGGGATGCCTTTAACAGCACCTTTGTCAATGATTTTCTTCATGCCTCTTAAGTGCAGATGTCCAAATCTTTGATGCCATATTCTGACTTCATCTTCTTTGGAGGATAGACATGTGGAGGAGTAGCTGGTTTCTTGGGGTGTCCATAGGTAACAATTGTCCTTTGATCTGCTGCCCTTCATTAGAACTTCACTCTTCTCATTTGTCACCAAGCATTCTGACTTTGTGAAGTTTACATTGAACCCTTCATCACACAGCTGACTGATGCTGATCAAGTTTGCAGTCAGTCCCTTCACCAGCAGTACTTTGTTCAGACTAGGAAGTCCATCATGAGCTAGCTTTCCCATTCCAATGATCTTTCCTTTAGAGCCATCTCCAAATGTCACATAACTAGTGGAGCAGGGCTCAATGTTCAGCAGGAATTCTTTGACTCCTGTCATGTGTCTGGAACAGCCGCTATCTAGGTACCAATCTTCCTTAGCTGATGCTCTAAGTGAAGTATGAACAACAAGACTGACAGCCTTGTGTTTTGGAACCCACATCATCTTCTTTCTGCTGTTGCTACTTTGAGTTCCATGATGTGGATGGCCATGTAGATGATAGCAAAAGGGCTTTATGTGACCATACTTGCCACAGTAGTGACACCTCCACTTCTTTCTTTTGCTCTTTTTCTGCTGCATTCCATGATGTCGAGACCGATGTTGTGACATCGTGGCTCCAGTCCTGTTTTTGGCAGGAACAAATTCTGTCATGGTTGTTCTGCCAGCAGACTTAGGATTAAATCCAAGTCCTCTCTGGTTTCCAGCATTCTTTCCAAGCAGCAGCACCTCATTAAGCGTATCTGAGCCTTTATTCAGCATCTTTATTGATTTGGTCATGTTTTCCAATTTAGAGTTCAGAAAACCGACTTCTCCTTTAAGCTCAGAGATCTCCTCTTTATGTGCCTTCTTCTCAGCCTCCAGATCTGCAATGACCTTCTTCAGTTGTGCTTCTTGCTGAAGAATCTTCTCACTTTTGATGCATAGTTCTCTATAGGATGTAGCAAGCTCATCAAAAGTGATTTCACTGTCTGTATCACTTGAATCTTCAGCAGATTCAAATCTCCCAGTGAGTGCATTCACATCTCTGTCAGAGTCACTTTCTTGTTCACTCTCTGTATCAGATCGACATACAGAAAGTCCTTTCCTCTGCTTCTTGAGATGAGTGGGGCATTCAGCTATGATGTGTCCATAGCCTTCACACCCATGGCATTGAATTCCTTTGCTGTGACTGGGCTTTACATCTGATCTTTTCTGGTATTTACTGCCTTTCCTGATGTCGAAAGGGATGTTCTGGACATGTGGTTTCTGCCTCCTGTCCATTCTGTTCTGCACTTCGTTGAACTGCTTTCCAAGGAGCACAACTGCCTTAGTCAGACCTTCATCAGTATCCAGGTCATACTCACCTTCTTCTCCTTCATCATTTGACACGAAAGCCAAGTTCTTGCTCTTCTTTTCAGCCCTATCCGAGAGTCCTAGCTCAAAGGTTTGAAGGGAACCAATGAGTTCATCCACTCTCATGTTGCAAATGTCTTGGGCCTCCTCTATTGCAGTGACTTTCATGTCAAATCTCTTAGGCAAGGATCTGAGGATCTTTCTCACCAGCTTTTCATCTGTCATCTTCTCTCCCAAGGCAGTGCAAGCATTGGCAATTTCAAGAATGTTCATGTGGAAGTCATGAATGCATTCTTCCTCCTTCATCTTCAGATTTTCGAATTTTGTAGCCAATAGTTGCAGTCTGGACATCTTTACCTTGGAGGTTCCTTCATGAGTGGTTTTCAGGATCTCCCACGCATCCTTGGCCACTGTGCAAGTGTTGATCAGTCTGAAGATATTCTTGTCAACTCCATTGAATAGAGCATTCAAAGCTTTGGAGTTTCCAAGTGCCAATTCGTCTTCTTCTTTAGTCCAGTCTTCTTCTGGCTTCAATTCTTCAGTGGGCTTTCCTTCTGTGTCCAGCATCTTGGGATGTTCCCAGCCTTTGATGACAGCTTTCCAGGTTCTGCTATCCAGTGATTTGAGGAAGGCCACCATTCTTGCTTTCCAATATTCATAGTTGCTTCCATCAAGAATTGGTGGTCTGTTCACTGGTCCGCCTTCTTTCTCCATGTTCATCAGAATTTATCTCCCTAGATCTCACTCAGTGATTTCGAGTGCCTGCTCTGATACCAATTGAAATTCTGATACCAGGGGACAGATGTCGTACCGGATGTCACGACATCACGCTTCAGAACATGTAGATTATATGTGTCCGTATGAACAGATTAAACAAGTAAATAACACAAGAGAATTGTTAACCCAGTTCGGTGCAACCTCACCTACATCTGGGGGCTACCAAGCCAGGGAGGAAATCCACTCTCAATAGTGTTAGTTCAAGGTCTAACAACCCCTGTTTACAACCTTCTCACCTAACCACTACCCGTGCGATCTCTACCTAAGAGCCACTCTTAGATATGAGAACCTCTGCTCACTCCCTCTCACTCACACTCCCGTGTTTACAATTAAGTCAAAGACACACCAGAGATCAACTCTGAACAAAAGAGATCAACTCTACACACTAGAGATCAACTCTAGACACAAGAGATCAACTCTACACACATAGGTCCAACACTTGATGCTAGGGTACCATCAAGGTGGCTCACAAAAGACTCAAGTCCCAAAACTCACAAAATAACTCTTCAATCCCGGACTTGGTTCAGAACTCGTGCAGCCTCCATGATTATATAGCCGTGTACGATTCTGGGCTGCAACTCCTTGATGCTGGAGGAGATCTATCTTCTTCTGAAAAAAATCTGCAGTTAAAGAACTAAAAGATAACTTTTGATCTTTTAGTTTGAATCTTTAATCTTTAATCTTTAATCCCTGAACGAACTCTTCTACTTTGAAATTCGAACTTTAATGATCTTTTAATTCGTTCCTAAAGATAGATCTTCTAATCTCTTGCTAACTGCACAATAATCTGTTAAAGATATAACAGATTTATATGTCCAGTATTTTCGGGCCGGATGTCAGGACATCGTGTCCGACATCGTGGATCCTGCAGCTTCACTTCTGCACTTGACTTTTATCTTGCATTGTACAGCAACTCCAGTATTCTCGGGCAGGATGTCAGGACATTGTATCCGACATCGTGGATCCTGCAACTTCAATTCTGCACTTGACTTTTATCTTGCATTGTACAGCAACTCCAGTATTCTCGGGCAGGATGTCAGGACATTGTATCCGACATCGTGAATTCTGCAGCTTCAATTCTTCATTTGACATTTTATCTTGCCTTGTGCATTGTGCAGCCCGATCTCATTCCTTGACATAACGTTGGACATCATGTGCAGCAACTCCAGCTTTCCTTCATTGTCTAAGTGCTTATGTTTTAACAAAATCTTAGCCAATCTTTTAAAGCTCAGTAGAGCTAAACACTAACAATAACCCTTCAAATTATAACTGAAACACCTCCTTTTGGTTTCCGCCACATTACGGAATTTCACGGATCGCGTAAGCCTGCTTCCTTTTGATTTCCGGCATGTCTCGGGACTTCACATATTGTGAAACAAAGGATGCCGAGTATCTCAAAGTGGTCGATCAAAGGTTGCATATCATCAAGTAATAATCCCCGGACGAAATTAGGGTATGACAGTGATCATCTCCCTCTCAGTCATGGGCGGGACGATACATAGTTTTGGAATTCATATTTGCACACTTGGTTGAAGGTTGTCGTCCCTTGTGACGGACGCGTGGGGTGCTAATACTTTCTTCGTGCGTAAAAACAACTCCCAAACCTTTCATACTTAAAGTTTAGACCACACGTTCCAGTTTTTCCGACGTTTTCCTCGAATAAACGTTGGTGGAGACTCTGCGCGCCCTCCTCCCTTGGAAGACACACCCGTGAGCCTCGCGTTGCCCTCCCGCCGAAGGGTAGGTCGCGAAAGTTGGCGACTCCACTAGGGAATGTTTTTAAGAGAGTTAGGCCTTCTAATCTTGTGCAATATCTTGTTTTCCCTTTTATCAGCTTTTGGTTACTCCTTTTACGTTATTGTATATAACTCTTTGATGCTTTTAGTGTGCTTTTTAATGTATGCATGAGATAGATATTTATTCATTTGATGCACACAAACACCAACACTATTTGCACACACGGGGAGTTGAAAAAAAAAGGGCCTTACACCCGGGTCCATGGGAACATAGGAAGTGGAGGTGAATCTGTGGTCATGCTAAGTCTCGGACTTGCTTGATGACAGTGAAACCTCATCTAGAGTTTTTCTATTCGATGATATATTGTCGCTAGTAGTCCTTACCGCCACAATGTTGATATCAAGGGAATAATATCTCTAGAAACCGTTTAGGGAGATATGACCACCTTGGGAGTTATCACTAAAAGCCTTTTAGTTCCTCCCGTTTAGGTCCCTAAAATAGGGGCACGAAGCGAACACGTTGTGTGCCTTTTAAACACTACCATGCATATCACCTAAATGTCATGTACGCCTTTGTTGTATGATTATTTGTGAATATTTCCATGCTGGGTACATCCCCCTGTTGTGCTTTTACGCGTCTGCATCATGCGTCACGCACACGTTGTATGTTGGTCTCGTCTCTTGTCATGGGAAGCCGAAAGGTCCATATCACCTTTTTAACTGCACACATGGGGCATTGCGCCCCCAAATGCACAAGTAAAAAGAGATGATTTTCTGGGCTCTCGTGTCCATAATCCATTCATATCATGCATCACATAAGCATCTCTTCATGGCATCGTAATGGACATATCGTTCCTGCATTTGTCACTTATCATTTCATGCATTGCATTTTGCATAAGTCATTTCATCACCATGCATTTGCATCTAGCATTTTTTTTGCATACCTTTTATTTTCATGTTTACTCATGCATGATCCTTCCATTTTCCTCCGCAAAACAAAAACAAAAAAAGGAATCATGAAAGTTCACACTGCATTCTTAGTTGCATGTGTTAGGTACCATGAGCCAACCATGTTGGGATCATAAACCTGTTTCTCTTAAAAAACAAAATTATTGAACACGGTACCTACTGCATGGCAAACACGGTACATGTTTCTCTTAAAAAGTATGCCCGAGTCATTCATCTCTGTGAAATGTTGTCGAAGTATTGCCAGTCAAAATTTCTTTTCCTTGGATTATGGGGTTGAACCAAGATCATGCTTTTAAGAAAAGGTTCGTCAAGTCAAGTTGAAGTATGGAAGTAACCGTCTTGAAATTCATCAAGTCATACATCGCTACTTTGTCTACTGCCAAACACATTTAGGACTGTTGATGTCCCTGTTACTTCCAGCTTCACTTTGACAAAGATGTCATGGACCATGTTGAAAATCTAAATTGATTCAACCCCATGTCCTGCATAAAAATTCGCAATACTTCAACCGTGAATCATTCGCATACATCCCTGCTTTTCATTGGTTGCATTGCTCATTGCATTCTTTCCTTGAAAACCGAACTGTAATCATTGTAATCAAATGAAAGAATGTGGTTTACAGTGCCCTTACCAAACACGTGCATTGTTGCATATGAAGTCCTCATTTACGTATTTCAAGACAAAGATTGCATGCATCTACTTCCCTAAAAATCATGTTAACTGCATAGATTTCCTACATCTACTGTCCAATCTTTTGAATTTGGGATGACCGGCCCTCTCGATGAGTCAAACTCTTGCTTTCTCACAAGGGTGGACCCTTGGGTACTAGTGCCTATTGCCTTTAGAGGGCTACATGCCCTCTCCTTCAGAGGGCTGCACGCCCTCGCCTTCAGAGGGCTGCACGCCCTCACCTTTAGAGGGCTACACACCCTCGCCTTCAAAGGGATGCACGCCCTCGCTTCAGAGGGCTGCACGCCTCGCCTTCAAAGGGCTGCTCGCCCTCGCCTTCAAAGGGCTTCACATCCTCGCCTTTAGAAGGCTACACGCCCTCTCCTTTAGAGAGCTACACCCCCTTGACTTCAGAAGACTTCACGTCCTCGCCTGTAGAAGGCTACACGTCCTCGCCTTCAGAGGGCTACACGTCCTTTCCTTGGGAGGGCTACACGTCCTAGCCTTCAGAGGACTTCACCTCCTCGCCTTCAAAGGGCTACACATCCTTGCCTTTGGAGGGATACATGTCCTCGCCTTCAGAGGGCTACACGCCCTCGCCTTCAGAGGGCTGCACGCTCTCGACGTTAGAGGACTTCATGTCCTCACCTTCAGAGGGCCACACGTCCTCGCCTTTGGAGGGCTACACATCCTGGACTTTAGAGGACTACACATCATCGACTTCAGAGGGCTACACGTCCTCACCTTAAGAGGGCTGCACGTCCTCACCTTTAGAGGGCTGCACACCCTCGCCTTCAGAGGACTGCATGTCCTCGCCTTTAAAGGGCTCCAGGTCCTCGCCTTCAGAGGGCTGCACGCCCTCGCCTTCAAAGGACTGCATGTCCTCACCTTTAGTGTGCTGCACGTCTTCACCTTCAGAGGGCTACATGCCCTCGCCTTTAGAGGACTGCACGTCCTCGCCTTCAGAAGGCTCCAGGTCTTTGCCTTCAGAGGGCTGCATGCCCTCGCCTTCAGAGGACTACATGTCCTCACCTTCAGAGGGCTACACGCCCTCGCCTTCAAAGGACTGCATGTCCTCACCTTCAGAGGGCTCCAGGTCTTCGCCTTCAGAGAGCTGCACGCCCTCGCCTTCAGTGGACTACACGTCCTCGCCTTCAGAGGGCTGCACGCCCTCGCCTTCAGAGGACTGCACATCCTCACCTTCAGAGGGCTACACGCCCTCACCTTTAGGGGACTGCACATCCTCGCCTTCAGAGGACTTCATGTCCTCGCCTTCAAAGGGCTTCATGTCCTTGCCTTCAGAGGGCTACACATGCTCGCCTTCAGAGCACGGCACGTCCTTGCCTTTAGAGGGCAACACGTCCTCACTTTCAAAGGGCTCCACATCCGCTCCTTTAGAGAACTCAAGGTCCTTTGCCCTTAATGCTTAACCGAGACTTGCACTCCCAGGTGAGGGGCCAGTAGTTTCCTTTTATCAGTTCCTAGGCCACCCCCCTGATCTCGAAGGAAGGCCAACTATGTGGGCACAACCAGAGGAGGAGGCATGTCTCTAGCTTCAATGAAGAGGCTATTGCACAGCTACTATGCATACCGGGGTAAGATTTTGCCCAGATCGCTACAGGGAGACATGTGCGGATCATGCGTACCACCACAACTCCGATCTCCCCCTGCCGAAGAGTCAGCTGGTTTATATGTGTATGTTTAGGTAGCAAAAATACCTTGAATATGTATGTATATGTTTAGGTAGCAAAATGCCTTTCAAAAATATATATGTGTTTAGGTAGTAGAATACCTCATGGAAAAAGAAAACAAAACAAAAACAAAAAATAAAAATAAAAATAAAAATAAAATTGGTTAGCTAAAAAGCCAACATGCTTTTGAAAGGAAATGAACTAGTCATTTAGGACACAAGGTTTTTGAAAAAAAATGTGTATGCACCTGAAGGGTGAATGCTGTGAAAATTTTCCTGAACGCCCAAAATGGACTTGGATGAATGCATGAATTGATAGAAGAGCATGTTTTGGAAACACTGGGTTGACTTAAATAGGGAAAATGAATCCTGCGCCCTAGTGTCACATGACCATAAAAACTTGATGCTTGAGTGTACACATGGGTGCATGCATGAACAGTTTTGCATAAAATTTCCTAATCATCATTGTTGCATGTGTGTCATGGAAATAATGTGGGACATCCCCTTTATGCCTGAACTGTTGGCCAAACCAACACCCTGACATACATCATGTCCAGCTATTCTACAAGCCTTGAGCCAAAATCCCAACTCACCATAAACCTTGACCCAGGATGAGAATTTCCATCCTTGCCCTCGGAAGAAGGAACAATGAGGTCTCCAAAGAAAGAAGGGTCACTCACTGTTGAGTTGCTAACATGCTTCAAAAAAAAAAAAGTTCACGATCAAAGATCGGAAGAAAACAAAAGAAAAAGAAAGTTCTCTATCAAAGATCAGAAGAAAACAAAAGAGGATATACATAAAAGTCTTTGGACCAGACAATATTGGAACAATACAAAATTATCACAAGCAAATAAGAAAAGAAAAGGAAAAGGCCAAAACACTTAGAGCCAAATTTCCCACCAAAAAAACTATTCCCAAAAAGTCCTATTGACCCATGATCACGCATACAATCTTTGATTTGATAGGAAATGATTTGAAAAATCAAGTCATGACATATCTATGGTTCGGAATTAGGATAAAACACTTGCCTGTGTGAGATTGATACACTTTGAGTGGTTTTCTTCTATTTCAGTTGGACCTAGTGTTTCCTCTAAATGGTCGTTTAGAAACGAAACGCTAACATCCAAAATCTCATTTGTGGTTATGAGAAAATTTTATCAGCGTACTTTCCTTCTCCAATAGACGCATTGTTTTTCTTCAAAAAAATTATATGTTGTCTTGATCGATTGGAGGTTTGTTTCTTTGCTAAAACATGTTCACATTTTAGTGAAAGAACACCGAGACTATTTTAGTCTCACAAATGCAAGAACTACGTAGGTCTGAGTCCCTCATCACAAATTGAGGATACGTAGGAGCAAAAGACCCGCTTTTGTCGACCACCCCACCTTTTGCTATCATGACCCGAGAGCCCGGTAGCATGCGGAGACACCTTACGGTTATCCGCACCTTGTCATTCAGAGACCCCATGTCCGTTTGACAAGCAGAGGCCAATGTGGTCATTTGCATCCTTTCTGGAGATGTCAGCATCTTCCGGTAGAGACTATTTTAGTCTCACACACCACAATGCAAGAACTACGTCAATCTGAGTTCCTCATCATAAATTGAGGATACGTAGGAGCAAAAGCCCATTTTTGTCGACCACCCCACCCATTGCTATCGTGACCCATGAGTCTGGTGGCATGCGGAGACACCCGATGGTTATCTACCCACACACTTTTGCTATCCCGTGACCCGAGAGTTTGATAGCATGTGGAGATGCCTTACGGTTATTTGCACCTTGTCATTTGGAGACCCCAAGTCTGATTGACAAGCGGAGACCAATGTGGTCGTCTGCGCCCTTTCCGGAGATGTCAGCCTCTTCCAGATGAGACTTTTTTGGTTTCACAACATCTGTTGATCCTGACCCATGCGCCAGGTGGTAGGTGATATACCCAAGTGATTATAGTGATTATCCGTACAAAGACAACATCTGTTGATCCTGACCCATGCGTCAAGTGGCAGGCGGATATACCCAAGTGATTATTCGTACAAAGACAACATCTGCTGATCCTGACCCATGCGTCAGGAGGCAGGCGGATATACCCAAGTGATTATACGTACACAAACAACATCTACTGATCCTGACCCATGCGTCAGGTGACAAGTGGATATAACCAAGTGATTATCCGTACAAAGACAACATCTGTCGATCCTGATGCATGCGTCAGGTGGCAGGCGGATATACCCAAGTGATTATTCGTACAAAGACAACATTGCTAATCCTAACCTATGTGTCAAGTGGCAGGCGGATATATCCAAGTGATTATCCATGAAAACACAACATCTATTAATCCTGACCCATGCGTCAGGTGGCAGGCGAAAATACCCCATGTGGTTATCCGTACAAACACAATATCTATTAATCCTGACCCATGCATCAGGTGGCAAGCGGAAATACCCCAAGTGGTTTTCCGTAAAAACACAACATCTGTTAATCCTGACCCATGCGTCAGGTGGCAGGTGGAAATACCTCGAGTGGTTATCCATACAAACACAACATCTATTAATCCTGACCCATGCGTCAGGTGGTAGGCGAATATAACCAGTGGTTATCCGTACACACAGAGTTCTGCTACCCCGACCTGTGAGAAGTCAGGTAGCATGCGGAGATACCCAAGGGTTATCCGCACACGCACACAAATCTGTTACCCCGACCTGTGAGAATCGGGTGGCATGCAGAGACACCCAAGGGTTATTCGTACACACATTTATGCTACCCCAACCTGTGAGAAGTCAGGTAGCATACGGAGATGCCCTATACGGTAATTTTCTCTCATTTCAATGAAAAAATTGTCTTTAGTCATTTCATGTATTCAAAGGCGACAATGTCCTCACACATTTTTGAAGACAAAAATGTCTTCAGTCATTGCATGCCTTTAAATGGCGACAATGACCCTCATTTACATTTCACAGACGACAATGTCTTCAGTCATTGCATGCCTTCAAAGGCGACAATGTCCTCATCTACATTTTGAAGACGACAATGTCTTTAGTCATTGCATGCCTTCAAAAGGTGACAATGTCTTCATTTGCATTTTGAAGACGACAATGTCTACACCTCAAAAACTTCAATATCTTTTTCCCCTGTGCTTCGTAGGACTCGACGTCCTTTGTTTGTATGCTTTAAAAAAAATTAAAAAAAGAGTGAAAAAGAAAATGAAAATTAATTAAACGAGAAAAGAAGGAATTTCAATGTCATAATGCCTTCACGGATTTGAGTGCTTGGATTTGTGCTAGTGGCCAGTTGGGTAAAGATTCAGCTCGAACGAAATTAGTGTCTTATCTTTACTTCCCTTTTATCTCCAATAAAAGATAAGTAAAGAGGTGCAACTGTCATACCCTAATTTCGTCCAGGGACCATTGTTTGTCAACATGCGACCTTTGTTTGACCACTTCAAAATGTTTAACACCCATCGCCAGGGAATCCGTAAAGTTCCGGGATGTTTCGGGGAGAAACCAGCCAAAAAAACGAAAATGGGAGTGTATTTAGCAAAGTGGGGTGTGTGTAAATAGACTGTTACACTCTAATTTCATCCGGGGACCATTGTTGATTGCTTTGGAAGGCTTAACACCCATTGCCGTGGAATCCATAAAGTTCCATGAGGTTTTGGAAAGAAAACAGCCAAAAACACAAAAACGGACGGGGGTGAACTTATCAAGATAGGGTGTAAATAGAAATTTTCGAATCTAGGCCCTTCCAGAACATTTTGGAAGTTGGGTTCCTTAAGGAGGAAGCAACCTAGCTCACCTGGCTGAGCTGGGCGGCAACCTCCTCCCTCGTTTTGTTGAATAATGGCTTCCAGGGCTTCTGTAATGCTTCCGTAAAATTCCTGTAACCCTAAATAAGCATATTTCACTTAAGATGGGTGAGAAGGAAGTGAAAAAAAGAAGAAAATCAAGATCGATATGCTTCC
Source organism: Glycine max (assembly GCF_000004515.6). NCBI lineage: Eukaryota > Viridiplantae > Streptophyta > Magnoliopsida > Fabales > Fabaceae > Glycine > Glycine max. The sequence continues at coordinate 29,171,031 of NC_038243.2, forward strand.
ATAACTTTTCCATAAATTACGAAAAAAAGAGGGTGAACTTAGTAAAAGGGGGGGGGGGTGCCTCAGGAAGCTTCCTGAGGAAGCCACCTGCTCGCTTGGGCGAGCTGGGCGGCAAGCACCACCCTTTTTTTCTATAAATAGGCCAAGGGGGACTGTTCCAAAGGGTCCCTGACCCCTATGCTATGCATTTCAGCTATTTTGGGTGAAAAAACGTGTTTCCGGTAAGAAAATCCAAGTTGAGGTGCTTCCGTAATGCTTCTGAGACGTTTCCGTGAGCAATTCCGTGAAGATTTTCCGCCGTTCTTCGCTATTCTTTGTCCGTTCTTCATGCGTTTTTCGGTCTTCAGCCAGTAAGTTTTTGAATCTGAGACTTTCAATTCATTTCTTGTTTTGTTGGCTTTCATCTTCATTTTGTTCACTTTCGGTTTTCTTTTCTTCTATTTTTAATGAGCTTTAACCGATCGTTTAAGTTGTTATCTCGCCTAATAAATGATAAAATGAATTTCAACCAATCATTTGTGTTGTAATCTCGTTTAATCACTGTTAAAATGAAATCTAACCGATTGTTCACGCTGTAAGCTCGGTTAAATCAAAAAAAGGAAAAAATAATAATAAAATAATCAAAATATCTTTGAATAAAAAAAAAATCAATCGGACGTTTTTCTTTGAAAGTTTCCTTGAATGAATTGACTAATAACCAAAGTGAAACTAAGGCTAAAATCAACTCACAAACCAAGCCTTGTCCGCAAAAAGTCACTTAAAACCGTTTTAAGGTCCAACGCCTTAAATGACCCTCTTTGTTTTTATCGGTTAACATGAACCATTTAAAAGCATAAAATCAACACATAACTTTACCGCTTTTGCAAGAACTACGTAGGTCTGAGTTCGTCACCCCAAATCGAGGATACGTAGGAGCAAAAACCCCGCTTTTGTCGACCACCCCTTTTCAAAAAAAAAAGAGCTCGTTAATGGTCCAATGCCTTAACATTTCTCTCCTTTCAAAAGAATCAAAAGATCGTTCAATGGTCCAACGCCTTAAATGACTTTTGTTTGGTTAAAATCGATCTTGCGGAAAAAGATCAAAAGAACTCAACCAACGTTTAGTTCTAAAAGAACTACGTAGGTCTGATTTCCTCATCGCAATTGAGGACACGTAGGAGCGAGGGAATTACCCTTGTCGACCACAAAATGATAAAAAAAAATACGAAAGACCCATAAAAAGCAAAAAAACATAAAAAAGGGAAAATACATAAAAACATACAAAAAGGGAAATACATAGTTTTGGAAGTCATATTTGCACACTTGATTGAAGGCTGTCGTCCCTTGTAACAGACGCGTGGGGTGCTAATACCTTCCTCATGCATAAAAACAACTCCCGAACCCTTCATACTTGAAGTTCGTAGACTACACGTACCGACTTTTTCGACGTTTTCCTCGAATAAACGTTGGTGGCGACTCTGTGCGCCTTCCTCCCTTAGAATATGCATCCGTGAGTCTCGCGTCGCCCTCCCGCCGAAGGTTAGGTCGCGACACTCTAGATTTACCAGGTTAAGGCCAGAACTGCAAGTGCTGGCAGCTCGCTTACGTATCCCTGGAAGGGGATTTGAGTTGAATGTAGACGGGCTACCTTTGAAGATTCTGAGGAAGAATTTGAATATGCTGGCCCAAACCTGGAGTGTACTGTCTTTTTCTAACTTGGCCCCTACTTCCCACACTTCATATATTACTTTGGATAGTGCTAGGTTAATATATGGGATTATTCAGAAGATGGACATGAACCTGGGGTACCTCATCTCAGGTCAAATATCTCTTATTGCACAACACGACTCCTCGAGGCTATGTTTTCCAGCCTTGATTATAGCCTTGTGCAAGGCCTGAGGAGTCACATCTGATTCTCTGACCTTTGAATCTCTGAGCCCAGCCATTAATTTGGCTTATGTTAAAAAGAACTGTTGGAACCTGGATGACCCTTTGGTCACTTTACGGGGAACCCAGAAATCCAGGGCTAGGAAATCTGAGGCCCTTGTTGGATCAAGTGGCCTCGGAATAATTAAGAAGGGGGGTTGAATTATTTATCAATGTGTCTTGACTAATTAAAAATTATCCTTCTTAATGTTACTAGATTCAATTAGGCTTTACTACTAAGTTATGAGGAAGTAAAGAACAAAAACAATAACTTAGACAAAAGTAAAGCAGAAATAAAAGTACACTGCGGAAAAGTAAAGAGTGTAGGGAAGAAGAAGACAAACACAAGATTTATGCTGGTTTGGCCATAACCCGTGCCTACGTCCAGTCCCCAAGCAACCCACGGTTCTTGGGATTTCCAATAACATTGTAAAATCCTTTACAAGAAAAAATCCACAAGGGATGTACCCTCCCTTGTTCTCTTTGAACAATCAAGTGGATGTACCCTCCAATTCAACTGATCCACAAGAGATGTACCCTCTCTTGTTCTCTGTATAACAACCCAAGTAGATGTACCCTCTACTAGTACCACAAAGGATGTACCCTCCAATGTGTTAAGACAAAGAATTCTTAGGCGGTTAGTCCCTTGAATCATTGTAAGGGGAAACAAAAGATATCTCAGGCGGTTAGTCCTTTGAAATCTTTTGTTTAAAGGGAAAGGGAAGAATCAAAAGAATTCTCAGGCGGTTAGTCCTTTGAATCTTTTGTCAAAAGGGAGAAGGGAGAATCAAAAAGAATTCTCAGGCAGTTAGTCCTTTGAATCTTTTGGCAAGAGGGAGAAGGAAGAAAAGATAGCACACTTTTGTTTTCTGCAGAATTTCCACTTGTAGAAAAAACAATGTTTTGAAACAAAGTTTAGAAAGCTTTTTGGCAAAGAAAAAGCAATGGGCAATAGTTAGAGAAAGATTGTGAAAAAGAATTTTTTGGAAGAATATCAAACATATATTAAACGTGTGCCAAAGTCATACTTTTATAGACTCTTCATGTCTAGTCAAAGAAACCATTGGAAGAGTTCTGACTTTAGAGAAAACCATGTTAAGAGTTATAACTCTTAACTTTTTCTTCAAAACTGTTCACTGGTAATCGACTACCACAAAGGTGTAATCGATTACACAATATGTTTTTTGAAAAGTTGTGACTCTTCACAATTGGATTTGAATTCCAGCGTTCAAATTCACTTATAATCGATTAATAATATAGTGTAATCAATTACACTATTTGAAAATCATTTTGGAACGTTATAAACCATTTGAAAACATTTTGAAAACCAAACTGGTCACTGGTAATCAATTACTGTTAACTGGTAATCGATTACCAGAAAGTAATCACTCTGATAACTTAGAAAATTTGAGAAAATTCTTTTGTAAAACAAAAATGTGATATTTGGTTTTTGAAAAAATCTTTTAATACTTATCCTATATGAAGTCTTGACTTGTTGCTTCTTGATTTCTTCTCTTGAATCTTGAATCTTGGATTGGATTCTTGATGCTTGATCTTGAAGTCTTGAATCAATCTTGAATCAATCACTTGGGCTTTTGGCATCATCAAAATTTCTTGGTTCATCATGATAAAACTTGTTTCTACAGCCCCACCATCTTCAGCTCCCCTTATCTTAGCTCATTCTTCATCAGCTCCTTCTACCTCTCTCCCTCCAGCACCAGCAGCTCCAGTTCTTACAGGTTCTTCCACTCAGAGCTCAGAGCATTCCTTATCTATGTTGTAGAGCCTGCATCAGGGCTAGCTCTTGATCATGCAGAGCTTGCAAAATGTGGTCCACCAGTGGCCGGTGATGAGCATTGAAGAATTTCTTCATAGGGTAGCCTGGACAGGAGTCCAACCTTCTCCTTCAGGAGGAGGTGAGGCCTCCGCAACCCAGGAGCCACAACCTGTACAGGAGGATGCTTCTACTAACATCTCTGAGCCCTCTCCACTTGAGCCTTTCATTTTTGAGGATGATTCAATTATATCTTCTCAGGCAGAGCCATCTACACCAGTGCCAAAGTTGCCTATTTCTCAGGATCCACCATCTGCACCAGCACTGGACCTGAACGAGCATGCAGAGGATCATTCATAGGATGTTTGACAGGATCTTTATTTTCTTGCATTTTGAACATCTTTATTATTATTCTTTCTTTAGTACATTTTATGTTTATGCTTTAGTTTTTAATTTCCAGTTCAACTTTTAAATTTCAGTTTATAGTTATAGTTTGTTTGGTAGCTTGTTTAAAAGCTTGATTGAACAATGCACTCATTTTATTCAGTGGTTGATGTTTGATTTGGGAAATTAGTGTTTGTTGATTGGCTTGAATTGATCAATTGTATGATTTGAGTGGATTGGAATGCGTAAATCATATGCCTTGAATGAGCATGCAGTCATTAGAAGAGAAAGAGCATGGAATTAGGATTATGACTGAAAATGTTAGTTGGTTTGTCAGGTTGATTGTGAAGGAATGCTTTAACCGTAACCCGGTGAGAGTGTGATATTTAATTGTGAGAGAACGACTAACATTCAGTAATGAATTTTGCATGAATCTCTGAAGTATGGAATGAATGCATGAATTGAAGATGATGAAGGCCATGTTTTAATTGAAGGTAGCCACTTGGCCAAAAAGCTTACCTTGTGTATGAATGATTTATCCTTTGCACCCAGTTTGAGCTGAAAGTATGATTGTTTGATTGAACCTTCAGCCTGTACAGTTTATCTCCTTCTACATTGTCTTAGGTTGTAGGAGAGAATCATTCATAGAAAGAATCTTGGTTCAAGGAAAATTTGCTCCAAAATTGGGGGGAGTTACGTTTCAAGTTAAATTTGTCCCAAATTTGGGGGAATCACTGGGTAAAAGATTGAAATGGTAAGATAGCATGCAGAGACAATCAAGTCCGATAGTATGTCGAGACAAAATATGGTCATCTGCACCCTTTGTCGAACACTCAATGTCTTTCAACCGAGACTACTTTAGTCTCCCCCTTTGCTATCCAGAGACAATCAAGTTCGATAGCACACAAAGACAAAATATGGTCGTCTGCACCCTTTGTCGAAGACTCAATGTCTTTCAACTAAGACTACTTTAGTCTCCCCCTTTGCTATCCAGAGACAATAAAGTACGATAGCACGCAGATACAAAACATGGTCGTCTGCACCCTTTATTGAAGACTTAATGTCTTTCAACCGAGACTACTTTAGTCTCCCCCTTTGCTATCCAAAGAATATCAAGTTCGATAGCATGTAGAGACAAAATATGGTCGTCTGCACCCTTTGTCGAAGACTCAATGTCTTTCGACTGAGACTACTTTAGTCTCCCCCTTCGTCATCCAGAGACAATCAAGTCCGACGACACGCGAAGACAAATTATGGTCATCTGCCGCTGATGTGCCATCATTTTCTTCTATTTTCTAAACCCTTTTTGCACCATTTTAATTATTGATTGGTCTTAATTGTCAATTAATTAGGCAGTTTTATTATTTGGGCTCATTTAGCTAATTTGATGTTTTTAATCTAATTTCAGGAATTAATGAAACATTGGGCTTAATCCGGATTTTGGTTGTGGACTTGAAGAGGGCAAATAAAGCAGCGCTTACCTTAGTTAATTTCTAATTACGAAATTTCGCAATTTTATTTTATGTTGTTCAGTGTTTATTTCGTTTTGGGCCAGAGTATTGTAATAGGGCCCAGTGACTTTGAGTGACTCTTTTTAAATAGCTGCCTTGGAATTCGTGCAGTGCATTCTATTCTGCTATGCTATTTTCATTATTCAGAGCTTTGGTTTTAGGTTTTCACGTTTTTCTGTGCCCTTGTTACAGTTTTCGTTCTTAATGCAAATTTCCGTTTTCTGCTTCTAATTACGAGTTCATTATTGCTTCTTCTTCTACTTTCATTTACGTTTCTGTTCATTTACGTTTCTGTTCATTTACGTTCTTGTTCATTTACGCTTCTGCTTCATGTTTCATTTGCGTTTTCTGTTTGAATCCATGGAAGGCTAGATTTTCTGGTGTTGTTTCCTTTTGAGGACGAAGCCCAACTCTCTTTGAGGTTTCGTTTGTAATGTGGTTTCCTGACAATTTTCCCTTCACCAGTTATCCCAATTTCGTGAATATTAATCAGTGCACGCTTCGTGTTCGATTAATTGCCTCGGAGCCTAACTTGCATTCATGCTTAATGGACGAAGGGCTAACTGGTGTATGTGGTGCCTAATCACTTATTGAAAACCCTAAGTTGATTTTCGCTTAGTAAATTGAAATAGGGTTGGATTAAGTGGTTGACTGTTAGGGATGGATTCTCCATAACCCAGGATAAGAGAGTGGCTTCTGAATCAGAGGAAACAACCCGTTTTTAATATTAGTAGTTTCGTATTCCATTTTATTTGTTCTGCTCTTTAATTACCAAACAACCAACCCCCCCCCCCCCCCCATCGTTACTGTTACTGCAAGTATATTATGAACATTTGGCTTGTCACTGCTCGTTGGGAAACGACCTAGGATCACTTCCTAGTTACTGCATTTTCATGTTTATTTGATTCGGGTACGGCCTCGATCAGCCGCCTTCGCTATCTAGAGACAATCAAGTCCGATATGTTGGAACAAGTGGCCTCGGAATAATTAAGAAGGGGGGGTTGAATTAATTATGAACGTGTCTTGACTAATTAAAAATTTATCCTTCCTAATGTTACTAGATTCAATTAGGCTTTACTACTAAGTTATGAGAAAGTAAAGAACAGAAACAATAACTTAGACAAAAGTAAAGCGGAAATAAAAAGTGCACAGCGGAAAAGTAAAGAGCGTAGGGAAGAAGAAAGCAAACACAAGTTTTATACTGGTTCGGCAATGACTCGTGCCTACATCCAGTCCTCAAGCAACCTCTTCAGATTTCCTTTCCTTGTAAAAAAGCTTTACAAGCAAAGAGCCACAAAGGATGTACCCTCCCTTGTTCTCTTTGAACAACCAAGTAGATGTACCCTCTACTTGAAGCGAACCACAAAGGATGTACCCTCCCTTGTGTTCACTATTACAACCAAGAAGCTACCTGCTTCTTACACAGAATTCTCAGATGGTTAGTTCTTTGAATTCAGTGTTTGGGCAAAGAATTCTCAGATGGTTAGTTCTTTAAATTCTTTTTTTGGGGAATCAAAAGAATTCTCAGAAGGTTAGTTCTTTGAATTCTTTTGGCAAGAGGGAGAACGAAAGAAGAAGAAGAGAAAAACAGAAGGATAGCATGATTTTTGTTTTTTAAGAATTTTCCTCTCTTCAAGGAAAGATTGAACAAAAACTTAGAATGAATTTGACAAAGGTTTTTCTGTGTTATTGTATATTGTCTTGTGTTATAAAATGTGTGTCAAGGTCTTATATTTATAGAACATTGATACCTTTTAAGAAAACCATGTTAAGAGTTATAACTTGATGCAAGCTCCATTGGAGCTTGTAGGCCTAGGATCTTCTTCATCAATGGATTCCTTTGCTTCTTGGAAGATAAATGGCAGCGGAATGGAGAAGGAAGAGAGAGAGGAGATGCCACTTCAAGGAGAAGATGAGTCTAGAAGAAGCTCACCACCATAGGAGGCCATGGATAAGAGCTTGGAGGAAGAAGGAGATGAATGAAGGGAGAGGGAGAGAAGAGCACGAAATTTTGTGCTAAAAAAGAGCTCTGAAATCTGAAGTTAATATTCAAATGATCAAAGTTGAAAAAAATACACACACATGACCTCTATTTATAGCCTAAGTGTCACACAAAATTGGAGGGAAATTCAAATTTCACTTGAATTTGAAATTGAATTTGTGGAGCCAAACTTTGGAGCCAAAATTTCACTAATTATGATTAGTGAATTTTAGTTATGGTTCAGCCCACTAATCCAAGATCAATTCCAAGATTCTCCACTAAGTGTGCTTAGGTGTCATGAGGCATGAAAAGCATGAAGGATCCTAAGAGTGTTTGGATGACCTCATTTAAGGTTCCCAACAAAACACTCACTATCCTAAGGGAAAATTGCCTAAAATTATTACACACAAATGGAAGTAGGGTGACCTAGCGGAGGCTCCCAACTTACTTCCAATGAAAGGCCTTTTTGTTACAAAATTTGAAAGCAAAGGAAATTGCCAATTACAAAATTACAAAGAAAAAAAAAGTCCTCAATTATGGTGGCTATTCTCTCTTTAGTGTTTCACTCAATTTGGAGTGCTTCTTAGTCCAATAGCTCTTAAGGTGGTTGGCCCCTTTCTTCTTGACTCCAATTCTTCAAGATATGGCACCAATCCTCCTTTCCAATTCCCTATATGGCAACTCACAACCAAGGAAACAAAGAGACAAGCAATAACCAAAGACCAAAAAAAAATGAAATGAAAGCTAAACCAATAGAGTTTTAACAAGACAAATTTTCAAGGATTATTCAATAATTAAAGCAATGAAAAGCACAAAAAAACAAGCTAGGACTCAAAGAGAAACCTAGAATGGCTCTAGAGTAGAGTAGAAAAACTAAAAAAAAAAGACTCAAGAAACCTATAATTTTGGCACTTTTTTTCACAATAATTTTCAATTTAAATTTCAGAACTAGGATTGGTATAAAATAGGCACCAATTATAGAACAAATTTTGAGCCAAAACAACAAGCACACTTTCCTTTCACTTTTTTTTTTCCTGGACACTGATTTGTCTGCCAACTTGTGCGATTTTTCTTATTTTTTCCTTTAATCCAAATCGCTTGGTTCTTTTTTTATAATTTTGGTCCAGATGTCTAGAAAATTCAGTTAAACTTTCAGCTCAGAACACGTAGTGACCAATTCCCAGTAATTTATACAAGTTCGTATGTTCAAGCTGCCAGCACCAGCGATTTCAACCTAGAAATCAAGAGTAGTGTTTATGTTGCTTAAGGCTTGGATAGTTACAATTTGTGTTTGCTTATGCTCAATTATCTTGAATAAAACAATTCAAGAGAGCTTAAGACTTATTTTGATTCACAAATCCAGCCACAACTCAGCACCACAACTCAACTTCATCGTAGGCATCATGTAGGAAACTTAGAAAACAAAAAAAAAAGAGTTCAACAACAAGACTACTTCTAGGAATTGATTTAGAACATGTTATGAACTAAATAACATGCATGAATTAGACTCAAAATTCAAAAGATAGGCTAAGAATGACAAGAATACATGAACAAATGTATCTAGAATTCAATCAACAAAATAAAAATTCAACACAAACTTAGAACATAATGTGACAATTACTATGACTAAACATGACTCTAAGACAACATGGATTAAGTGATTTACACTTAGATTTTTGTGTTTTTTTTTCTAATCAATATTTTGGAAGAAAACTTAGATCTAAGGTTCAGCAAAAGAATATTATGAATGAAAAATGATAGAACCTAAAATCAACACAAAAACAAGATTCAAGAGTAGATCTACAAAATTTGAACCATGGAAATGCAAGAACAAGTGTAGATCTAAGATTTAATCGGTTTATTTTTTTTGAATCTACTCTAAACAGCTCCAAACCACAAGACAATGGAGGATATACATGGAGAATAAAATGAAAAACAAGGAATTAAAGAGAATTCACTGAACAAACAGATAGAGGAAGCAAAAGAACATCACCTAGATGAAGATGCTCTTGATACCACATGATGTAAGCTCCATTGGAGCTTGTAGGCCTAGGATCTTCTTCATCAATGGATTCCTTTGCTTATTGGAAGATAAATGGCAGCGGAATGGAGAAGGAAGAGAGAGAGGAGACGCCACTTCAAGGAGAAGATGAGTCTAGAAGAAGCTCACCACCATAGGAGGCCATGGATAAGAGCTTGGAGGAAGACGGAGATGAATGAAGGGAGAGGGAGAGAAGAGCACGAAATTTTGTGCTCAAAAAGAGCTCTGAAATCTGAAGTTAATATTCAAATGATCAAAGTTGAAAAAAATGCACACACATGACCTCTATTTATAGCCTAAGTGTCACACAAAATTGGAGGGAAATTCAAATTTCACTTGAATTTGAAATTGAATTTGTGGAGCCAAACTTTGGAGCCAAAATTTCACAAATTATGATTAGTGAATTTTAGTTATGGTTCAGCCCACTAATCCAAGATCAATTCCAAGATTCTCCACTAAGTGTGCTTAGGTGTCATGAGGCATGAAAAGCATGAAGGACATGCACAAACTGTGACTATATGATGTGGCAATGGGGTGTAGTAAGCAAATGCTCACCTCCCCCTCTAAAATTTAATTGGATTGGGCTTCTACCAATTCAATTAAATTTATTTCCAACCACACACATCAAATATCCACTTAGTGCATGTGAAATTACAAAACTACCCCTAATACAAAAACTAGTCTAGGTGCCCAAAAATACAAGGGCTGAAAAATCCTATATTTCTAGGGTACCCTACCTACAATATGGAGCCCTAAATACAAGGACCAAATATAATGACATCCTAGTCTAATATGTACAAAGATAATTGGACCCAACCTTGGCCCATGGGCTCAGAAATCTACCCTAAGGTTCATGAGAACCCTAGGGTCTTCTTCAGCAGCTCTAGCCAAATCTTCTTGGAGCCTCTTGCTCATGGTTCTAGTGATTGGTCCCTTCCTAGGGAGGATTGCATCATAACTCTTAGCATTTTCTTCAAAAACATTCATTGGTAATCGATTACTATAATGGTGTAATCGATTACACAATGTATTTTATGAAAAGTTGTGACTCTTCACAATTGGATTTGAATTCCAACATTCAGATTCACTTGTAATCGATAACTAATATAGTGTAATCGATTACACTATTTGAAAATCATTTTGGAATGTTGCAAAGCATTGAAACCAGTTTGAAAACCATCCTGGTCACTGGTAATCGATTACTACCAAATGGTAATTGTTAGTCAATGAATACGACTAACTTTTGTGCATAAAACCTGTGTAAGTTGTATCAAACTTCCCCAGTTTATTGTTATTTTGTAGTGTTATAAGTATTTTATGTTAAGTATAGGTAATAAATACTTAGTACTTTCATTTTGTGTGTTTATTAATCATTTTCTCTCAATTTCAGGTTAATTAGGCGACTTTAAAAAGTGTTGTTTTTCACCTTCTCGCTAAGCCAATTTGCTGGCTTAGTGAGCGTCTGCTAAGTGCAACACTCATTGGCTAAGCGCGAGGAAGATTTTGGAAGAAGATGAGCTGTATAGGTTCACTGAGCGCACTGCTTCATCTCACTAAGTGCACCGCTTCAGTCCATCTGCTGAGCAAGAAGAAACGCACTAAGCCGAAATTCACTAATGTGCGCTAAGCGGTTCAGAATTGCACTAAGCGCATGAGCACGAACAAGGCCACCTATTTAAGCCTGAAATCAGATTTTGTGAAGGGAGTTTGGGATGGGATTAAGAGCTTTGCATGTCTAGAGATTCTGGAGAGTGAAAGGTCCAAGTTCCAGAGAGTTTTCAGAGATTTTGTTGTGTGAAGATCGGCAGAGACTAGAGCTTGAAGCAGGAACCGTTTTGAGAGCTTGAGATGAGTTTTTGAGTGATTGTGAGATTCTAGAGGTGAAGGAGACATCCTCACCACTTGTATTTTTGCAATCTTTCATCTTGTTTTTCTCTTTGTTGTAAAGAAGGCTTCCTGGTTAGGGAAAGCTAAATCCTCTGTTGGATCTTCCCTGTAGGTACCTAATGTAAATATATTTCTATCTATTTAATGATGTTTTGTGTGTTCCCTGTGCTATCTGTTTTTCACTCTAGTATGTCTTTACCTTGATCACGTAGATGCATGCTTTGTTAGGGTCATTCAACAGTGGGAACTGGTCTGATTCTAAAGTCCTTGATAGTACATGGCTAAGTTGTCGTACTATCACGAGGAATCGGGGTGCGATAATTTAGTTGTGTCTGTGTGTCTTAATGCGGTCTTGGTTGAGTTTAGTCCAACAAGAGGAATTTGTGGATGATGCTTGATCAGGATTAGGCTAAACTATCATGAGGAATCGGGGTTTAGTATCTCAGGAGACACTATAGGAACACATGAGCATTGTTGGATAGAGAATATTTTTTAGCATCAGGCACCTATTAGGAACGCCATCGTGTTTTCTACTTGTTTTTACACATCATTTCTCTCGCGTGATTTTCCTTTTTGCACAGATAATTTACACACCTATTCATATTCACAATTATCTTTACACACCAAACACCTATTTGCTGAAATAGCTTACCAAATAACACATGTTCCCCGAGAGTTCGATACTTGGTTCTTACCGTTTTATACTACTTGTGCGATCCGATGCACTTGCCGGAAGCGAACAAGTTTTTGGCGCCGTTGCTGGGGAACTTCTTTTTATTTGGAAAGTTAGATCGTTTTTAGGTGTCAATTCTTTATTAGTTATTCTTTGATTTTTTAATAGTTGTTCTTCATTCATATTTTTTCTTCTCTTATCAGATTGGATATCCGCTGTGTCTGTTAGTATTTTATATGCACAGATTCCTACAGGCAATTTAGTTCCTCTGGACTTAGAAATTGAAGCTACATTGAGAAGGAACAGGGCCGAGAGGAGAATGAAACTTCTGCAAGACAGAACAATTGCATCCATTCTTGAGTTAATGGAAGAAGGTCAAGAGGTTCTGAAGGTAAGAACCATAACATAAGATCACCCAGTGAGGTAAATGCGTCAAGCTAATGACGTTAAAGAAGCGCTTCCTGGGAGGCAACCCAGTTTTAATTTATGTTATCTTTGTTTTTCATTCATATATCATGTGGAACTTGCTTTTTAATCTGTACAGTGGAGTATATCAGCTTATCCTTGAATGTTAGATATAAAGGTTTTAATTTGTTGAGGAAGGGACTGAAAAATAACTTAGAAAACATTTTTTGAAAAATAGTCCTTTTGCTAAGCACCAGCTTCGTGCTAAGCGCATCTTTGCCAACCCTTACATCTGAGGCTGATTTGATCCGCTAAGCTGGCCAAGGCTGAGCAAAGCCAACTTCAATTCGATCTGAATTCGGCTAAGCTGCAGCCTGATCGCTAAGTGACAGCTTATCCTTGGCTAAGCGCGACCTATTATCGCCAAGCTAAATTCCTTACGGCCAGAACTGAGGTTCATGAAGCTAAGCGCCAGTCATGGCAGCTAAGCTGAATTCCTTGTGGCAATGTGAGCGCTAAGCGAGTTCTTATCAGCTAAGCGCATGCTCCTCTGTACTTAAGATGCATCATTTTAGCTAAGTCGGCCAGAGCTTGGCGTAGCGAGAGTTGCAGCTTTTCTGATTTGCAAACCTCGCTAAGCGGTCTTATCCTCGTGCTAAGCCAAGCTTGTGTGCAAAAAAAAAAAAACTGATTTTGAATTTGAAACGTTGGCTAAGCGCGCGAATCCGCTATGCGAGCCTCGTTGAGAAACCAAACATCTCTCTGGCTTGCTTAGCATAGCGGACTGCTAAACGAGAGTGTCAAAAACTACTTAAGTGAGTGTAACAGCAGTTATACTCACACTTGCCAGATTTCGGAAACTTCATCTCTGCATTCACTCTCTCCAAAAATCCGCATATTTTGCATTTGTGCTTTCTTTTTGCATTATCAACTTTGAAGCAACAACCATACACAATCCAAGTAAGTTCCTTGATTCCTTTTCTCTTTTTCTTGTCTAAAAACTTTAGGATAGAAGACTTCACTTGTTGTTTTAGATTTTTAGGGTTTTAATGTTTTGTTAGAATTAGTTTAAGATTAGGACTATATACGCTTGTATACTGTATTGAGTATGATGCACACATTGCATGTCTGATATGCCTCTTAGAGGCTTGAAAAGTGCAAGAAAACAAACTACGTTTTCTGTGTTTTCTGAAAAATGCGATGAATTCGCTAAGCGAGCATGCTGCACTAAGCGAGTTCATCAATACTCATTGTATATAGGCGTTCTCTGAAGACCTTGCTAAGTGCGCTTACCGTGCTAAGCGAGTTCATCCTTTGAGGATGAACACTCATCCTCTTGCTGAACTACCTGTGGCTAAGCGAGGCTGAATCACTAAGCCCAGGTAACTTAGACAATTTTTTGTTGATAGACGCGCGCTAAGCCGAGCTTTCCTGGGCCAAGCGCGATTTGTTGCGGCATCTACTAAGCTTCGCTAGCTAAGCTCCCAATTATTTAGTGAAATTTTTTAGGAGTTGGTGCCGCTAAGCGCAACCGTTAAGGAGCTTAGCGCATATCCTTGCAGCAGATGTTCAGCTTAGCAGGCACTTTCCAGCTAAGCCAATTCTGCAGAAGCTGAATTTCTGCAACTTTCGCTAAGCGGCTCCATATGTCGCTAAGCGGTAGTGTTTTTTTTTTTTTTTTTGCAAAGGCCAGCTAAGCGGACCATGTCTCGCTAAGCGGCCAATGTCTTTTTCAGTTTTGATTTTTTTTATAAATTGAGTCTTGATCAACTGTTTGATTCCTTTGTCTGCAGATGGCTTCCAGAAAAAGAAAGAGTATTTGTACAAGGCCCACAACTTAGTATGATACAAGGAGGTTCCACTACTTTGAGGCCTGGACCCAATACACGATAATGTTCTAGGAAGACATATATTGCCTGAGAGGAAGGTAGAAATATACCATACTGAGCGGGATGAGTTTAAGCCTAAATTGGAGAGTCATAACTTCCATAAACGCCTCACCAATTTAGTTGAAAGCAGCATAGATCTAGCTTTGGTGAAGGAGTTTTATGCCAACCTTTACAGCTCCAAAGGGCCTTCACCAAAGCATGTCAGGGTCAGAGGCCACTTGGTGAGGATTGATGTAGACAACCTCAACACCTTTCTAAAGACACTTGTGGTACTAGCTGAGGGTGAAACCTTACCCGCATATTCCAAATACTGCAGGTAGCCCTCTGATATTAGAGAAATTGAGGTTGCCTTATGTATCCTAGGTCGGGGGTTTGTTTTGAATGCTGAAGGCCACCCTGGGAAGATTCTCAGGAAATATTTAACAACTCTTGCTCAGGTGTGGAGTGTTCTCTCATAGTCCAACCTAGCTCCTACTTTCCACACCTCGGACTTGACAGTAGATCGAGCTAGGCTGATCTTTGGCCTAGTCTCTCAGATGGACATGAATGTGGGAGCTCTCATCTCTGGTCAGATTACATCTATGGCCCAGTCTAACTCTTCTAGACTTGGGTTCCCTGCTCTTATCACCGCTTTATGTAAGTCCAGAGGGGTTGCTTCTGACAGCCTGGTCTTCGAACGCCTGAGCCCAGTCATTAACTTGGCATATATCTGGAAAAACTGTCAGAACCTTGATGATCTGATAGTTACTATCTGAGGGGCCAAGAGAGCGAGGACAAGGCCAACTGAGGCCCCTTCCACATCTATAGCTCCTCCTCTAGCACATACCCCAATAGCTCCTTTTGCCCCAGCTTCTACAGATTTTCAGCGTCTTGAAGCCATGCTTCAAAGCATCCATCAGGGGCAGATTATCTTATTACAGAGTTTACAGATGGTGGCACCTCTAGACTCCATTCCTTCAGTAAAGTAGTTTAATGAGTGGGTAGCCTGGCCCGGGACTTAGTCTTCTCTTCACAGGGAAGATGAAGGTCCCACAGCCCAGGTACCACAGCAGATGGAGGATGATTCATTCAAGACTACTACTCCAGAGCCCTTGGTTAGAAAGAAGAAGGTAGATGAAACACAAAAAGTTGCAGCCACTTCTGAGAAATCTCTTGAGGCCACTTTTGAGCCTTCAGAACCAGTGGTAGATACAACTTCACCTCAACAGGCAGCATACCCTTCCACTCCTGAGGATCAGACTACACCAGTCCTGTCTCTGAACACCTCTCCTACAGCTACCCCTATGCTTCACTTAACAGACGAGGAGGATGTTCAGACACAGGATACTCAGGACCAATCACAGGATTTTTAAAATTCCTGATGATATTTTTTGTGCTTTTTGAATTATTATTGTATTGGTCATAGTTTTAGTATAGTAATTCCTTTTTGTTAGTTTTGTTCATGGGTAGTTTATTTGCTCATCTTGAAGCATTTTGAACAGTTTGACTTAGTTTTAATGATATGGCAGTGAAGCACTTTAATTATTTTGTGGAAATGGTTGTATGCTTTTATTTTAGATTGAATGCATGATTAGGATGGAGTTTGTGTTTCTTTTGATGAGTTTGAACAAATATGCCTATTGGACAAAGAAAGAACAAGATTGTGAATTTACAGTAGAATTGTTAGTCAGTAGACAGATTGATTGTGAAAGAAAAGTTTGAACCAAAACCGGTGAGAGTGTGACCGTACTCTGTGAGTGAATGACTAGTTGTGAGTAATAATCTTTGCATGAATCTCTGAATTTTAGAATGATATGTGTAAATGAGAACATGATGAAGGCCATGATTTGTGTATACACAAGCCTTTTGACCAAACAGCTTACCTTGCAAGATAATTGTATCCTTTGCTCGTTTTATAAGCTGAATGATTTTGTCATAAATTGAACCCTGAACTTGAATAATTATCTCCTGATACCTAGCTTAGATTCTAGGAGAGCATATGGTTCAAGGCAAAATTTACTCCAAATTTGGGGGAATAAAGTCAGTTAGAATGGAAAGAAAAAGGTAAAGCATCAGCACACACAACAAATAAGTTGTATGTTAAAAAAAAAAGAAAAGAAAAGAATAATTTGTGTTGTTACAATAAGGTCAAAAGCAAATTAAGAGGAAAAGATAGCGAGAAAGCTACTTGTATGACACAAGATCATTTGGATAAGCCTAGGACTTATGCTCTCTTAGAATCTAAACCTTTGAATCCTAGAAAAACCAATGAATTTTTGTAGCCAAGCCTCACTACAAGCCTGAGAAAGTCCTTCTAATTTTGTTTATACATTTCTGACTTTATGGCATGAGATGAAATTCCAAGATTGGACCTCTTGTTAGTTGTTATGAATGAATAGCTTAAACACTTGTGCTTGAGTGAAACAGTAGCCGTGAGACTGTGGTTTAAACTACTTTCCTTGATATCTATCTTATGATTAATTTCATCTAACTGTATAGCTCACATTTTATTCTTCTCTTTGAATAGCTGCGTATTTTGTGAAAGACAAGTGATGAGTACATATTGCTTCATTTTTCTTATAATGCAATAAGCAATGTTTGATGCATACACCTATGTACATGATCACTGCATCTTATTAGCACTTGAGGACAAGTGAGTTGTTCTCTTTTTGCTTGAGGACAAGCAAAACTATAAATTTTGGGGAGTTGTTAGTCGATGAATACGATAAACTTTTGTGTATAAAACCTGTGTAAATTGTATCAAGCTTCCCTAGTTTATGGTTATTTTGTAGTGTTATAAGTATTTTCTGTTAAGTATAGGTAATAAATACTTAGTACTTTCATTTTGTGTGTTTAATAATCATTTTCTCTCAATTTCAAGTTAATTAGGCGACTTTGAAAAGTGTTGATTTTCACCTTCTCGCTAAGTCAATCTGTTGGCTTAGCCAGCGTCCGCTAAGCGAAACACTCATTGGCTAAGCACGAGGAAGAATCTGGAAGAAGATGAGCTATAAAGGTTCGCTGAGCGCACCGCTTCATCTCACTAAGTGCACCGCTTCAGTCCATCTGTTGAGCAAGAAGAGCACGTGCTAAGCCGAAATTCACTAATGTACACTAAGCGGTTCAGAATTGCGCTAAGCGCACGAGCACGAATAGGGCCACCTATTTAAGCCTAAAATCAGATTTTGTGAAGGGAGTTTGGGCTGGGATTCAGAGCTTTGCATTTCTAGAGATTCTAGAGAGAGAAAGGTCCAAGTTCCAGAGAGTTTTGAGAGATTTTGTTGTGTGAAGATCTGCAGAGACTAGAGCTTGATGGAGGAGCCATTCTGAGAGCTTGAGATGAGTTTTTGAGTGATTGTGAGATCCTAGAGGTGAAGGAGACATCCTCACGACTTGTATTTTTCCAATCTTTCATCTTGTTCTTCTTTTTGTTGTAAATAAGGCTTCCTGGTTATGGAAAGCTAAATCCTCTATTGGATCTTCCCTATAGGTACCTGATGTAAATATATTTCTATCTATTTAATGATGTTTTGTGTGTTCTCTATGCTATCTGTTTTTCACTGTAGTACGCCTTTACCTTGATCATAGATGCATGCTTTATTAGGGTCATTCAATAGTGGAAATTGGTCTAATTCTAAAGTCCTTTATAGTAATGGGCTAAGTTGTCGTACTATCACGAGGAATCAGGGTGCGATAATTTAGTTGTGTGTGTGTGTCTTAATGCGATCCATGTTGAGTTTAGTCCAACAAGAGGAATCTGCAGACGATGCTTGATCAGGATTAGGCTAAACTATCATGAGGAATCGGGGTTTGGTATCTCAAGAGACACCATAGGAACACATGAGCATTGTTAGATAGAGAATATCCTTTTAGCATCAGGCACCTATTAGGAAGGCCATCGTGTTTTCTACTTGTTTTCACACATCATTTCTCTCACGTGATTTTCCTTTTTGCACAGATAGTTTACACACTTGTTCATATTCACACTTATCTTTACACACCAGAAACCTATTTGCTGAAATAGCTTACCAAATAACACAAGTTCCCTGAGAGTTCGATACTCGGTTCGTACCATTTTATACTACTTGTGAAATCCGGTGCACTTGCCAGAAGCGAACAATAATCGATTACCAGAGAGTAAAAACTCTGGTAACTTAGAACATTTCAGAGAATCCTTTTTAAAACAAAAAGTGTGCTATTTGATGTTTTTTGAAAAATATACTTTTAACTACCTACTTTGACTTGGCTTGATGCTTCTTGATTTCTTCATTTGATTCTTGAATCTTTGAGTGGAATCTTGAATGCTTGATTCTTTAATCTTGAAAAACCTCTTTGAGCTTTGGCATCATCTCTTGGTGAATCATCATCGTAGCTTTGCTTCCACAATTTCCCCCTGTTTGATGATGACAAACCTGAAACCAAGTGATGCATACAAGCTATTTTCTAGTCGTTCACTCACTTTATTCTCCCCCTTTCTTTTTGAGTTTAAGCTTCATTTTAAGTTAAGTTAATAATTGTATGAATTCTTGATTTAAGTAACCCCAAATTTTTCTCCCCATTTGGCATCAAATGGATAAACATACAAGAAATGTATTCATACAAGAAAAAAGGAGAAACTTATAAAAATCAAACAAGATAATAAATTATCCACAAATCATAATAAAAGAATATGTATCAAATAAGTCATAAGACATCATAACATAAAACAAATCATCTGTCTAAGTCACTAGCATCTAGAAGTCCTAATTCTCTTCTAATGCTGTAGAAAGAATCTTTGGGTAGTGGTTTTGTGAAGATGTTTGTGTGTTGGTTTTTGGTATCTACAAATTCTAGAACACAGTCACCTTTTAGGACATGATCTCTAAGAAAATGATGCTTAATTTCTATGTGCTTGGTTCTAGAGTGGAGGACTGGGTTCTTAGATAGATTTATGGCGCTTGTGTTGTCACATTTTATGGGAATATGGTCTAATACAATCCCATAATCAGATAGTTATTGTTTCATCCACAAGATTTTTGCACAACAACTACCAGCAGAGATGTACTCTGCTTCGGCTGTGGATAATGCTACACTATTTTGCTTCTTGTTGTGCCAAGAGACAAGAGCAGACCCTATGAACTGACATGTGCCACTAATGCTCTTCCTATCTATTTTAGATCCAGCAAAATCTGAATCTGATTATCCTATTAAATTGCATAAAGAATTTTTAGGGTACCATAATCCTAAGTTAACTGTTCCTAAGAGATATCTTATGATTCTTTTTACTGCAGTTAGATGTGAAAACTTTGGATTTGATTGGAATCTTGCACACATGCACACACTAAACATAATATTTGGCCTACTTGCATATAAGTAAAGTAGAGATCCAATCATACCTCTATATTGCTTTTTGTCATACCCTAATTTCGTCCGGGGATGATTACTTGATGATATGCAGCCTTTGATTGGCCGCTTCAAAATACTTCGCACCCTTTGTTGCACGATATGTAAGTCCTGAGACACGCCGGAAATCAAAGGGAAGCAGGTTTACGCGATCCGTGAAATTCCGTAATGGGGCGGAAACCAAAAGGAGGTGTTGTCGCGCAATCCGTGAGTTTCCGTAAATTCTTCGAAAGCTAAAAAAGGAGTAAATACATGATCCATAAGGATTCGTAACCTTACGGAAAGAAAATAAGTATCATTACGAAATTCATAAAGTTTCGTAATGTTACGGAAAAAGAATTATCAAAAAAGGCAAAGGAGGGGTGCATTTAGTAAAAAGGGGGGTACAAATAGCAATCAGGCCCACTTGGGCCTTCCAGATTCTTCCTCCAGAAGGCGGTTGCTTCTGAAGGAAGCAACCTTGCTTGCCTGGGCGAGTTGAGCTCGCTTGGGCGAGCTAGGTGGCAAGTTCCTCCCCTAATTTGCTATAAATAGGGGGAGGAATGAAGAGGGAAAGGGTTCAGCCTTCTTGGCACTTCGTATTCTCTTAAATTTGCTGAGGAAAATTGTTTCCGTGAAGAAAATCCAAGCTGAGGCGCTTCCTTAACGTTTCCGTGGGTAATAAATAGGGTGAAGATTTTAAACCGTTCTTTGACATCCATCGTTCGTTCTTCGTTTTCTTCGTTCTTCAACTGGTAAGTACCCCAAACCGAGCTTTTCAATTCATTCTATGTACCCGTGGTGGTCCCCATTTATTTAAGTCATTTCTCGCCTAATCAAAAAATAAAATAAATTTCCACCGATCATTTGATTTGTAATATCCGTCAATTTCTGTTAAAATGAATTCCGACCGTTCGGTCGTGCCGTAACCACGTTGGAAATCAAAAAAGGAGGTAAAATAATATTATAATAATAAAAAATACCTTTTAGTAAAATGAAGCGAAAAAAAATCAATCGGACGTTTTCTCTTTGGGATTTTTCATTCTTAATCGAATTGACTAATAACTAAAGTGAAACTAAGGCTAAAATCAACTCGCCTAGTCAAGCTCGTCCACAAAAAAGTCACTAAAAAGGGTTTGAAAGTTTATCATTTCAGTTTTCCTTATCAAGTAAATGGATCATTTTTAAGGTCCAACGCTTTAAAATGATCACCTTTCAAGTAAAAAGAATTGCTTGATTCACTCTTAAGAAAGAACTATGTAAGTTTGATTTCCTCTTCGATGGAGGGTACGTAGGAGCAAAAGCCCCGCTTTTGTCGACCTCAAAAATAAAAAAGGAAATAAAAGGTAAGATAACACAATTTCACAATCCTAAAAAATAGGTTGTTGTCCTTTGAGACAAACGTGAGAGGTGCTAATACCTTCCTCAAACATAAATACAACTCCCGAACTTAGAATTTTCATTTTGACCGGTTTCCTTTGGTTTTTCCGACGTTTTCCACAAATAAACGTTTGTGGCGACTCCGCGCATCTTTCCTCCTTTGGAAAGCGCACCCGTAAACCTCGCCTCGCACGCCCGCTAAAGGGCATGTTGCGACAGTTGGCGACTCCATTGGGGATATCTTTTGTGAGTTAGGCCTATTTTAAGGAATTGTGGAATTGTGAAACTTTGTGTGTGCATTTGTTGAACTGTGTAATATGTAAATAAATGTTGTCTATTTAACATTCTTTACACTGCATTCTAAGCACCCACGGGTTTGAGTAAAAAAGGGGCCCTATACCCGGGTTCATGGGAATCTAAGGAGTGGAGGTGAATCTATCATCATGCTAGGTCTCTGACTTGCTTGATAATAGTGAAACCTCGTCTAGAGCTTTCTCTCTTTATAATATGTTGTCGCTGGTATTCCATACCGCCACAATATTATTATTTTGAGTGATGATACCTCTAGAAAACAGTCGTGTGAGTTATGAATTGTTGGGGGTAGTGATTAGAGACCCCTAAATATTGTTCTATAGGTTCCCAATTAGGGGCATGGAGCAAACACGCTCTGTGCCATTTGTTCTCATGTATTTCTCTGCAAATAGCGCTAAATATAGTTTTGCTAGTTTCTTTAAGTGTAATGCATAACCTTTTAATACTTACGTTGAGGCGCCATGATACCTAAAACGTAGCATTAAAAAGGTGGATCTTTGCGGTCTCGTATATGTAAATTACCCCTTTGTTTTATTTTCTTTCTGTTTCATGCATACGCATTACATCATTCATATCGGAGTCTTGATCCACCCCTTTTTTAGGTGAATGATGGGGACAAATCAAAACGGCAAAAGGTTTTATCAAGTCAAGGTTAAGGGTCTAGATGTCACCAGCCTCAAGGAATTGGAACGATTGATGGGACCTCTCCAAAGGCAAGCCTTCCGGAAAGTGTACGGAAAGATTCTAGATTTGACCGCAGCGGAGGTATTTACAGAAGCTGTCATATCCCTCGCCCAATACTATGATCAGCCGTTGAGGTGCTTCACGTTTGGGGATTTCCAAATGGTACCAACTGTTGAAGAGTTTGAGGAAATATTAGGATGCCCTCTTGGGGGAAGAAAACCGTATCTTTTCTCCGGGTTTCTTCCCTCCTTGAGTAAGATTGCAGCTGTGGTCGGAGATTCGGCAAAAGAGTTGGACCACATGAAGCAAACTCGAAACGGCGTAGTGGGCTTGCCGCGGAAATACTTGGAAGGCAAGGCAAGGGATATGGTGAGCCAAGAGAAGTGGGGCCTGTTTGTGGATATACTAGCTTTGTTGATCTTTGGGGTTGTCCTCTTTCTGAATGTGGACGGTTTGGTGGACTTGGCCGCAATTGATGCTATCCTTGCATATCACCATAGCAAGGAGAGTCCAGTGGTGGCTATCTTGGCGGACTTATTTGATACCTTTGACCGAAGGTGCGAGAAAAATAGCGCATGGATTGTATGTTGCTTACCCGCTCTCTGTGTGTGGTTGGTTTCGCACCTATTCCAACAAGACATAAGACACCCGTGTCCGCTTCAAAGTTATCACTCGTGTGTCGAAAAAAGAAGAGTCGATTGGGACCAACACTTGGCTGGGATATGAGGCAGCGCAATGAATTGGTTTCCTTGATGGAAGGAAGGCAAGGAGGGAGTTCTTTTCTCGTGTGGGGACTACCCTAATGTTTCGTTGATAGGGAAGAGGGGTTGTATTAACTATAATCCCGCACTTGCCATAAGACAGCTAGGGTACCCCATGATGGGAGCGCCAACAGAAGAAAGTCTCTCGCCTTTCCTTGTGAGGGATTTAGGCGCGCAAAGTCTCAAGGTGATACAAAGAGTCCACAAGGCGTGGAGAAGTCCGTTGAGGAAAGACAAGGAGCTTAGAGGCATCCGTAATGGCGTCATCGGTGGTTATCATGGATGGCTAAGAGTTCACACGCGAGGGTTGGATTGGCTCTCTAAATTGAAAGTTATCGATGAGGAGAACTTCGAAGCTCCGGAGGAAGATGAGGAAGGAGTGCAGCGAGTTACGAGAGGAAAACGCGGCCACTGCAAGAGCCCTTGAACAAGAAACCAAAAGGGCCCGCAAGGAGGAACATGGCCGAGAGAAATTCCGAGGAGCTTTGTGGGGTAGCAACAATGAGCTCAAGCTCCGAAGAGAGGAAAGAGACCGGTCACGGGTGCATGGCATGATCTTAAAAGGAGAGTTAGCTGCTTGCGCAAAGTCCAAGAGGAGTTTGGCTCAACACTTGGAAGCCATGGAGCAAAGCATGCTAGCTAGATGAAACCGTTAGGTTCTCTTGTAACACTTTTGTATAATCTTGGCTAGATGAAAGCTTTGTTCTTTTTATAAAACGAGAAGTTCTGAACTTATCACGTTATCTAAAAAACCTTGGGGTGGATCCAAGTGCTCCGATCATTCATTTGCATATTCATGTTTTGGTGGCATACTCACCGTTGTTTGTTTCTTTAGGGAATTCACCATAACTAAGAAAGCACAAAGGAACCCCTATAACACTCGATCCAGAAAAATGGATAATGAAGAGGGCGTGCAAGAGCAGATGAAGGCCGATCTATCGGCCTTAAAAGATCAAATGGCTTCTATCACGGAGGCCATGCTAAAACTCTAGAAAACTCTAGAGGATAATGCCACGGCAACCGCCTCCAATGCAATTAGGGAAGCGGAACCTGTGCTGCAGCCCACAATAAACTTGGGCCGAGATAGAAACCTGACGGTGTTCGGTCGGAGGTATAGTCCGCAAGCTTACCCTTATGGCTTGCCTCCGGACTTCACTCCCCATGCCGCTCTGGAAGATGTGAGCCAAGCCCCTACCTTCGAGGGGAAACTCCCTCCTTATGCCGATTACCCCCTGCAAGAAGGCGACGAAGGAGATACCCATCTAGGCCCTCTGCTTCCCCTCAAGGATCCATCCCCCCATGAATTACCTCAACCAAACATAGTCCGCCATGTCCCATCTTCACCCGCACCCGTAAAAGAATCTGTTTCCTTCACAGAAGATAAGGGAAAGATTGATGCGCTTGAAGAGAGGCTAAGAGCAGTAGAGGGCCTCGGCAATTACCCGTTCTCAGATTTAGCGGACCTATGTCTCGTGCCTGACATCGTCATCCCTCCCAAGTTCAAAGTACCAGATTTCGATAAGTACAAAGGGACGACATGTCCGAAAGGGCATCTTCGGATGTATTGCCGAAAGATGGGGGCGTATTTTGCGAACGAAAAGCTGTTGGTGCATTTCTTTCAAGACAGCTTGGCCGAAGCGGCTGTGGCATGGTATACCAATCTGGAAGCTTCCCAGATCCGATCATGGAAAGACTTGGCAACTGCCTTCATTAGGCAGTACCAATACAATACGGATATGGCTCCCGATCGGAACCAGCTTCAGAGTATGACCAAGCAAGAACATGAGTCCATTAAGGAGTATGCCCAAAGATGGAGAGATCTCACAGCCCAAGTCGTCCCGCCCAAGACGGAGAGAGAGATGATCACAATTTTGGTAGATACGTTTCCCACGTTCTACTATGAGAAGCTGATAGGTTACATGTCAGCTAACTTTGCGGATCTCGTCTTCGCTGGAGAAAGAATTGAATCTGGAATAAGAAAAGGCAAGTTCGAATATGCTTCCAACGTGGCCCCCAACAACAACAAAAGAGCCACAGTGGTGGGCGCGAGGAAAAAGGAAGGAGATACCCACGAGGTCACCACCGCCTCGACGTGGATGAAAGCACCCTAAAATATCCAAAGCTCATACCAGCCAAACCCCCCGAACTTTTCAATCCGAGCCGGGAGTTCCCTCCCGACTCAAGTGAAAGGACTGCCCGCGACAGAAAGAACGCCGGCCTAACGCACAGCTCCAGCCACGCCCTGGCCAGTCAATAATACAGCCCCCGGCACGAGCTATAATAATGCATAGCGCCCACCCCTAAAAGATAACTTCTCTCCTATTCCCATGGCATACTCCGAGTTATGGCCTTCATTATTGGAGAATCATTTGGTGGTGGCCATACCCGGGAAGGTCTTCCAGCCACCCTACCCCAAGTGGTACGACCCGGGGGCCAAGTGTGCATACCATAGTGGAGCTCCCGGACACAACATTGACTCCTGCATCCCGTTCAAGTATAAGGTGCAGCACCTGATTAGTGCCGGCTGGCTATTGTTTCAAGAGGAGGGCCCAAATGTTAAAACCAACCCGCTAGCTAGTCATGGAGGGGCTAGCATGAACGTCGTCGAAGAGGATGGGCCATCGCGGGCAAAGAGATTAGGAGAGGTGGCTACTTCTAGATGCTTCATCTACCAATCACTGCAAGCGGCGTGCATGGTCTCCCGTGGTGGAGACGAAAGGGACGAATGTTTGTTTCACCTCGGGGAGTCACACGACATGGAAACCTGTCCCACGGTGGAAGAATTGCTTCAGCGGCTCATGGACTGGGGGCAGCTTGAAGTTTCCAAAGGAGGGAAGGAGGAACCACATATTTGCATGCAGTCGGAAGAAAAAAAGGTTCCCCTAACCCCCAAGGCCATAGTAATATGTTTTACTAGGAAAGGGACCGGCTCCACGCCCATATACCCCCGGACAGCGCCCAAGCCGACGCCATTTGCATATCAAAGCAATAAGGCCGTTCTGTGGAAGTATACCCCTCCCGCATTCGGAGAAAGAATTGCAACCGAAGTTGACTCCCTGTCAGCCAAGGTGACCAACATCACCGGTCTCAGTGGCGTAACCCGCAGTGGCCGGGTGTTCGCTTCCCCTCACTCGGCGGAGTTGCCCTCCAAGGGGAAAGCGCCCATGGTCCAAGAGCCCACAGACGTAGCCACCCCCTCGAAAGAAGTGGATCCTCCGGTAGTAAAAGGGGCTGAAAAGAAAGAGGGTCTTCAAGGAAAGACGGTGACTTTGGAAGAGGCTCATGAGTTCCTTCGCCTCATCCAACAAAGCGAGTTTAAGGTAGTCGAGCAACTGAATAAAACTCCAGCAAGGATCTCTTTGCTTGAACTGCTCATAAACTCCGAGCCTCATCGTGCGCTGCTGATGAAGGTCCTTAATGATGCCCATGTAGCACATGACATCTCGATGGAGGGTTTCGAAGGAATCGTTAATCATATAACCACCAATAATTATATCGCGTTTGTGGAAGAAGAGATTCCCGTTGAGGGGAGAGAATAGAACAAGGCTCTACATGTGTCGATGAGATGTATGAACCATGTTGTCGCAAAGGTACTTATCGACAATGGATCGAGTTTGAATGTGATGCCGAAGACCACTTTGGAAAAGCTTCCTTTTAGTGCGTCACGTTTAAAACCGAGCTCGATGGTGGTACGAGCCTTTGATGGTACTCAGCGGGAAGTGATGGGGGAAATCGACATTCCCATTCAGATAGGCCCCCACACTTGCAATGTGGTGTTTCAAGTGATGGACATAAATCCCGCCTATAGTTGTCTCTTGGGGAGACCTTGCATTCATGCGCTGGGAGTGGTCCCTTCAACGCTTCACCAGAAATTGAAGTTCGCGGTGGGTGGACTTTTGGTGATAGTATCGGGTGAAGAGGATATGTTGGTGAGCTGCCCCTCCTCCGCACCATACGTAGAAGCGGCAGAAGAATCATTGGAAACGGCTTTCCAATCCTTCGAGGAGGTGAGCTGCGCCTCTGTGGAACCAAGTCCGTTTCTACATTCTCTCTCCAATGCGGCCATGATGGTGGCACGAGTTATGCTCAAGAACAGATTTGAGCCCGGAATGGGTCTAGGCAAGGACGGCCTCGGGAATGCCGACGTAGTCGATGTTAAGGGAAATCCGTACAAGTATGGATTGGGGTATGAACTCGGGATGTCGGGGAGGAGGAATGTGCTGTCAAGATTTCGGGCAGACAGAGTATGGCCCGGCCGTCTTAGCCAATCTTTCACCAGTGCTGGAATGGTGTCCGAGGAAGAAGTGGCCGCAGTAGGAGAGGAGTTCCCTCAAGACCTGCCAAATTTCGTGCAACCATGCCATCCCGATTCCCAAGTGGGGAACTGGCGCGTGATAAGCCAGTCAGAGGTCTATACCGCTGATTCAATGTAATTAGAGTATATAGACTTCCTTTCTCTTTTGTTTTGTGAAACCTACCTTATTAAATAAACAAAGAGATCTTGTTTCATCTGTTCTTGCAGTTCCACCTTTTCTCATATCATTTTGCATGTTTTGTTTCTTTTGTCTTGATTGGTATAGATATGAGGGTCGATTCTTTGAGGATCCCAACGACGAGGATTTGACAATCGATTTCGACCGAGATGTAAGCCAAATGATGAACGAAGAGGAGGAAGAGGACGTCCTTTCACCAGAGTTAGAGAGGTTGATCGCTCAGGAGGAACGCGAAATAGAGCCTCACCAAGAAGAAACCGAACTGGTGAACTTAGGGACCGGAGAGGAAATGAAAGAAGTAAAAGTGGGAACCAGTATGACCGCACCTATCCGCCAAGGATTGATAAACCTTCTTGAAGAATATCAAGACGTCTTTGCATGGTCATACCAAGACATGCCCGGTCTGGACTCCGACATTGTGCAGCATAAGTTGCCATTGAATCCGGGGTCTTCCCCAGTTAAACAAAAGCTACAAAGGATGAGACCCGAGATGTTTTTGAAGATCAAAGAAGAAGTAAGAAAGCAGTTCGATGCGGGTTTCTTAGCTGTGGCGCGATACCCGGAGTGGGTGGCCAACATTGTCCCGGTCCCTAAAAAGGACGGCAAGGTGCGAGTGCGTGTAAACTATCGAGACTTAAACCGAGCCAGTCCTAAAGACAATTTTCCTCTGCGAGACATTGATATATTGGTAGATAATACAGCTAAGTTCGCCCTTTTCTCGTTTATGGACGGTTTCTCGGGGTATAATCAAATAAAGATGGCACCCAAAGATGTAGAGAAGACCACTTTCGTCACCCTATGGGGGACGTTCTGCTATAAAGTGATGGCCTTTGGGCTCAAAAATGCTGGGGCAACCTATCAACGTGCCATGGTGGCATTGTTCCATGACATGATGCATAAGGAAATAGAGGTCTACGTGGATGACATGATTGCCAAATCTTGGACTGAGGACGAACACCTCGTCAATCTACGTAAGTTGTTCAAAAGGTTGCGGAAATACCAACTAAAGCTAAACCCAACCAAGTGTACCTTTGGGGTAAAGTCGGGGAAGTTGCTGGGATTTATAGTAAGTCAGAAAGGGATAGAGATGGATCCCGAGAAAGTGAAGGCCATCCTTGAAATGCCGGAACCACGCACGGAGAAGCAGGCTCGGGGGTTCTTGGGCAGGTTGAATTATATCGCAAGATTTATCTCGCAACTCACCCCTACATGTGAGCCCATTTTCAAGCTATTATGTAAGAACCAGGCGGTCCTATGGAATAGTGACTGCCAAGAGGCCTTCGAGAAGATCAAACAGAGTCTCGCAAACCCCCCGGTGCTCATACCACCTGCAACAGGAAGACCTCTTTTCTTGTACATGACTGTGTTGGACGAGTCTATGGGGTGCGTGTTGGGTCAGCACGATGATTCTGGGAAAAAGGAGCAAGCCATTTACTATCTAAGCAAGAAGTTTACCGCATGTGAGATGAATTACACAATGCTGGAAAGGACGTGTTGTGCTCTGGTATGGGCATCACATCGGCTTAGGCAGTACATGCTCAGCCATACCACGTGGCTTATTTCCAAAATGGATCCCGTGAAATACATCTTTGAGAAACCGGCCCTCACGGGACGAATCGCTAGGTGGCAGGTATTACTATCTGAATTCGATATCGTTTACGTCACCCAAAAGGCGGTAAAGGGGAGCGCCTTGGCAGATTATTTGGCCCAGCAACCCCTCCAGGATTATCGGCCGATGCACCCTGAGTTCCCAAATGAAGATATCATGGCCCTGTTCGAAGAGAAGCGGACGCACGAGGACATAGACAAATGGATTGTTTGCTTCGATGGGGCATCTAATGCTTTGGGCCATGTAGTAGGGGCAGTCCTTGTATCCTCGGATGATCAGTGTATTCCTTTCACGGCTAGGCTAGGTTTTGATTGTACCAACAATATGGCCGAGTACGAAGCATGCGCCCTCGGGGTTCAGGTGGCCACTTATTTTGATGTAAAACTACTCAAAGTGTATGGAGACTCAGCTTTGGTGATACGCCAGTTAAAAGAAGAATGGGAAACTAGGGATCCGAAGTTGATACCCTATCAAACTCACATCTTGAGGTTAACCTAGTTCTTTGACGACATTTCTTTCCACCACATACCTCGGGAAGAGAATCAAATGGCCGATGCATTAGCCACCCTGGCATCCATGTTTCAACTTGCCCTACACGGGGATATGCCGTACATCGAATTCATATCGCAGGGCAGGCCAGCATATTGTTACGCAATAGAGGAAGAGCGGGATGGGAAACCGTGGTATTTCGACATCAAACAATATGTCGAGAACAAAGAATACCCACCAGGGATTTCTGACAATGACAAAAGGACGTTGAGGAGATTGGCTACTAGTTTCTTTGTAAGTGGTACCATCCTGTACAAACGAAACCACGACATGACCCTCCTACGATGCATAGATGCCAAAGAGGCGAACTTCATGATTGAGGAGATCCACGAGGGTTCATTTGGGACACATGCCAATGGGCATGCCATGGCCAGGAAGATCCTTAGGGCTGGTTATTATTGGCTCACCATGGAGAGCGATTGCTGCGCCCATGTAAAGAAGTGTCATAAATGTTAGGCATACGCGGACAATGTCAATGTTCCGCCACATCCTCTGAATGTTATGTCCGCCCCTTGGCCTTTTTCAATGTGGGGGATAGATGTCATTGGGGCCATCGAACCCAAGGCTTCAAATGGCCACCGCTTCATTCTTGTGGCGATAGACTACTACACCAAATGGGTTGAAGTAGCTTCTTATACTAATGTCACGAGAAATGTGATGGTCAGATTCATAAAGAGAGAGTTGATTTGTCGATACGGACTCCCTAGGAAGATCATCACTGACAATGGCACCAATCTGAACAACAAGATGATGCAGGAAATGTGCGAGGATTTCAAGATTCAGCATCATAACTCCACCCCTTATCGGCCAAAAATGAATGGGGCCGTAGAGGCTGCAAATAAAAATATTAAGAAGATTGTCCAGAAGATGATAGTGTCATACAAAGATTGGCATGAGATATTGCCTTTCGCCCTGCATGGATATAGAACCTCAATACGAACTTCTACTGGGGCAACGCCGTATTCCTTGGTTTATGGGATGGAAGCAGTACTCCCATTTGAGGTAGAGGTTCCTTCTCGGAGGATAATAGCAGAGTCAGGCCTAGAAGAGTCAGAATGGGCTCAAGCGCGCTACGACCAACTCAACCTTATTGAAGGTAAGCGTTTGACGGCCATGAGCCATGGGCGTCTGTGTCAACGAAGGATAAAGAACGCGTTTAACAAGAAGGTACGCCCGCGCAAGTTCAACGAGGGGGACCTTGTGCTGAAGAAGATGTCACACGCTGTTAAGGACAATCGAGGCAAGTGGGCCCCGAATTATGAAGGACCTTTCGTGGTGAAAAGAGATTTTTCTGGGGGTGCTCTAATACTCACCAACATGGATGGCGAGGAGCTACCCTTGCCCGTAAACTCCGATGTCGTTAAGCGATACTACGCTTGAAGTCTGGGGCAATCAAGAGGACCGTTGCATGTTCTTTTACTTCTGAGTTTTTGTTCTTCTTGGTTTCCTCCAGGGATTCCCTTTCATTGTAATTGTCTCATTTCTTTAAAAAGAGGAGATGGGTTAGGCTTCATTGGATTCCCTTTGGTTTTAAACCTTGTGTTAGTTTATAATCACCTGATCCCTCTTCGCTTGGTTCATTGGATGCCCCAAACGCTTAAATTAAAACTGAACCTAACCAACCTTCACTAAGAAAATCATTGCATTCATGCATGCACGTACACATGCATAGCTTGTGGTAACAGGGACAGAATCGTCTTAGACCACGGTCAGAAGTCGAGACGAGTTGATGGCAAAAATCAACCAGGGTAAGATGATGACCCAGTCATGCTTGGCCGCATATTTTTTGTTTCCTACTTGTAGGTACTTAGGAACGAACGCAAATGGAGGATAGGGTCACGACTGACCGATCGTCGTCCCTTCCCGGCGCTGGACAAGCAGAGAACGTCGCTGCGAGGCAGCCCAGTATCCTTTGAATTCACAGTGATTATTACTATTGTTTGTTTTAAAATAAGTAATCGATGCCTAATTCCAACTTAAGTAGGTTCGAATAGGCAAACGTTAACCTGTAGAGAGAGGGGGCCATGGTTATGTTTCCCCTAATAAATATATATATATATATATATATATATATATATATTTGTCAGTTTCTTTTAAATAATGTAATTTGTAAAAAGTTTTGTAACAGTTCCGGTAAACATTACCGATACTGTAGAAACAGTAAAAATTGGGTCTATTTAAAGGAGTCCTCGTCCCCTTTGTGAGGCACCCTTTGAGATAGTCTCAGAATCAGGTTTTAGAGAGAGAAGCTCTGCCTAGGGAAAAACTCTTTGTAAGCTTTTCTTTCGGTTTCAATAAATTTCAAGTTCTATTTTTCATATCTCCCTTCTCCCCTCACCGATCCTGTGCGGCTCTGCCGCCGCTTCGGTTTCTTTGTTTTCAAAAACCTGGGTTTGTAAGCCGTTTCGGTGTGCCCTTGATATCTGCTTTACAAGTTTATAATTCTTACGTTTAATTTTATCATACTGCATTCTTACTTCCTATCTGGTATCAGAGCCTGATGGGGAAGTAGGAATACTGTCCATAAGGACATATGTTAACGAATTTTATGGATCTGAAACTAAAAGTTTTGTATAGTACATTTAATATTTTACTTTGATTTGTACAGTAAGTGTTTGAACAGTACTTCCTGGAAGTACAGCAGTCTAATATTTTAGTTGAATGGTACTGTAGCAGTAAGACCCGTGCTGGATAAAGGGCAGTAAGGCTAAGGTGTACTGTTTAACCAAAATATCAAGACATAATACACTGGTGGCTATAGGATTGCCGTTCAAACTATTTTTCAAAAAAAGAAAAGAGTTTTTCTTAAAAATAATTCAGATCCAGAAAAATTTTGTGACATACTTACTTACAGAGATATTTCTATGGAACCAAATGAGGGCAAAGATATTAGAGAATATCATAATCATGTCTAGACTCTTACGATCTTTTTCTCGTATCTCTTTTCACTCAAACTCCTCCTTATCATCTTCTTCAAGAAACTCCAATCTATTAAATGATCAAGACAACCAGACCCAAGAGGTCGCCCCAAAACACAATCTCTTCGATGAGGAAGTCCGATTCGAAGATATCAATCAAAATATGGATGACTGGAACATTCCAGAAATCCCTCAGGATCAACTATACGTTCCTGAGACAATAAAAGACAAACACAACTTTGATTACATAATCAAAACAGTAGAAAACAATATTCCTCTAGGACAAGAAGTAGGGGAAGAATTTCATTTACTTTCAAAAAATTCAATTTATGAACATAGCCGTAAGTATAAATATCTACACATCGGTTGTGTACAAGTAGCCATCAAGCCCTTAATTGATATGGGCATAGATGCAGCAGTTTTAATGTGTCTAAGAGACATTAGGCATAACCAATTTGAAGACTCCCTAATTGGAACAGTCGAAACCAGCCTAGGACAAGGTCCAATATATTTTAATTGTTATCCAAACAAAACAGTGAGTCTGATGGACAGAAACATTCTTGACTCTCTGTTCTTAAACATCCACTTTCATGGCCTTGACATGAAAGAAGGATCAATCCCAGCAGCCTTAATATATAGGATCCAGTACAAGGTCATGAATACTTGTACATCCAGAGTCCTGTTAAAACCTCAAAGAGGAGAAACAACTTTGTTTATCACTGATATGACGAAGGCTAATGTTTCTCTTCCAAGAAAAATAAAATGGGATGAAGTAACTCTTCCCGAAAGATGAGTTATGGATAAGGCAACACCGTCTATTCCCCAACCCGCTCCAACCATAGAGCATATTAAGCAAGATAACTCCGGAAAGGTAGAGATAACCTTCAATAGGAGAAATTCTTTTTCATCAAGGATAGAAGCCTCTAGGTCTGAATATGCGTCAGCCAGAAGGTCTTTTTCGGTTAGAACCCGTTCAATTCCAGTAGGACTAACCAGATCTGAGTCACATAACCAGTTCCCTACTATAAACCTCCAAGGATTAGACACTACTTCTAGCATACCTAGAACAACTTACAACCAAGAACAGGAGGACGACCAAAAGTCGATCCAATCCCCAACATACTCTTCTATGGAACCTTATGATGTTATTTGACAACTTTAGCATTGATAAGGAAACCCTTAGGAAAGATTTCTATTCTCCGGAGAATGAACCTCAAAGGAGATGGTTTTTCCAACATTACAAGGGAACAAACAGAAAACAAATTCAAGACAAGTTCTACGAATTTGTCGAAAGAGTCAAAATTAATGTCCTTTTCTTTGATTGGTTTCATGCTTATGCCATCAGAAAGGATATAGATTACCCTTGGAAACAAGAAATCATAGGTGATCCAAAAACAAATGTCATAACAAACTGGCAAGTGAGAGATGGTGAGTTAATCCAATCGGAATTATCTCCCACAACACAATATCAACTACCAAATATCAAAGACAGTAATAATAAACCTGTCATGGCAATTCCATTCAAAACAAAAGATGTCAACGAGGAAGTAACCTCTAAAGACATTAAAAGCCTAATGGAACAGGCAAATTATACCAATAAATACTTACAAGCTTTAGGAGAAACCATTAAAACTAAAGTAGTTCCTAAACAAAAATCAATTGAGGGAGCTTCGCCAAGTGTCCCCATCGAAATTGAAAAACCTTTATTCAAACCTTTCAAAGTTAGTGAGAAGGCTAAACGGAAAATTAGGGAACTTAGAAAAACTAAATCCTTAACTGAGGGTGTAGGTGACAATCATAGTGAATTACTAAACAAGATTGGTAGTTTACTAAAGGTCATTCCAGATACTCCCCAAACCTCGGAAAATACTTCCAAAATGGTAACAAGAAGTACCTCCAAATTAATTAATGTTATAAATGAAGATAGTGACCAAACCTCAGATAACACAACTGAGATAGGATCAGTGTCAGAAAAGAATATAAATCCAATTAATTCCAAACACTGGAAAACACCCTCCAAATTATATTACCAACGTCCAACTGCCCCTGACCTTCTATTAGAAGAAAGAGGTGAAAACAATTTTAAAAGTTTTAGTGCAAATAACATCTACGAATGGAACATAGATGCACAAACGGTGTATAACATCATGAATACACTCCAACATATGACCATGGTAGCCACGGCTTACCAAACCTCCCATGAATGTTCGGAAGAAACCATTATAGATATCTTAGTGGCAGGATTTTCTGGCCAGCTAAAAGGATGGTGGGATAATTATCTCACTAATGAAGAGAAATCAAAAATTTACAGTGCAGTTAAGACGGATCTCAATGGAAAAGTCATTACTAATGACGATGATAAAGAGATTCCTGACGCTGTTAACACATTAATATTTACAATAGCCCAACATTTCATTGGAGACCCATCCTTGTGGAAAGACAGATCCGCAGAATTATTATCAAATCTTAAGTGTAGAACCTTAGCAGATTTTAGGTGGTACAGAGATACTTTCCTAACTAGGGTTTACACAAGAGAAGACAGTCAACAACCTTTTTGGAAAGAAAAATTTCTAGTTGGTCTTCCCAGATCATTAGGAGACAAAGTTAGAGATAAAATCCGTAGTCAATCTGCCAATGGAGACATTCCATATGAAAACTTAAGTTATGGTCAATTAATTTCCTATGTCCAAAAGGTAGCCTTAAAAATCTACCAGGACGACAAGATTCAGAGGCAATTAGCCAAAGAAAAAGCTCAAACAAAGAGAGATTTAGGTTCCTTCTGTGAACAATTTGGCTTACCAGCCTGTCCAAAACAAAAGAAAAAACAAACCTCTAGGAAAGAAGCCCACGACCATAAGCCAGCCAATAACAGAAGATTTTCAAAACGAAGATACTCTCAATAACCCTCAACCAGTAGAGAAATAGAAAATCCTAAACAAAAAATAAAATAAAAAATAACGTGCTACAATTGTGGAAAACAAGGCCACATTAGCAAATATTGTAGACTAAAGAAGAAGTTAAGAAACCTTAACCTAGAACCCTCAGTTGAAGAACAAATAAACAATTTGCTCATAGAAACCTCAGAGGAGGAAACAGAAACAGAAACTTCATCCTCCGTACTTTCCGATGAAAACCTAAACCTAATCCAACAAGATGACCAACTATCATCAACAGATGATGATGGGCAAATCAATACTCTAACGAGAGAACAAGATCTCTTGTTTGAAGCAATCAATTCCATACCTGACCCCCAAGAAAAGAAGGTTTTCTTGGAAAAACTCAAGAAAACATTAGAGGTAAAACCTAGACAAAAGGATTTTATCACGAACAACAAATTTGATGTAAGTAACATACTCAAGAGACTAGAAAATTCTTCAACAAAGCCAACGACAATTCAAGATCTCCAAACAGAGATAAACAATCTAAAAAGAGAGGTAAAAGAACTTCGTCAACAACAAGAAATTCATCAGATCATTCTTTCTCAGCTTGAGGAAGATAGTGATTCTGAAAGTGCCAACAACAGTGAAGAAAATCAACCAGAAAATTTAGAAGATGATATGTTTATGGGATTAATCAACAAGATTAAAATCCAAAAATTTTACATAAACATAAAGATAATTATTAATGATTTTATTTTAGAAACAATGGCCCTATTTGGCACAGGGGCTGATTCAAACTGCATTTTAGAAGGATTAATTCCTACAAAATTCTTTGAGAAAACCTCAGAAAAACTAAGTACGACAAACGGCTCAAAATTAAAAATTAATTTTAAGCTATCAAATGCAATCATTGAAAACCAAGGTCTTAGGATCAACACAAACTTTCTTCTGGTAAAAAACCTTAAGAATGAAGTAATCTTAGGAACGCCCTTCATTAGAGCCCTATTTCCCATCCAAATATCTAATGAAGGAATAACCACAAATTATTTAGGAAGAAAGATTATATTTAATTTTTCTACTAAACCAATTTCCAGAAATATAAATTTCATAGAAAATAGGATTAATCAAATTAACTTCTTAAAAGAAGAAGTATCTTTTAATAATATTCAGATACAACTAGGAAAACCCCAAGTAAAAGATAAAATTCAATCTTTACTAAATCATATTGAATCAACTGTCTGTTCTGATTTTCCACATGCATTTTGGGACAGAAAGAAACATATTGTTGATCTCCCCTATGAGAAAGACTTTAGGGAAAAACAAATTCCCACAAAAGCCAGACCGATCCAAAATGAATGAAGAACTTCTTCAATACTGTCAAAAGGAAATCAAGGATTTGCTTGATAAAGGCCTAATCCGGAAAAGCAAAAGCCCATGGTCTTGTGCGGCTTTTTATGTCAACAAACAATCTGAGATTGAGCGTGGAACACCCCGCTTAGTCATAAATTACAAACCACTAAATCAAGCATTACAATGGATTAGATATCCTATTCCAAACAAAAGAGATTTGCTTAACAGATTAAATTCTGCAAAGATATTTTCAAAGTTTGATATGAAATCTGGATTTTGGCAAATCCAAATCCAAGAATCAGATAGGTACAAAACAGCGTTTACTGTACCTTTCGGGCAATATGAGTGGAACGTAATGCCATTCGGACTGAAGAATGCCCCTTGAGAATTTCAAAAAATTATGAATGATATTTTTAATCCCTATTCAAAATTTGTCATTGTCTACATAGATGATGTTTTAATCTTTTCCCAAAACATTGACCAGCATTTCAAACATCTCCAAACTTTCATCCATATCATCAAACAAAATGGTTTGGCAGTCTCCAAATCAAAAATCAATCTTTTCCAAACACGAATTCGATTCCTTGGTCACAATATTTATCAAGGTACAATTGTTCCAATCGAAAGGTCAATTGAGTTTGCTAGCAAATTCCCCAACCAAATCTTAGACAAAACCCAGTTACAAAGATTTCTAGGTTGTCTAAATTACGTAGGTGAATTTGTCCCCTACTTAAACAATATTGTCAAACCATTGCATGGTAGGCTAAAGAAAAACCTGCCTCCTTGGTCTGACCTCCATACCCAAACAGTTAAAGAAATCAAAGTCAAAGTCCAATCCATAAAATGTCTGTATCTTCCCATTCCACAGGCATTCAAAATTGTCGAAACTGATGCATCAGACATCGGCTACGGTGGCATCCTCAAACAACAAGTACATGGTCAAGAACATGTCATCGCATATACTTCAAAACACTGGAATCCTGCACAATTAAAGTATCCAACTGTTAAAAAAGAAGTTTTAGCAATTGTTTTGTGCATTTCCAAATTTCAATCGGATTTATTAAATCAAAAATTTTTAGTAAGAGTTGACTGCAAATCAGCCAAAGATATTTTACAGAAGGATGTAAAAAACCTTGCCTCAAAACAAATTTTTGCAAGATGGCAAGCAATTTTAAGTGTCTTTGATTTTAATATAGAATTGTCATACCCTAATTTCGTCCGGGGACCTTTGCTTGATGACATGGGACCTTTCTTTGGTCCTTGTGAAGTGTTTGGCACCCATCATTAGGCAATTTGTGAAATTCCAGGACATGCCGGAAAACCAAAAAATATTGATGCACAATCCGTAAGTTTCCGTGACACACCGGAAATCAAATGGAAGCATCGTTGCATAATTAAGTGAGATTCCGTAACATTCCGTAAGTCAAAAAGGGGATGATTATGTAATCCGCAAGGTTCCGTAACATTACGGAAAGAAAACAAGTATCGTTACGAGATTCGTAAGTTTCCGTAACTTTACGAAAAAAGAATCACCAAAAAAGGTAAGGGGGTGAACTTATCAAGATAGGGGTGTAAATAGAAATTCAAATCTAGGCCCTTCCAGAACATTTTGGAAGTTGGGTTGCTTAAGGAGGAAGCAACTGGGCGGCAAGCTCCTCCATGTTTTTGAAAAATGGTTTTCGGGGCTTCCGCAGCTTCCGTAATACTTCCGTAAAATTTCCGAAAACCTTGGGTAAGCATATTCCACTTAACATTGGTGAAAGGGAAGAGAAAAAAGATGAAAATCAAATTCGAAAACAGTTCCGTAAGGCTTCCGTAACTTTTCCGTAAAATACGAAAAGGGGGGTGAACTTAGTAATTCGGGTGCGCTTAGAAATCTTCTTCATTAAGTCTTTGGGCGGCAAGCACCTCCCTTTTTTTCTATAAATAGGGGAGGGGGGAGCTGTTTCAAAATGTTCAAGACCCCTTTGGCTATGCATTTCGGCTATTTTGGGCAAAAAACACGTTTTCGTGAAGAAAAATCGAGTCGAAGTGCTTCTGTAACGCTTCCGTAAGCGATTCTGTGGAAATTCTTCATCGTTCTTCGTCGTTCTTCACCGTTCTTCATCCGTTCTTCGTTCGTTCTTCATTCTTCAACGGGTAAGTTTTCGAATCCGAGACTTTCAATTCATTTCTTGTTTTGTGTACTTTCACTTTAATTTCGTTCATTTTCGATTTCTTTTCTTCTGTCTTTAACGCGCTTTTACCATTTATTTAAGCCGTTTTCTCACCTAATAAATGATAAAATGAATTTCAACCGATCATTTGTGTTGTAATCTCATTTAATCACTTTTAAAACGAAATCTAACCGATCGTTCACGCTATAACCTCGGTTAAACCAAAAAAAAGTAAAATAATAATAAAATATCTTGAAAAATAATAATAAAATAATCAAAAAAAATCAATCGGACGTTTTTCTTTGGAAGTTTCCTTGAATGAATTGATTAATAATCAAAGTGAAACTAAGACTAAAATCAACTCACAAATCAAGTTTTGTCCGAAAAATCACTAAAAACCGTTTTAAGGTCCAACGCCTTAAACGGTCCTCTTTGCTTTTATCGGTTAACATGGACCGTTCAAAAGCATAAAATCAACATGTGACTTTACCGCTTTTGCAAGAACTACGTAGGTCTGATTTCCTCATCGCAATTGAGGATACGTAGGAGCAAAAGCCCCGCTTTTGTCGACCACCCCAAGAGATCATTAATGGTCCAAATGCCTTAACATTTCTCTCCTTTCAAAAACAAGAGATCGTTAATGGTCCAATGCCTTAACGTTTCTCTCCTTTCAAAATCAAAAGACCGTTTAATGGTCCAACACCTTAAATGACCTTTTGTTCAAATAAAAAACATATTTTTGCAAAAAAGACAAAAAACAAACTTAAACAAAACACTTTGTTCCGAAAGAACTACGTAGGTCTGATTTCCTCATCGCAAATTGAGGAATACGTAGGAGCAAAGGGAAACACCCTTGTCGACCACAAAAAGAGAAAAAATATAAAAAGGGTATAAAGGATATAAGGACATAAAAGGGAACGTAAAAATCAAAGCCATGTTTGCACATTCGATTAAAGGCTGCCGTCCCTTGTGACGGACGTGTGGGGTGCTAATACCTTCCCCGCGCGTAAATACAACTCCCGAACCTTTCACTTAAAAGTTCGTAGATCGCGTCTTTTCCGGTTTTTCCGACGTTTTCCTCAAATAAACGTTGGTGGCGACTCCGCGCGTATTCCTTTCGTGGAACACGCATCCCGCGAGTCTCGCGTCGCCCTCCCGCCGAAGGGTAGGTTGCGACAAGAATATATCAAGGGCTCTTCCAACTCTCTACCTGACTACCTCACCCGTGAATTTTTACAGAAAATTCCCGATGCCTCCTAAGGTGTCTAGTTCCTCCGGTAGAGGAGGAAGATCCAGTACGAAAGGTAAAGAAGTTCTACTGGCTCTACCAGAGCCAATAACCAAAAAGGCAACTACAACATCTTCTGGGTCACCTACCCAGACTGGGTCATCAACCCAGAAAGGAAAACTTGAAGGGTCATTGACCCAAACAACTACCGTCAAATCTGAGTCATCAACTCAGGAATCTCCAAAACCAACAACAACCAAACAGACCGTGGCTGACTATGCCTGGTCAATACAAACTCTCCTGGCCTTAGAGGATATAGGCCTCACCAAAATACCAAAATTATCCAAAAAGACCTGGGCAGAAATGGCCTCAGAATCAGACGATGATTCTGAAACAGATCTGCAAAAACAAATCCAAAAAGCCAAACAGACCAAAACCGTCTATAACCAAAAACCAAGCCAATCGTTGACTCAACAAGAATCAATACCACAACCCGGTAACAGTTACATTTCAAAAAACAAATTTTTCAATGTTTTACAAATGGAACCAGAATATTGGGACAAGAATCCTATCAAAGCAACCGCCAAAGTATTCCCCCAGGGATTCCATTACAGGCCAATAGCCGCAAACAAAACCCGCAAATTCTACGAATTCATCCTAATAGATACAAACTCAGTATCTATTAAACACTTCAAAGACCCCAATGATCCAAATTTAAATACCCATTCCACAATCCAAATCCTGAAGGTTATGCAGCCACGACATTATGGCTCAAACTTAAACCAACCCAAAAAATTCTCTGCACCATTTGATCCTGCAGGGTATAATTATTGGGATTACGTTGACGCATGGACAAATGTGTTCTGGCATCAAAATAGTAAGTTCAAGCATTCATGGCTGATTTACTTCAAAAATAATACTGCATATAATTTTCCAAATTGGTTCCTCCAATGGTGGAACTACTTCGGACCAATTCCACAAATATTTCCAGAAGAAGTCCAACAGGGATTCGAACAATTCAACAAGCTCTATAATAGCAAGGAATCACGAATTCCGGCAGATTTAAAGTATTTTTCCAGTTTTGCCTTGTCATCGATCTTTTCATGGCAATACAGATACAGAAAAACTGAAAACAACAAGCAATATCCACCGTTACAGAGACACGCCTTTGTAAAATGGTGGTCACAATTCGATACTTCAAAGGCTGCTCCAGATTAAGTCAAGAACTGGTTCCAGAGCAATCCTGAGTTCCTTAAACCTACTGATCCGGAGACATCTTTGTTTCTAAATCAGAAGTCGCAACTGGCAGCATTCTTAGCAAGCTCAAAATCTAAAGAAAGTCTTGCTCAGAATCTCAAAGAAGTTCTCCAACTACTTCAACAGGAAGTGGAAGAAGAACCTTCCAAGAAGGTTGCTGAATCATCAGAGACTAATGATGACCAAGACGATGATCCATTCTACCAGAATGAAGATGACTGTTTTGGTATATCATTGGACGACGATTAATTAGTTGTAATAATCATGAATTATTGTAACTAATTTGTCAGTTTCTTTTAAATAATGTAATTTGTAAAAATTTTTGTAACAGTTCTGGTAAACATTACCGATACTGTAGAAACAGTAAAAATTGGGTCTATTTAAAGGAGTCCTCGTCCCCTTTGTGAGGCACCCTTTGAGATAGTCTTAGAATCAGGTTTTAGAGAGAGAAGCTCTGCCTAGGGAAAAACTCTTTATATATATATATACAGCAGGTTACCTCGCCTGGGCGAGCAACTCCTGCACCAAAAATATTGAAACGAGGGAGGGGAACGTTTTTGCATTCAAAAACTGCTTCCCCCCTCATTTCAAAAGCAATACTCACGGGATTTACGAGTTTGCAGCCCTAGGGTCATCATTTTTCGCATTTTTTGATTCCATTTTGCGCTTTAATTCGTCACCAACAAGTAAGTATTCCATCCTTAAGCTTTCTAGCTTTCCATTGGTGTATTTTGATCTTCCTTTGGTGCTCTAGATTGTGGGAATGTACTCAAATACATGGGGCAATTTTTGTTTGTTTTCTTGCTTGATTGGGTTGAATTGAGGGTTTGTATGAGATGACCCTAGGCCTATAATGCATTTTTGAGCAATGGGGCATGCCACATTGTCCCCATTCTCTTGCTATTAATAGCAAAATTCCTTTAGCAATTTACACATTTGGATATGGTAGCAAGATGCTTGGATTTGTGTACATGTAATTTTTTGGTAGTCAAAATATCTCACAAAAATATATATGTTGCGTGTTATGTAAAGAAATACCTTACAAAGACACCTTTTTGATTTGAATGCAATTTTAGTTAGCAAAAAAATATACTTGAATTTGCATGCAGATTTAGGTAGCAAAAAAAAAAAAACTTGAATAAGCATGAAATGTAGCACCTTATTGTGTGGGTAGCCAAGATTCCTCACGAAATTTGTGTATGTATAGGTATTAGAAATACCCGAATGTGCATGTGTGGAATTTTCGGTAGCCAAAATACCTTGAGTATGCATGTATGTAAATTTAGCAAAGGACATGCATGTGATTTGGGTAGCAAATACGCCTTGGAAGTGCATGTACGTGATCTAGGTAACGAAGATTCCTTGATTGTGCATGAGTGCAATTTTTAGTTAGCAGAATATCTTGTGCGAATGTATGTTCGTAAGGAAATATGTGCATGAGTTTGCTTTAAATTTACATTGATGTTTGTGTTTATTGGAGGAGGTTGCATGCCATTTTTGTTTTGAAGGTAGCATTTCTTGGTAAAACTAA
The DNA here is from genome assembly GCF_000004515.6 of Glycine max. Classification (NCBI taxonomy): domain Eukaryota; kingdom Viridiplantae; phylum Streptophyta; class Magnoliopsida; order Fabales; family Fabaceae; genus Glycine; species Glycine max. The sequence goes on from NC_038243.2 coordinate 29,213,928, forward strand.
CTTCCCCAAAATGTTTGTCTTTTTAGGAAATGGCCCCAAGGAAGCTTGCCTCAAAGAGATCCAAGAAAGACAAGGCGGTTGAAGGAACCAGTTCCGCTCCCGAATATGACAGCCATCGTTTTAGGAGCGCTGAGCACCAGCAGCGCTTCGAGGCCATCAAAGGATGGTCATTCCTTCGGGAGAGACGTGTCCAACTCAGGGACGATGAGTATACTGACTTCCAGGAAGAGATAGTTCGCCGGTGGTGGGCATCGCTGGTTACCCCCATGGCCAAATTCGACCCAGACGTAGTCCTCGAGTTTTATGCCAATGCTTGGCCTACAGAGGAGGGTGTGCGAGATATTCGTTCTTGGGTGAGGGGTCAGTGGATCCCTTTCGATGCGGACGCCCTCAGCCAGTTCTTGGGATACCCTTTAATGCTGGAGGAGGGCCAGGAGTGCGAGTATGGCCAAAGAAGGAACCAGGACGATGGGTTTGATGAGGAGTCCATCGCCCAGTTACTGTGTATACCGGGGCAGGATTTTGCCCGGACTGCTGCTGGGAGACGGGTGCGGATCATGCGCACCAACATGACCACCCTGACCCAGATCTGGATGACCTTGCTGCTCAGCAACATCCAGCCCAACGATCCTAATTCCGACCTCCCCCTGCCGAAGTGTCAGCTGGTGTACGCCATCCTGACACGGATGAGCATTCACGTGGCTCAGTTGATCGCTGATGCCATCTATCTATTTGTAGGTATGGAGCCTACCAGGCACCATCTGGACCCGGATAAGTCCAACAGGGCCCTGGGATTTCTCGCTTTGATCACAGGACTCTGCCAGTCGTTCGGAATCCCCGTCACACCTAGCAAGGTGATTCGGCCGCCCATCACCCGGGCTTTTATTGAGAAGTATTGCACGCAGAGACAGGCCCAGGGTGATGCTCTGCAGGCCGCGGACACGCCGCCACCTCATCAGGCCGGCCCAGCTGGATCATTTGATACGGAGCAGTATTTATGGCATTTGGTTTGCCAGTAGGCGGCCAACCACCAGGCGCATGTACAGACCCATGATTGTCTTTACCAGTTGAGCCTCAGCCTGCAGAGCCAAGGTTTTACTTCTTTTCCATACCCTACTCAGGATCAGTTTAGGGCAGAGGTCGCATGGCCCGGAGATTGGCCTGAGGCTCGGGCAGGAGAGGCACCAGCAGAGGCACCCGCAGAGGCTCCCGACGAGGCAGATGAGGCCCGCGAGGATGAGGAAATGACCAATTTGCTTGATTTCTTGGGAGGGAGAGGAGCCACATGATTGGGAGATCCCTAGATCCGTATTTCTTTTTTATGTTATGTTATGTTTATGTTTCCGTTTTTTCCTGTTACGCATCATTTTATTTTAGTTTTTGTTTAACTAAGAAAGAAGTGTTGTGAATAAAATGTCTACGTATATAAAGAAAAAGAAAAATGTTTCTCATACAAGAATGTAGAAGGAAAATGTGTATAGAAGGATTTTTTGTGTGTGTAAATAATGTGTGAAGAGAAATCCTTGTGTGTGTGAGCAACGAGTGTATATAAAGAAACTTTTGTATGAACCACAAGTGTGTGTTGGGAAAAATGAAAAATCTTTAAACGTGAATAGGGTTCGTATATAGACCGTGTGACGCAAAGAGAAAGAGTTCTAATGCGTGTACAGAAAAAGTTCGTCATGTATAAGAATGTAGGTGTATAAAGAAAAGTTTTCCTCATAGAGGACCATGAGTGTATAGTTTTGTGAATATAAAAATGAAACAAAAAGGAAAAAGAAAGAAAGACCTCGAAGGTCGACATGTTATGGTTAGGAAGAATAAATCATTCTTAGAGAGCAAACGTATCTTCTGGAAACAAGGGACTGACGCTAAGAGTTTATTTTCCTGAATAACCGAGATAAGAATGGATGAATTCATTGAACTGATGAAAGAACATGATTGGGAAACGTTGGGTCTGTTTGTGTAAATTCCCGACTGTAGTATCACAATGCCATAAACGGGATGCTTGAGTGCCCACCTGGCTGTGGCCATGACTAATTTTGCACGTTGTTTCCAAATCATCATTGTCGCGCGTGCCTTGTGGAATAATATGGAAGTTCGGCCCGAGACCAACACCTTGACACCCAAATTTGTTTTGCCCCGGATATCAAGATCGGGTTCCCACGATAAAAGACCCCATTGACACAACCTTAGACTTTTTGAACCTTGGCCTATCGAAAGAATCCTCATCCTTTCCCCCGAAGCAAAGGACAGCGGAATCTCCTCAAGGGAGAGCGAATAGAATGCTAAAACCCGATTTCCCAAAAAAGGAATGGATAAGGAGAAGTGAAAAGAAAGAAAAGGAAGAAATGGAAAGAAAGAAAAAGAAAAAGATGAAAACGAAGAAAAGAACAATAAAAAAGAAAGAAAAAGAAGGATTCCCGATCGAAGATCGAAAGGAAGTGAAAATGGAAAAGATCGAAGGAAAATAGAGTAATTCTCGATCAATGAGAAAGAGAATGGAAAATCTTCATACCAGATAAATTTTCGGCAAGATAAGTGGCTGCCAGCAAAGGAAAACCCATTTTTGGTGTCTCTTCCTTTCGAATTGCCATTCAAAGTCATTCTCGACTGGCAATATCCCGCCCCACATAAAAGGAAAAGACCAAAACACTCAGCTTCCTCTCCAAAAACACTACCCTCGAGAAAATCCAATTGGTCCGTGATCGTACATTTGATCTTTGTTTCGATAGGAAATCGTGTGCAAAATAAAGTCATGGTGCAGTTATTGGTTTGGGAATAAGGTGAAACACTTGCCTGTGTGAGTTTTTATACACTATGAGTGATTTATTCCCAGTTTCAGCTTAACCCGATGTTTCCCCTGAATGTTCATTCAAAAGCTAAAAGTTAACATCCTGCCTTTCATTTTCGGGTACAAGGAAGATTACCCTTGGCATAAGTATATTGTTTTTCTAAGATATGCTGCTCTCGCGAATGATTTATTTTTCTTTGCAAAAAGCATGTTTGCCTTTTTAGGTGGAAAAAACCCGGTGGACCATTCGGTCCTGCCTACCCTTTTTCGGAGCCCGATGAATTGCGTTTTCGTTCATGCATCCTCCACCCACGAGTTTGGAGCCATGCGTAGTGATTTCTTAGTGAAATTCTCCATTCCCTACCCTTTTTCGGAGCCCCATGAATTGCGTTTTCGTTCATGCATCCTACACCCACGAGTTTGGAGCCATGCGTAGTGATTGCTTAGTGCAATTCTCCACTCTCTACCTTTTTTCGGAGCCCCATGAATTGTGTTTTCGTTCATGCATCCTCCACCCACGAGTTTGGAGCCATGCGTAGTGATTGCTTAGTGCAATTCTCCATTCTCTACCCTTTTTCGGAGCCCCATGAATTGCATTTTCGTTCATGCATCCTCCACTCACGAGTTTGGAGCCATGCTGTCATACCCTAATTTCGTCTGGGGACCTTTGCTTGATGACATGCGACCTTTCTTTGGTCCTTGTGAGGTGCTTGGCACCCATCATTAGGCAATTTGTGAAATTCCAGGACATGCCGGAAAACCGAAAAAATATTGATGCACAATCCGTAAGTTTCCGTGACACACCGGAAATCAAATGGAAGCATCGTTGTATAATTAAGTGAGATTCTGTAACATTCCGTAAGTCAAAAAGGGGATGATTATGTAATCCGCAAGGTTCCGTAACATTACGGAAAGAAAACAAGTATCGTTACGAAATTCGTAAGTTTCCGTAACTTTTCGAAAAAAGAATCACCAAAAAAAAGGCAGAGGGAGGTGTACTTAATAAAAATGGGGGTGCAAATAGCACCCAGGCCCACTTGGGCCCTCCAGAATATTCCTCCAGAAGGCTGTTGCTTCTGGAGGAAGCAACCCGGCTCGCCTGGGCGAGCTGGGCGGCAACCACCTCCCCTATTTTGCTATAAATAGGGGAGGAAGTGAAGAAGAAAAGGGTTCAGCCCCTTAGGCACTTCTCTCTCTTTTGAATTTGCTTGGAAAAATTGTTTCCGTGAAGAAATTCTAAGCCGAGGCGCTTCCGAAACGTTTCCGTAACGTTTTCCGTGAAGAATTTCGCGAAGGTTTCGACCGTTCTTCGACGTTCTTCATTCGTTCTTCATCGTTCTTCGATCTTCAACGGGTAAGTACCTCGAACCAAGCTTTTCGATTCATTCTATGTGCCCGTAGTGGTCCACATTGTGTTTCGCGCATTTTTATTCTCGTTTTGTTTACTTTTTATACCCCCTCTTGACGTGCTTAAGCCATTTTACTTAAGTCATTTCTCGCTTAACTTAAAAATAAAATAAATTTCCACCGAACGTTTGAATTGTATTATCCGTTAACTTCGGTTAAAATGAATTCCGACCGTTCGGTCGTGCCGTAACCACATTGGAAATCAAAAAAAGAGGTAAAAAATAATATAATAATCAAAAAGACATCTTTTAGTAAAATAAAGCGGAAAATCAATCGGACGTTTTCTCTTTGGGATTTCTCATTCTTAATCGAATTGATTAATAACTAAAGTGAAACTAAAGGCTAAAATCAATTCGCCTAGTCAAGCTCGTCCATAAAAATAGGCTTTTGAAGTTTGTCATTTCATTTCCTCACTAAGTAAAATGGATCATTTTTAAGGTCCAACACCTTAAAATGATCACCTCTTAAAGTAAAAAAGAATCACTTGATAAGAAAGAACTACGTAGGTCTGATTTTCTCATCCCAATTGAGGAATACGTAGGAGCAAAGGGAAACACCCTTGTCGACCACAAAAAGAGAAAATATAAAAAGGGTATAAAGGATATAGAGACATAAAAAGGGAACATAAAAAATCAAAGTCATGTTTGCACATTCGATTAAAGGCTGCCGTCCCTTGGGGCGGACGTGTGGGGTGCTAATACCTTCCCCGTGCGTAAATACAACTCCCGAACCTTTTCACTTAAAAGTTCGTAGATCGCGTCTTTTCCGGTTTTTCCGACGTTTTCCTCAAATAAACGTTGGTGGCGACTCCGCACGTATTCCTTTCGTGGAACACGCATCCCGCGAGTCTCGCGTCGCCCTCCCGCCGAAGGGTAGGTTGCGACAGTTGGCGACTCCACTGGGGACCGTTTTTTAGAGAGTTAGGCCATTTAATCTTGTGCAATGTTTTATCATGACTTTCTCCTTTGTTGGTTTCCCTTTATTTGTCTTATTTTCTTGTGTATATAAACTATTTGTTGCTTTTAGTGTGTTTTAGAATGTATGCATGAGGTAAATATTTATTCATTTGATGCACACAAACACCAACACTATTTGCACACACTGTGAGTGAAAAAGGGCCCTATACCCGGGTTCATGGGAGCATAAGGAGTGGAGGTGAATCTGTGATCATGCTAGGTCTCCGACTTGCTTGATTACAGTGAACCCTCATCTAGAGCTTTTCTCTTTGAAAACCTATTGTTGCTAGTAGTCCCTACTGCTACAATATGTTCTTCAAAGGGGATGATACCTCTAGAAACCATCAAGAGAGATATGACTACCTTGGGGGTTATCACTAAATGCCTAGTTAGTTCTCTCCCTTATAGGTCCCTTAAATAGGGGCACGAGCAGACACGCTGCGTGCCATTTTTCACACTGCCATGCATAAATATCATATACCCTTTTGCTTATGTTCAGTAAATATCGTCATACTGTGTACATTCCCGCATTGTGTCTTTTGCATAGGCATCGCATATGGGTTCTGTCTTGATCCCTTCTGTAAACAAACCAACGGAGGGTCCGTGTCGCCTTCTTAAAAACGTGCGTTGGGGCATTCTGCTACCCCTAGACGTCGTATCTAAGAAGGGGACAAATTCCCCGGACCCCCGCATTCCTAGATTGCATCTGTGTCATATGCATTCCATCATGCATTCATCCATCCCACCCATGAGATATCGGAGTTTTGATTTGCACCAGCTTTTGTCTCACTTTAGTAAGCATGGGAACAAATCAAACCGGCAAGAGGTTCTACCAAGTCAAGGTCAAAAGCCTAGATACCACCAGCATCAAGGAATTAGGGCGGTTGATGGAACCCCTCCAAATGCAAGTCTTCCGCAAGACTTATGGAAAGATCTTAGAGTTGACCATAGCAGAGGTGTCCATAGAAGCCATTGCATCACTCACCCAATACTACGACCAGCCTTTGAGATGCTTCACATTCGGAGACTTCCAATTAGTACCAACCATTGAAGAATTTGAAGAAATTCTAGGATGTCCTCTCGGGGGAAGAAAACCATATCTTTCCTCCGGATGTCTCCCCTCTTTGAGCAGAATTGCAACTGTGGTCAAGGATTCAGCAAGAGGTTTGGACCGCATAAAACAGACTCGGAACGGCATAGCGGGCCTACCACAGAAGTACCTAGAAGACAAGGCGAGGGGTATGGCCAATCAAGGAGACTGGGTCCCGTTTATGGATGTGCTAGCTTTGCTAATTTTTGAGGTCGTCCTCTTTCCAAACGTGGATGGTTTGGTAGACCTAGCAGCAATCGACGCTTTCCTTGCCTACCACCATAGCAAGGAAAGTCCGGTGGTAGCTGTCTTGGCAGATCTATTTGACACATTTGACCGAAGGTGCGAGAAGAGTAGCGCACGGATCATCTGTTGCTTACCCGCCCTCTGTGTTTGGTTGGTTTCACACTTGTTCCAACAAGACACAAGACATCCATGTCCGCTCCTGAGCCATCACTCGTGTACTGAAAAGAGGAGAATGGATTGGGACCAGCTCTTGGCCGGGATAGGAGGTAGAACAATCAGTTGGTTCCCCCGATGGAAGGAAGGAAAAGAAGGAGTCCTTTTCTCATGTGGAAGATACCCAAACATTCCGCTGGTAGGAACGAGGGGTTGTATTAATTACAATCCCACGCTCGCTATAAGACAACTAGGGTACCCCATGAGGGGAGCACCGACGGAAGAAAGCATGTCTCCTTTCCTTGTGAGGGATCTCGGCGCACAAAATTCCAAGACTATACAAAAAATCCATAAGGCATGGGAAACCCCGTTAAGGAAAGATCAAGAGCTTAGAGGCATTCGTAATGGCATCATTGGTGGGTACCACGAATGGCTGAAAGTTCGCATACGAGGTTTAGATTGGCTCGCCAAGTTAAAAGTCGTCAGCGAAGAGAATTTTGAAGCACCGGAAGAGGACGAAGAAGTCCAAGCTCTCAAAAGCGAGTTAGGAAAGGCAAAGCTCGCCAAGGAGAAGTTCAAGTTGGCTGCTACACACGTTCGGAAGGAGTGTGCCGGGTTACGGGAAGAGAATGCAATTACCACAAGAGCCCTTGAACAAGAGACCAAGAGGGCTCGCAAGGAAGAGTATGGCCGGAACAAATTTCGCGGAGCTCTATGGGGTAGCAATAGTGAACTCAAGTTGCGAAGGGAAGAAAGGGACCAGTCGCGCGCACATAGCATGGTTCTGAAAGAGGAGTTGATTGCTTGTTCAAGGTCCAAAAGAAGCTTGTCTCAGCGTTTATGCGAGACAGAGACCAACATGTTAGCTATCATCGCCAAGTACCAAGAAGAGTTAGGTCTAGCCACGGCCCACGAGCATAGAATCGCGGATGAGTATGCCTAAGTATACGCGGAAAAAGAGGCTAGAGGAAGGGTGATCGACTCTTTACACCAAGAGGCAACCGTGTGGATGGATCGGTTTGCTCTTACCTTGAACGGGAGTCAAGAACTTCCCCGATTGTTAGCCAAGGCCAAGGCAATGGCAGACACCTACTCCGCCCCCGAAGAGATTCATGGGCTTCTCGGCTATTGTCAGCATATGATAGACTTAATGGCCCACATAATTAGAAATCCTTAGGAAACTTGTATGGTCTCTCAAACCTTGACTAGATATGACTTCCTTTTTGAAATAAAATGAGTTGGTCCCATGTTTCTACTCCAAAAAGCTTGTGCAAATCAAATCACTCCTACATCTCATCTCTAGCATGCATTTTCTTTCTTTACCCACTCCTCACGTTTGGTTTTTTAGGAAAAAAACACCATAACTAAACGCGCCGCAAGGGATCCCTATCGCACCAGATCCAAATCTAGAACGATGGGTGATCAAGAGGAGACGCAGGAACAGATGAAAGCCGACATGTCGGCTCTGAAAGAACAAATGGCCTCCATGATGGAGGCCATGTTAGGTATGAAGCAGCTCATGGAGAGGAACGCGGCCACTGCCGCCGCTGTCAGTTCGGCTGCCGAAGCAGACCCGACTCTCTTGGCAACTACGCACCATCCTCCCTCAAACATAGTAGGACGGGGAAGGGACACACTGGGGCACGATGGCAGCCCTCACCTGGGATACAACCGAGCGGCTTACCCTTATGGATTGCCGCCCAACTATTCACCACCCATCTTGCAAGAAGATGCGGGCCACATTGCTTCTCCCGTCCATGAAAAAGAGCCTCCTCAGCAGCCCGACGAAGTCCATAAAGACCCTCAAGATTATGCTCGGAGGGATGTCGAGTTTTATCCCCCGATCCCCGAAGGGCCGGCACCAGGCACGTTGCCTCAACCCAACATCGCAGCATCGCCAATAGTTTTGTCTATGGAAGGGCCGCCCCCGGCAACTGAAGAAAGGAGGAAGCTCGATCTCCTTGAGGAAAGATTGAGGGCTGTGGAAGGATTTGGGGACTATCCGTTTGCAGACATGACGGATCTTTGCTTAGTACCCGATGTTGTTATTCCCCCGAAGTTCAAAGTGCCGGACTTCGACAAGTATAAAGGGACGACTTGTCCCAAAAACCATCTCAAAATGTACTGCCGTAAGATGGGCGCCCACTCTAAAGATGAAAAGCTGTTGATACACTTCTTTCAGGATAGCTTGGCCGGAGCTGCGGTAGTGTGGTACACTAATTTGGAGGCTTCCCGTATCCGTACTTGGAAGGATCTGATTACCGCCTTCCTAAGGCAGTATCAGTACAATTCTGATATGGCTCCTGACCGTACTCAACTGCAGAATATGTTCAAGAAAGAGGGTGAGACCTTTAAAGAATATGCGCAGCGATGGAGGGATTTGGCGGCACAAGTAGCTCCTCCCATGGTTGAGAGAGAGATGATCACCATGATGGTAGACACTCTGCCAGTGTTCTACTATGAGAAGCTAGTGGGTTACATGCCGTCCAGCTTCGCGGATCTGGTGTTTGCCGGGGAAAGAATCGAGGTTGGATTGAAGAGAGGAAAGTTTGATTACGTTTCCTCCACAAACGTGAACGCCAAAAGAATCGGGGCAACAGGGGCAAAAAGGAAGGAAGGAGATGCCCATGCCGTCTCTTCAACGCCCGCGTGGGTCAAACCCCAGCAAACACCTCATGGTACCCATCAGTACGCGCAACATCACCCAAGCTTCTCGGCTCATGCTGGGAACGCCTCTGGTTCAACACCCGTGCAGCCTAAGGCACCCACCCAGAGGGAAGCTCCCCAAGTTCCAACTCCGAACACGACTCGACCGGCCGGTAATTCCAACACGACAAGGAACTTCCCTCCGAGGCCATTGCCGGAATTCACCCCGCTCCCAATGACGTACGAAGATCTTCTACCATCCCTCATTGCCAATCATCTGGCCGTGGTAACTCCCGGAAGGGTCCTCGAACCCCCTTTCCCGAAGTGGTATGACCCTAATGCAACTTGCAAGTACCATGGGGGTGTCCCGGGGCATTCCGTCGAAAAATGCTTGGCCCTTAAATACAAGGTCCAACATTTAATGGATGCCGGATGGCTGACTTTCCAAGAGGATCGGCCCAATGTGAGGACCAACCCGCTCGCCAATCATGGAGGGGGAGCAGTTAATGCAGTTGAATCCGATAGGCCGCACAGGTCTAAACCTTTAAAGGATGTGGCAACCCCTAGGAGGTTTATCTTTGAGGCCCTACAAAAGGGAGGTGTAATTCCCCATAGTGGGTGTAAGGAGGATTCCTGTTTGCTACATTCCGGCGAGATGCATGACATGGAGACGTGTTTGGAAGTAGAGGAATTGTTACAACGGATGATAGACCAAGGTCGACTAGAAGTCGGCATTGAAGGAAAAGAAGAGCAGCATATATGCATGCAATCTACAGAGGGGAGCGGTGTTGCGAAGCCCAAACCCTTGGTGATATACTTCACTAAAAGTGCAGCCTCGCAAAAGCCCGGGCACCCCTTAATGGCCAAACCTGTTCCTTTCCCGTACCAAAATAGTCACGCGGTCCCGTGGAGATATACACCTCCGGGGAAGAAGGAAGAAGAAGTCACTGACGTCAGCTCGCTGTCAGCTAAAGTAACAAATATCACGGGGCTGAGTGGTGTGACCCGTAGTGGTCGTGTGTTCGCACCTCCGGACCTACCAGTCCAACCCGCCGACGTCAAAGGAAAAGGAAAAGTGGTGGAGGAACAAGATGGCGAGGCACCCCACGCTTCGAATAAAGATATTCCAGCAAAGGGGCCCCCAGAGAAAAAGGATGGTAGAAAGGAGGTGTCGCTAGAGGAAGCCAGCGAGTTCCTTCGCATAATTCAGCAGAGCGAATTCAAGGTTATCGAACAGCTCAACAAAACCCCGGCTAGGGTCTCGCTGCTGGAGTTACTTATGAGCTCCGAGCCTCATCGGGCTCTGCTAATAAAAGTGCTGAACGAGGCTCATGTGGCCCAAGATATCTCGGTAGAAGGTTTCGGAGGGCTGGTCAACAATATCACTGCCAACAACTATCTTGCCTTCGCCGAAGAAGAAATCCCCGCCGAGGGGAGAGGGCATAATAAGGCTTTACACGTGTCAGTCAAGTGTATGGACCATATCGTAGCCAAGGTACTCATCGATAATGGTTCCAGTTTAAACGTGATGCCTAAGAGCACTTTGGAGAAGTTACCATTCAATGTTTCCCACTTAAAACCAAGTTCAATGGTGGTTCGGGCCTTCGACGGCACTCGCCGAGAGGTTAGGGGAGAGATCGATCTCCCGGTACAAATAGGCCCTCACACCTGTCAAGTCACCTTCCAAATAATGGATATTAACCCCCCCTACAGCTGCCTGTTGGGGCGCCCGTGGATCCACTCAGTGGGAGTCGTGCCGTCTACGCTCCACCAAAAGCTGAAATTCATAGTGGAGGGGCACTTGGTCATCGTGTCAGGCGAGGAAGATATCTTGGTAAGCTGCCCATCCTCCATGCCTTATGTGGAAGCCGCAGAAGAATCGTTAGAAACTGCTTTCCAGTCTTTTGAGGTGGTCAGCATTTCCTCCGTGGACTCCCTCTTTGGGCAACCTTGTCTGTTCGATGCAGCGGTAATGATGGCCCGAGTTATGTTGGGGAACGGTTTTGAACCCGGGATGGGTTTAGGAAAAAACAACGGCGGCATAACTAGCCTGATAAATACTCAAGGAAATCGTGGGAAGTATGGTTTAGGCTATAAGCCCACTCAGGCAGACATGAAAAGAAGCATTGAAGGAAGAATAATGGTCAAAGTTCGCGTTGGAGACAAGAAGGTGAAGGAAGCCCGCCCTGCCACATAAGTAGAAGCTTTATAAGTGCGGGTTCGGGAGACAAAGGTCAAGCGTTCGCGATATGCGAAGATGATATTCCGGGTACTTTGGATTTGGTACGACCATGCTCTCCTGATTTCCAGCTGGGAAATTGGCGAGTGGAGGAACGCCCCGGCATTTACGCAACAAGCATAATGTAAACCTTTACGGTTTTAAAAGCTCTATAGTTGGGCCTAGGCTTTAGAGTTTTCATTTTGTTAAGGCTTTGTGTCTTTTGTGTTTGAATTTATAATACAAGGATCTTTCTTCATCTGTTCCTGGTCTCTACCCATTCTCATTCATTTGCATGTTTACTTCTTTTTCTAAAACGGCAGATTCGATGACGAGTCCCCCGAAGGTACTAATACCTGGGACCCGTCTATCAACTTTGAGCAAGAAATGAATCAAACGGAAGATGAAGGAGATGAGGGTGTGGGACTTCCTTCGGAACTAGAAAGAATGGTCGCCCATGAGGACCAAGAAATGGGGCCTCATCAAGAAGAAACAGAGCTAGTAGACTTAGGAATTGGCAGTGGAAAGAGGGAAGTAAAGATAGGTACAGGCATTACCGCACCTATCCGTGAAGAATTAATAATCCTGCTAAAAGACTACCAAGACATCTTTGCTTGGTCATACCAAGATATGCCCGGTTTGAGTTCTGACATTGTGCAGCACCGATTACCTCTAAATCCCGGGTGTTCCCCGGTAAAACAGAAATTGAGGAGGATGAAGCCCGAAACATCCTTGAAGATAAAAGAAGAAGTGAAGAAGCAATTTGACGCTGGATTTTTGGCCGTCGCTCGGTATCCAGAATGGGTTGCCAACATCGTACCAGTTCCTAAAAAAGATGGGAAAGTACGAATGTGTGTAGATTATCGGGACCTGAATCGGGCCAGTCCCAAGGACAATTTTCCTTTACCACACATCGATATCCTCGTAGATAACACGGCCAATTTCGCTTTATTTTCCTTCATGGACGGTTTCTCTGGTTACAATCAGATAAAGATGGCGCCCGAGGATATGGAAAAGACTACTTTCGTCACCCTGTGGGGAACGTTCTGTTACAAGGTGATGTCCTTTGGACTCAAGAATGCCGGGGCAACTTATCAACGGGCCATGGTAGCTTTGTTCCATGATATGATGCATCAAGAAATCGAGGTCTACGTGGACGACATAATTGCTAAATCTAAATCCGAGGAAGAACACCTTGTCAACCTGCGGAAATTGTTCGAAAGGCTTAAGAAATATCAATTAAGGTTGAACCCCGCTAAGTGTACCTTTGGGGTCAAATCAGGGAAATTGCTTGGTTTCGTTGTAAGCCAGAAAGGGATAGAGGTAGACCCCGAAAAAGTGAAGGCTATCCTTGAGATGCCGGAACCCCGTACAGAGATGCAAGTCCGAGGTTTCCTGGGGCGCTTGAATTATATTGCCAGATTCATATCGCAGCTCACCGCCATTTGTGAGCCGTTGTTTAAACTCTTGCGCAAAAACCAAACTGATCAGTGGAATGAGGATTGCCAAGAGGCTTTTGGAAGGATCAAAAAGTGCCTAATGAATCCTCTCGTGCTTATGCCACCAGTACCTGGAAGGCCTCTCATTTTGTACATGACAATCTTGGACGAATCAATGGGGTGTATGCTGGGGCAACATGATGAATCCGGGAAGAAAGAGCGCGCTGTTTACTACCTAAGTAAGAAGTTCACGACCTGTGAGATGAATTACTCCTTGCTCGAAAGAACGTGTTGTGCTTTAGTATGGGCGTCCCATCGCTTAAGGCAGTACATGCTGAGCCATACTACCTGGTTGATATCCAAAATGGACCCGGTCAAGTACATCTTTGAAAAGCCAGCTCTCACAGGACGAATCGCCCGGTGGCAAGTCTTGCTATCTGAGTTTGATATAGTCTACGTCACCCAAAAGGCGATAAAAGGAAGCGCTTTGGCAGATTATTTGGCTCAACAGCCTCTTAACGATTACCAGCCCATGCATCCGGAATTCCCGGATGAGGACATCATGGCCTTGTTCGAGGAAAAGTCGGACGAAGATCGGGACAAATGGACTGTATGGTTTGACGGAGCGTCAAACATTCTAGGTCATGGCGTTGGGGCAGTGTTGATCTCTCCGGACAATCAATGTGTACCTTTCACAGCCAGGCTAGGATTCGACTGCACCAACAACATGGCCGAATATGAAGCATGTGCCCTAGCCGTCCAGGCAGCAATTGACTCCAATGTCAAACTACTCAAGGTGTACGGCGACTCAGCGTTGGTAATCCATCAGCTGAGAGGGGAATGGGAAACTAGAGATCCCAAGCTGATACCCTACAAAGCCTATATCAAGGAATTGGCTAAAACTTTCGATGAGATCTCCTTCCATCATGTTCCCCGCGAGGAAAATCAAATGGCGGATGCACTTGCTACGTTGGCATCTATGTTCCAGCTAACACCGCACGGGGACCTACCCTACATTGAATTTCAGTGTCGTGGCAAACCCGCACATTGTTGCCAAGTGGAAGAGGAACGGGACGGAAAGCCTTGGTATTACGACATCAAGCAATATGTCGTAAGCAAAGAATACCCGCCAGAGATTGCCGACAACGATAAAAGGACATTGAGGAGGTTGGCAGCCAGTTTCTTCATGAGCGGAGGCACACTGTATAAGAGAAATCACGACATGACACTCCTGCGATGTGTGGATGCCAAGGAGGCAAATCACATGATCGAGGAAGTCCATGAAGGCTCGTTTGGAACGCACGCCAACGGGCATGCTATGGCCAGGAAGATCTTAAGAGCAGGTTATTACTGGCTTACTATGGAAAGTGATTGTTGTGTCCATGTGAGGAAGTGCCACAAATGTCAAGCATTCGCGGATAATGTCAATGCCCCACCGCATCCTCTGAATGTCATGTCCGCCCCTTGGCCTTTCTCCATGTGGGGAATAGATGTCATCGGGGCCATTGAGCCCAAGGCCTCGAATGGTCATCGCTTCATCCTCGTGGCAATAGATTATTTCACCAAGTGGGTCGAGGCGGCTTCATATACCAACGTCACGAGGAATGTGGTGGTCAGGTTCATTAAGAAGGAGATCATCTGCCGATATGGTTTGCCAAGGAAGATTATCACGGACAACGGCACCAACCTGAATAACAAGATGATGGGGGAAATGTGCGAGGAGTTTAAAATCCAGCATCACAATTCCACACCCTACCGGCCAAAGATGAATGGAGCCGTGGAAGCAGCCAATAAGAATATCAAAAAGATTATCCAAAAGATGACCGTGTCATACAAGGATTGGCACGAGATGCTCCCATTCGCGTTACACGGTTACCGGACTTCAGTGCGAACGTCAACTGGGGCAACGCCGTTCTCATTGGTATATGGGATGGAGGCGGTGTTACCATTTGAGGTAGAAGTCCCGTCATTAAGGATCTTGGCAGAATCCGGATTAAAGGAATCAGAGTGGGCTCAAACACGCTACGATCAGCTCAACCTCATTGAGGGTAAGCGCTTAACGGCCATGAGTCATGGGCGTTTGTACCAGCAAAGAATGAAGAGCGCGTTCGACAAGAAAGTACGCTTACGCAAGTTCCATGAGGGAGACCTTGTGCTAAAGAAAATGTCCCATGCTGTCAAGGACCACCGAGCGAAATGGGCCCCGAACTACGAAGGGCCTTTTGTTGTGAAGAGGGCTTTCTCCGGAGGAGCCCTGGTGCTTACCAACATGGATGGCGAAGAGCTACCTTCACCCGTGAACTCCGATGTCGTCAAACAATATTATGCTTAGAAGCTGGGGCAATTAAGGATGTCGCTGCATGTTCTCTATCTTTATGCGTTTTCTAGATTTCCCCCCAGGGATTTCCGGTCCGTTGTATCTCTTGTTACGATCTTTCAAAGAAATGAACATGGATTTGAGGCTTTTAGTCCTCACGTTAGTTTCACACCTTGCGTTAATTTGTGATCGCCTGAGCCCTTCCGCTCAGTTCATGGGATCCCCCAAGCGCTTAATTAGAATTGAACCTGAACCAACTTTCCCTAAATTTTCTGCGTTTGAAAACATTCATGCATACGCATACGCATACGCATGTATATTGTTGTGGTAAAACAGGGGCAGGATCACCTTGGGCTACCTTCTGGAGTGAAGACAAAACATGAACGGCAGAAACCAATCAAGGTAGGGTAATGATGCGGCCTAGATTGGCCATACCTGGTTGTTTATTACTTGCAGGTACTTAAGGATGAACGCAAGCGGGGATGGGGTCACGACCGACCGATCGTTGCCCTTTCTCTGTGCGAAACAAGCAGGGAACGTCGCTGCAAGGCAGCCCCGTATCCTTTGTATTCACAGTTGTCTTACTATTTGTTTGTTTTAAAAATAAGTAATCAACGCCTAATTCTAACCTAAGTAAGTTCAAGTTAGGCAAAATGCTAATCCATGGGAAGGGAGGGGACATGGTTAATGTTCCCCTCAAAAAAAAAAAAAAAAAAAAAAAAGTGCAGGTTAGCTCGCCTGGGCGAGCCACCCCTGCACCAAATTATAAAAATGACGAAAGGGGGGGCGTTTTTACATTCAAAAACTTCTTTTCCCCCCTTTCAAAAGCCATACCCACGGGATTGACGAATTTGCAGCCCTAGGGTCATCCTTTTCCGCATTTTTTGATTCCGTTTTGCGCTTTTGTTCATCACCAACAAGTAAGTATTCCATCCCTAAGCTTTCTAGCTTTTCATTGGTGTATTTTGATCTCCTTTTGGTGCTCTAAATTGTGGGAGTGTGCTCAAATATATGGGGCAATTTTGATTTGTTTTCTTGCTTGATTAGGTTGAATTAGGGGTTGGTATGAGATGGCCCTAGGCCTATAATGCATTTTGAAACAATAGGACATGCCACATTGTCCCCGTTCTCTTGCTATTGATGCCTAAACGCGCGCCCACCAAGTGTTCGGTGAAATGCCTCAATGGCATTAGCGTGTGACTTTTGTAAGGAGACAACCCATGGGGTATTTTGGTTTGTGCATATTTTCTATTTTTTTTGGAATATGTATTCATTCCCGAAAAAGGCTAGAGTAATTGCCCCACATATATCCTAGTCCTAGAAATTGAAATTTTATGCAAAAAGAGCACAAAAGGAGGTGCATATTGGGTAAAGTTACCCTTTTTTGGCCAGCAATCAGCTATGGGCCACGCTACAATATTTTCCCTATGCCTAGATGGTTAGGAATTTTGCTCATCATAAATGTGTAGGTTTAGAATAGGTAGCAAAATACCTTTGGCAATTTACACTTTGGGTATGATAGCAAAATACTTGGATGTATGTACATATAATTTTTGGTAGTCAAAATGTCTCACAAAAAAATATACATAAATATGTTGCATGTTATGAAAAGAAGATACTTTTTAATTTGAATACAATTTTAGTCAGCAAAGGAAAATATACTTGAATTTGCATGCGGCTTTAGGTAGCAAAAACTTGAAAAGAGCATGAAATGTAGCACCTTATTGTGTAGATAGTCAAGATTCATCATGAAGTTTGTGTATGTATAGGTATTAGAAATACCAAGATGTGCACATGTGCAATTTTTGGTACCCCAAAATGCTTTGAGTATGCATGTATGAGAATTTAGCCAAGGAGATGTGTGTGATGTAAGTAACAAATACACCTTGGAAGTACGTGTAAATAATCTAGGTAACGAAGCTGCCTTGATTGTATATGGGTGCATTTTTTTCGGTTAATAGAATGTCTTGTGCAAGAGAACGTTTGTAAGGAAATATGCGCATAAGCTTGCTCTAAATTTACATTGATGTTTGTATTTAGGGGAGGAGGTTATATGCCATTTTTGCTTTAAGAGTAATGTCCCACTGGTAAAACTAACTTTCCAAATGTTTGCCTTCGCAGGAATGGCCCCGAGGAAGCTTGCCTCAAAGAGGTCCAGGAAGGACAAGGCGGCCGAAGGAACTAGTTCCGCCCCGGAGTACGACAGTCACTGCTTTAGGAGCGTTGTACACCAGCAGCGCTTCGAAGCCATCAAGGGATGGTCGTTTCTCCGGGAGCGACGTGTCCAGCTCAGGGACGACGAGTATACTGATTTCCAGGAGGAAATAGGGCGCCGGCGGTGGGCACCACTGGTTACTCCCATGGCCAAGTTTGATCCAGAAATAGTCCTTGAGTTTTATGCCAATGCTTGGCCAACAGAGGAGGGCGTGCGTGACATGAGATCCTGGGTTAGGGGTCAGTGGATCCCGTTCGATGCCGACGCTATCAGCCAGCTCCTGGGATATCCGATGGTATTGGAAGAGGGCCAGGAATGCGAGTATGGCCAGAGGAGGAACCGGTCTGATGGGTTTGATGAGGAGGCCATCGCCCAGCTGCTATGTATACCGGGGCAGGATTTTGCCCGGACTGCTGCAGGGAGGTGAGTGCGAATCATGCGCACCAACATGACCACCCTGACCCAGATATGGATGACGTTGCTCCTCAGCAACATCCTGCCCACCGATCATAATTCCGACCTCCCCATGCCTAAGTGCCAGCTGGTGTACGCCATCCTGACACGGATGAGCATCCATGTGGCTCAGTTGTTCGCTGATGCCATATATATTTTTGCAGGTATGGCGCCCACTAGGCACCCTTTGGACCCAGATAAGTCCAACAGGGCCCTGGGATTCCCCGCACTGATCACAGGACTCTGCCAGTCGTTCGGAGTCCCCGTTGCACCTACCAAGGTGATTCGGCCGCCCATCACCCGGGCTTTTATTGAGAAGTACTGTACCCAGAGACAGGCTCAGGGTGATGCTCCACAGGCCGCAGGCGCGCCACCACCACCTCATCAGGCTGGCCAGGCTGGGGCATTTGACATAGAGCAGTATTTACGGCATTTGGTTCGCCAGCAGGCGGCCAACCACCGAGCACATGTACGGACCCATGACTGTCTGTACCAGATGAGCCTTAGCATGCAGAGCCAGGGCTTCGCTTCTTTTTCATGCCCTACTCCAGACCAGTTCAGGGCAGAGGTAGCATGGCCCGGAGATTGGCCCGAGGCCCAAGCAGGAGAGGCACCCCCAAAAGCTCCCGGCGATGGAGAAGAAGCCCACGAGGATGAGGAGATGGCCGATTTGCTTGACTTCTTGGGAGGGAGTGGAGACACGTGACTGGGAGATCCCCAGATTCATGTTTTCTTTCATATTTCTTTTGTCATTTTTATTCTATGTTATTGTTTTGACTTGAGAGGCTAATGTTTGTTTTTGTTGTTTTGATTGTCATTTGTACAGCGCATACATTTTTGTTTAGATTGGTGCGTTAGTATTTATATATCATTACTATCGATGATGTTTGAAATTCTGGAACCGTGTAGAGTTCTTCGTTTAGGAACATCGTCCAAAAGTATATAGGTGAAATAAACAAAAAAAATCATCATGATAAAAATAAAAATAGAAAAGGAAAGAAAATGAAATAGAAAAGAAAAGAAAGTGAAAAGAAAAAGAGAACAAAAGGGAAAGAAGAGGGCAAGTAAAAAAAAAAAACAAGAAAAAGAAATAAACAAATGATAATGATAAAAAAAAAAAAAAGGAAGGAGAAAAAAGAAAAATAAGTTGTCAAGCTGAAAAACCAACATGCTTTTGAAAAGAGATGACTTCCAACTTTTCTTTGGAAAAATTCACTGATCATAACTAGTTTTTGAAAAAAATGTGTATACACTTGAAGGGTGAATGCTGTGAAGATTTTCCCAGACGCCCAAAATGGACTCGGATGAATGCACAAATTGATAAAAGAACATATTTTGGAAACATTGGGTTGATTTAAAATAGAGGAAATGAATCCTGAGCCCTAGCATCACATGACCATAAAAATTTGACACTTGAGTGTCCGCATAGGTGCATGCATAACCAGTTTTGCATAAAATTTCCAAATCATCATTTTTGCATTTGTGTCATGGAAATAATGTGGGGCATCCCTTTTTATCCTTGAACCAAACCAAACCCTGACATGTATCATGTCTAGCCATTCTACAAGCCTTGAGCCAAAATCCTGACTCACCATAATCCTTACCCTCGGAAGCAAAAAAGAAAAGAAGGAAAATTTCCAATCAAAGAGAAAGTCAAAAAGAAAAGAAAGGAAATTCCCAATCAAAGAGTGGGAGAAAGCAAAAGGAAAAGAAAGAAAATTCCCAACCAAAGAATGGGAGAAAGTAAAAAAGGAAGGAAAGAAAGTTCTTGATCAAAGAAACTAGAAGAAATGTGCAGAAAGGTCTTTTAACCAGACAATATCTGAACAATACAGAATTGTCACCAAATGAACAAAAAAGGAAGGAAAGGAAACCACGACCTAAAATGGTCTTCTCCCTTTAATTACCAACCAAAATCCCGTGCGCTAGCGACCTTTTTTCTCTCGCCCCGCACTAAACAAAAAAAACAGAAAAAGAAAAAGCCAGGAAAATCAAAAGCCAAAAACACACAAAAGCCGAAAGAAGAAACCACCAAAAGAACCCATTCCCAAGGGAAGCCCTATTGATCCATGATCACGCGTGTAATTTTTGATTTGATAGGAAATAATTTGCAAAGCCAAGTCATGACATATCTATGGTTCGGAATTAGGATGAAACACTTACCTGTGCGAGATTGATACACTTTGAGTGGATTTCTTCTATTTTTGTCGAACCCAGTGTTTCCTCTAAATGGTCATTTAGAAACGAAATGCTAACATCCAAAATCTCATTTATGGTTATGGGAGATTTCATCAGCAGACTCTCCTTCCCCGGTAGACGCATTGTTTTTCACTCAAAAAAGCATATGCTGCTCTAAATCAGTTGGAATATTTGTCTCTTTGCTAAAGCATGTTTGCATTTTAGTGGAGAAAACACCGAGACTTTTTCAAGTCTCACAAGTTACCCAGAACTACGTAGGTCTGAGTTCCTCATTGGAGGATACGTAGGAGCAAGAGCTTTGCTTTTGTCACCCGCCCGATAATCTTTGTCATACTGACCCTGAGGTCATGTGACGTGCACCCTTGTATCATCCAGAGGCGGCGGGCCCGATGATACGCGGAGATACCTTACGGTTATTCGCACCCTTTTGTCATCCAGAGGCGGCGGGCCCGATGACAAGCAGAGACCGAGTTTGGTCATTCTGCACCCTTGTATCATCCAGAGGCGGCGGGCCCGATGATACGCGGAGATACCTTACGGTTATTCGCACCCTTTTGTCATCCAGAGGCGGCGGGCCCGATGACAAGCAGAGACCAAGTTTGGTCATTCTGCACCCTTGTATCATCCAGAGGCGGCGGGCCCGATGATACGCGGAGATACCTTACGGTTATTCGCACCCTTTTGTCATCCAGAGGCGGCGGGCCCGATGACAAGCAGAGACCGAGTTTGGTCATTCTGCACCCTTGTATCATCCAGAGGCGGCGGGCCCGATGATACGCGGAAATACCCGAGTGGTTATCCGTATAAACATTCTTTTGCTATCTGTAAGACAGAACGCTTGATAGCATGCAGAGACTGACATAGTCTTCTGCACCTTTTGTTCCTCCGGGAACAACAAGTCATTTACATGCGGAAATTTCATGGTCGCCCGCGACTCTCGTCAACCGAGAGGAGCCAAATTAGTGTCATACACTAATTTTCGGGGACCTTTGCTTGATGACATGCGACCATTCTTTGGTCCTTGTGAGATGCTTGGCATCCATCATTAGGCAATTTGTGAAATTCTAGGAACGACAAGTCATGGTCACCCGCGACTCTCGTCAACCGAGAGGAGCGAAATTAGTGTCATACACTGATTTTCGGGGACCTTTGCTTGATGACATGCGACCATTCTTTGGTCCTTGTGAGGTGCTTGGCACCCATCATTAGGCAATTTGTGAAATTTTGGGAACAACAAGTCATTTGCATGTGGAGATTTTATGGTCACCTGCGACTCTCGTCAAATCGAGAGGAACGAAATTAGTGTCTTATCTTTACTTTCCTTTTATCTCCAATAAAAGACAAGTAAAGAGGTGCAACTGTCATACCCTAATTTCGTCCGGGGACCTTTGCTCGATGACGTGCGACCATTCTTTGGTCCTCGTGAGGTGCTTGGCACCCATCATTAGGCAATTTGTGAAATTCCAGGACATGCCGAAAAACCAAAAAAATATTGATGCACAATCCGTAAGTTTCCGTGACACACCGGAAATCAAATGGAAGCATCGTTGCATAATTAAGTGAGGTTCCGTAACATTCCGTAAGTCAAAAAGGGGATGATTATGTAATCCGCAAGGTTCCGTAACATTACGGAAAGAAAACAAGTATCGTTACGAAATTCGTAAGTTTCCGTAACTTTACGAAAAAAGAATCACCAAAAAACAGCAGAGGGGGGTGTACTTAGTAAAAATGGGGGTGCAACCACCTCCCCTATTTTGCTATAAATAGGGGAGGAAGTGAAGAAGGAAGGGGTTCAGCCCCTTAGGCACTTCTCTCTCTTTCGAATTTGCTTGGAAAAATTGTTTCCGTGAAGAAAATCTAAGCCGAGGCGCTTCCGAAACGTTTCCGTAACGTTTTCCGTGAGGAATCTCGCAAAGGTTTCAACCGTTCTTCGACGTTCTTCATTCGTTCTTCATCGTTCTTCGATCTTCAACGGGTAAGTACCTCGAACCAAGCTTTTCGATTCATTCTATGTGCCCGTAGTGGTCCACATTGTGTTTCGCGCATTTTTATTCTCGTTTTGTTTACTTTTTATACCCCCTGTTGACGTGCTTAAGCCATTTTACTTAAGTCATTTCTCGCTTAACTTAAAAATAAAATAAATTTCCACCGAACGTTTGAATTGTATTATCCGTTAACTTCGGTTAAAATGAATTCCGACCGTTCGGTCGTGCCGTAACCACATTGGAAATCAAAAAAAGAGGTAAAAAATAATATAATAATCAAAAAGACATCTTTTAGTAAAATAAAGCGGAAAATCAATCGGACGTTTTCTCTTTGGGATTTCTCATTCTTAATCGAATTGATTAATAACTAAAGTGAAACTAAAGGCTAAAATCAATTCGCCTAGTCAAGCTCGTCCATAAAAATAGGCTTTTGAAGTTTGTCATTTCATTTCCTCACTAAGTAAAATGGATCATTTTTAAGGTCCAACGCCTTAAAATGATCACCTCTTAAAGTAAAAAAGAATCACTTGATAAGAAAGAACTACGTAGGTCTGATTTTCTCATCCCAATTGAGGAATACGTAGGAGCAAAGGGAAACACCCTTGTCGACCACAAAAAGAGAAAATATAAAAAGGGTATAAAGGATATAGAGACATAAAAAGGGAACATAAAAAATCAAAGTCATGTTTGCACATTCGATTAAAGGCTGCCGTCCCTTGGGGCGGACGTGTGGGGTGCTAATACCTTCCCCGTGCGTAAATACAACTCCCGAACCTTTTCACTTAAAAGTTCGTAGATCGCGTCTTTTCCGGTTTTTCCGACGTTTTCCTCAAATAAACGTTGGTGGCGACTCCGCGCGTATTCCTTTCGTGGAACACGCATCCCGCGAGTCTCGCGTCGCCCTCCCGCCGAAGGGTAGGTTGCGACAGGAGGTAAAAAATAATATAATAATAATAAAAAATCTTTTAGCAAAATAAAGCGGAAAATCAATCGGACGTTTTCTCTTTGGGATTTCTCATTCTTAATCGAATTGATTAATAACTAAAGTGAAACTGAGGCTAAAATCAACTCGCCTAGTCAAGCTCGTCCATAAAAATAGGCTTTTGAAGTTTGTCATTTCAATTTCTCACTAAGTAAAATGGATCATTTTTAAGGTCCAACGCCTTAAAATGATCACCACTTAAGTAAAAAAGAATCACTTGATAAGCAAGAACTACGTAGGTCTGAGTTCCTCATTGAGGATACGTAGGAGCAAAAGCCCCGCTTTTGTCGACCACCCTAAGAGATCGTTAATGGTCCAATGCCTTAACTTTTCTCTCCTTTCAAAAACAAGAGATCGTTAATGGTCCAACGCCTTAACGTTTCTCTCCTTTCAAAATCAAAAGACCGTTTAATGGTTCAACACCTTAAATGACCTTTTGTTCAATAAAAACATATTTTGCAAAAAAGACAAAAACAACTTAACCAAACACTTTGTTCCGAAAGAACTACGTAGGTCTGATTTCCTCATCGCAATTGAGGAATACGTAGGAGAAAAGGGAAACACCCTTGTCGACCACAAAAAAAAGAAAAATATAAAAAGGGTATAAAGGATATAAGGACATAAAAGGGAACGTAAAAATCAAAGTCATGTTTGCACATTCGATTAAAGGCTGCCGTCCCTTGGGACGGACGCGTGGGGTGCTAATACCTTCCCCGTGCGTAAATACAACTCCCGAACCTTTCACTTAAAAGTTCGTAGATCGCGTCTTTTCCGGTTTTTCCGACGTTTTCCTCAAATAAACGTTGGTGGCGACTCCGCGCGTATTCCTTTCGTGGAACACGCATCCCGTGAGTCTCGCGTCGCCCTCCCGCCGAAGGGTAGGTTGCGACAGTTGTCGACTCCGCTGGGGACAATTTTTAGAGAGTTAGGCCATTTAATCTTGTGCAATGTTTTACCATGACTTACTCCTTTGTTGGCGTTCCTTCATTATGTTCTTGTATATATAACTCTTTGATGCTTTTAGTGCATTTTTTGTATGCTTGAGGTAAATATTTATTCATTTGATGCACACAAACACTAACACTATTTGCACACACTGTGAGTTGAAAAAGGGCCCTATACCTGGGTTCGTGGGAACATAAGGAATGGAGGTGAATCTATGATCATGCTAGGTCTCCGACTTGCTTGATTATAGTGAACCCTCATTTAGAGCTTTTTTCTTTGAAAACTTATTGTTGCTAGTAGTCCCTACTGCTGCAATATGTTCTTCGAAGAGAATGATACCTCTAGAAACTATCAAAAGAGATATGACTACCTTGGGGGTTATCACTAAATGCCTAGTTAGTTCTCTCCCTTATAAGTCCCTTAAATAGGGGCACGGAGCAAACACGCTGCGTGCCATTTTTCACAACTGCCATGCATAAGTATCATATACCCCTTTTGCTTATGTTCAGTGAATATTGTCATACTATGTACATTCCCGCATTGTGTCTTTTAGGCATCGCATATGGGTTCTGTCTTGATCCCTTCGGTAAACAAACCAACGGAGGGTCCGTGTCGCCTTCTTAAAAACGTATGTTGGGGCACTTTGCTACCCCTAGACGTTGTATCTAAGAAGGAGACAATTCCTCGGGCCCTCGTATTCGTAAATTGCATCTGTGTCATATACATTTCTTCATGCATTCATCCATTCCACCCATGATAGATGTCGGAGTTTTGATTCGCACTAGATTTTATTTCACTTTAGTAAAACATGGGATCAAGTCAAAAGCCTTCGCTTAAAAAGAGGTCCTATCAAGTCAAAATCAAGAGCTTAGAGGTCACTAGTTTACGAGAGTTGGGGCAATTAATGGGTCAACTTCAACGGCAAGCCTTTCGCAAAGCCTATGGTAAGATTTGGGACCTAGCTAGGGTAGAAGTCTCCATGGAACCGATTGCATCCCTTTCCCAGTATTATGACCAGCCCCTAAGGTGCTTCACATTTGAGGACTTCCAGCTAGTGCCGACTGTGAAAGAGTTTAAAGAAATCCTGGGATGCCCACTGGGAGGAAGGAAGCCATATCTTTTCTCTGGGTTCTATCCCTCCACGACAAGAGTTGCCAAGGTAGTGAAAATCTCAGCACAAGAGTTGGACCGTGTAAAGAAAAACAGGAATGGGGTAGTCGGAGTACCAAGGAAGTGTTTGGAGGAAAGGGCAAAGGCCTTGGCAAATCAAGGCGAATGGGCTTTCTTTTATTGACATCTTGGCGCTTTTGATCTTTGGAGTTGTCCTCTTTCCGAATATGGAAGGGTTAGTGGACCTAGCAGCGATTGACGCTTTCCTCGCCTTTCATCATGGCAAGGAAAGCCCGGTCGTCGCCATTTTGACCATGTATGACACGTTCGACCGGGGATGTGAAAAGAGTAGCGCAAGAATTGTTTGTTGTGCACTGGCTCTCTATGTGTGGCTGGTTTCACACCTTTTTCTCCAAGAAGGTAGGCCCGTCTATCCGCTACAAGGTCACCGCTCGTGCGTCGAAAAAGGAAAGGCGAATTGGGACCAACTCTTGGCTAGCATGGAGGTGAGTCTGTTAATTGGTTCCCTCGCTAGAAGGAAGGAAGAATCAGGATTCTATCTTCATGCGAAGGATGTCCCATGAGAGGAGTGCCATCAGACGAAAGCATCACGCCTTTCATTGCACGGGGTTTCAGTGACCACAATGCGAGGGTACTCCAAGGAGTTCGCAAGGCATGGGATGCGGCGTGAAGAAAGGACAGAGAGCTTAGGGGAAGCAGTAATGGGATCATCGGCGGCTATCATAAGTGGCTGAGAGTCCGAACACAAGGATTGGATTGGCTCCCAAATCTAAAGACTGTGAGAAAGTGATGAGGTACAAGCCCTAAAGGCAGAGCTTGAAAGAGCCCGGGTGGTCGAAGAGAAGTTCAAGTCCATAGCCATCAAAGTCTGAAAAGAGTATGATGAACTAAGGGACGTCAATATGGCCACAGCTGAAGCCTTGGAACGAAGAGGTGAAAGGAATCATCACGGGTCAAAGGCATGATCTTGAAGGACGAGCTAACGGCTTGCCTTAGGTCGAAAAGAAATTTGTCCCAACAGTTAAAGCGAGACTGAAGGGAATATGTGGGCCATCATCGATGAGTGCAAAGAGAAGCTAAATCTAGCGGTGACTCACGAGCAAAGGCTAGAGGATGAGTACGCCAAGATATCAGCAGAAAGGGAAGCAAGGGAAAGGGTAATTGATTCATTGCACCAAGAGGCAACAATGTGGATGGACCGATTTGCTCTTACTTTGAACAGGAGTCAAGAATTTCCCCGATTGCTAGCCAAGGCCAAAGCAATGGCGGACACCTACTCCGCCCCCGAGGAGATCCACGGACTTCTCAGCTATTGTCAGCATATGATAGACTTAATGGACCATATGATTAGAAACCGCTAGGAAGTTTGTATTGTCGCTCAGATCTTGACTAGTTATAAAACTTTTTGAATAAAATGAGTTTACCCCACGTTTTTACTCCAAAAATCAGTGCGAATCAAGTCACTCCCGCATTTTATCTCTAGCATGCATTGTATGTTGGTCTCATCCTTTGTCACGGGAAGCCGGAAGGTCCATATCACCTTCTTAATTGTACACATGGGGCACTGCGCCCCCAAATGCGCAAGTAAGAAGAGATAATTTTCCGGGCTCTCGTGTCCGTAAAATGCGTTCATATCATGCATCGCATAAGCATCTCTTCATAACATCATAAACATATCGTTCCTGCATTTGTCCATTATCATATTCCAGCCTCACATTTTGCATGAGTCATGGCATCATCATGCATATGCGTTCAACAAACTTGTTGATCTGCAAAATTGCATACCATTTGTTTTCCTCTACAAAACAAAAACAAAAAAAAAGGGGAAGCGTGAAACTTCACACTACATTCTTAGTTGCATGTGTTAGGCACCATGAGCCAACCATGTTGGGATCATAAACCCATTTCTAAAAAAAAAACACACAACAACAAAACAAAATAATTGAACATGGTACCTAATGCATGGTTAACTAGGAAATGGTGTTTCTTCGGGCATCTCAATTTCATAATTACATTTTCCATGCATAGCTTAAAGTATGCCCGAGTCATTCATCCCTATGAGATGTTGTTGAAGTATTGGCGATCAGAATTGCCATTCCTTGGATTATAGGGTTGAACCAAGCTCATGCTTTTATAAAAAGGTTCATCAAGTCAAGTTGAAATATGGAAGTAACCGTCTTGCAAAATTGGGGCAAAAGATGAATCGAGTCACATCACTGCTTCGTCTACTACCAAACATATTTAGGATTGTTGATGTCCTTGTTACTTCCAGTTTCACCTTGACAAAGATGTCATGGATCATGTTGAAAATCTAAATTGATTCAACCCCATATCCTGCGTAAAAATTCGCAATGCTTCAACTGTACATCATTTGCATACATCCATGTTTTTCATTGGTTGCATTGCTCATTGCATTCTTTCCTTGAAAAATAAAATAAAATAAAATAAAATGAACTTAATCATTGTTATCAAAAAGAAAAAAAAAAACACATGCTTTACGGCGTCCTCACCGAACTTGTGCTAGAGCTAGAGTAATGGGTGAAGTAGAGGAGATACAAGAGAAGATGAAGGCCGACATGGAGGCCATTAAAGAGAAAATGGCCACAATGATGGAGGCCATGATGAGCATGAAGAAGATAATGGAAGCCAATGCGGTTGCAATTGCCGCTACCAGCGTTGTTGCTAAGGTGAACCCGACGTCCCCATTCGGCATCAACCAAATGAATCATCCAACCTCAGATATGGTAGGCAAAGATTTGGGAAGTACGGGCGGCCCCCATGATGTGCAAATTCAAAACGAGCACGCCTTCCCATCATATGGCTTGCCTCCCAACTATACATCACCCAATGTGGCATACACTCTCAATGAAAATCTCAATAACTCCACTCTGATACTCATTGAGAACCAATAACCTCAATCTGATCAGGCACATATCTCTCAAACCATGGGGGAGACACATGAAATTCCCCACCACAATCTAGTTGACTTCGAGCCTTGGCTCGGATATGCCACTGAAGGGCAAGCAGTTGGTGGTATACCCTTTGAAAACACTTTGGAGGGCCCTCAGTTTTGCCCACAACCACAACCATTGCATTTTGCGGTGGGAAGAGCCCCTCCTGCTATGGCCGAAAAGGGAAAGGCGGATCATCTAGAGGAAAGGCTCAGGGCCATTGAAGGAGGTGAAGATTATTCCTTTGCTAACCTAGAAGAGTCGTTCCTAGTACCCAATATCATCACCCCTCCCAAGTTCAAGGTGCTGGACTTTGACAAGTACAAGGGGACTACTTGTCCCAAGAACCATCTAAAGATGTATTGTCAGAAGATGGGGGAATACACAAAAGATGAGGAATTGCTGATACATTCCTTCCAAGAAAGTCTTACTGGGGTAGCTGTTACCTGGTACACTAACTTGGAATCTTCCCGAGTCCATTCTTGGAAGGACCTAATGGTTGACTTTGTTAGGCAGTATCAGTACAATTTTGATATGGTTACGGATAGGATGCAACTACAGAACATTTGCAAAAAAGGGGACGGATCTTTCAAAGAACACGCCCAAAAGGTGGAGGGATCTGGCGGCCCAGGTGGTACCCCCAATGATGGAAAGGGAGACGATGATCGTGATGGTAGACACATTATCGATACTCTACTATGAAAAGATGGTGGGCTACGCACCCTGAAAGCTTTGCGGATTTGGTCTTCGCCAGTGAAAGGATCGAAGTGGATCTGAAAAGAGGCAAATTTAGTCATCCTGCTTGGACGAATGAGAAAACTGGGGCAAATGAAGAGGGTGAGAAAGAGGGAGAAACCCATGCTGTGACTACCATTCCTATACGGCCAAGTTTCCCACCAACCCAATAATGTCATTACTCAGCCAATAACAAACCTCCTCCTTACCCACCACCCAGTTATCCACAAAGGCCATCCCTAAATCAACCACAAAGCCTGTCTACCGCACTCCCAATGACGAACATCACCTTTAGCACAAACCAAGAGCACCAACCAAGAAATGAATTTTGCAACGAGAAAACCTGTAGAATTCACCCCAGTTCCAGTGTCCTATGCTGACTTGCTCCCATATCTACTTGATAATTCAATGGTAGCCATAACCCCAACCAAGGTTCATCAACCTTCATTTCTCTGAGAATACGACTCGAACGCAACGTGTGCTTGTCACGGAGAAGCCTCGGGGCGTCCCATTGAGCATTGTAGGGCTCTGAAGCATAAGGTGCGAGGTCTAATTGATCCTGGCTGAAATTTGAGGAGAATCGTGTGTAAATCCTGACATTGACAAGAGATGCCACACATGGGGCAATTTTGAAGGCTGTTGTTAGGTGTCTCTAATGACTCATCAGGGTTTCCAAGTTTATGCCATTATTGTAAACCACAGTTACAATGTTAAATGAAATGGATAAAGTTGATATCTTTGTCTCTCATCCTCTCACAAACGCATGTTTGCTTATTCAACTCTCACCGGAATGTGGGTGCAAGCCATTGGTCTGTTTGCTCAAGCGACCTGTGCTCCTGAGTTCGGACTTCCAAGACCGTTCAATCAGAGATTACTCGTCTTGCACGTTGGTGGGGTTGCCGTAAAACAACAAATAAAGCTCAAAACAAATAAGTTTCAAAATAAAAATAAAAAAGGGACTTCAAAAAGAAAAAAAAAGGCATTTGATTGACTGTGTTTTCAAGACGTTCATGTGACCTCATTCCGAAAAGTCTGTCTTTTTAGAGAGAAGTGGGTTATCAAGAATAGGATGTTGGACAAATAGCCTCAGTTACCTTAAGAAAAAGGGGGTTTGAATTAAGATACAAAGGCTATTCCCCAATTAAACTTTCACTCTCTTTTCGGATTAACAATGCACACAGGGATAACCCTTCCCTTGTGTTCAGGAATCCTCTACAACAAGAGACCCACGGTCTCTTAATCCCTTTTCAGAAATAAGAAGAAGAGAAGAAGAGGTCTCTCCTAAAAGAGGTAGATTGTAAAATGAAGATCAATCAAAATTCCTTATTGAATATGCAAGTGGTTGACCAAGGAATCTTTTTGAGAGGATAAGACATTTCAGTTCAGAAAAACTCTTGATCTTTCGAGAGGATAAAACTGTTTGGGCAATGAAAACTCTCTTTAAAACATTTGAATGGCCGTTCATAAAACATTTGAATAGATATGTCTCTTGGAAATTTTTTTTTGAAAATCCCCTCTGGTAATCAATTACAAGACTTATGTAATCGATTACAGGTTTTAAAAATTTGAATTAAAACATTTTCAACTACTGGTAATCGATTACCAGAGAGCAAATCTCAATTTGAAATGATAGAATTCTTTGGTCAAACCTTTTGTTTGTTTCAATTTGGAAACTTCTTCCTAAAGATTCTAAGAGATCAAACTTGATCATATATCTTGATTTTCTTGGATTCTTGTCTTGAATAAAACTTAGAAGCACTTGATCCTTTAGCATCATCAAGACATCAAAACATCTTGCTTCTACATAGGAGTCATTTGACATAATCCATCAGCTGAAAGATCCTTCAACTATTTCTCGTCCTTGGAAAATTCTTTTTGCAAGAATCAACTGCTTCTTTCATTCTTCCTCACTACGAGGTCGTGAAAACAAGACAACAATTGGTACCTCTAAGCCCTACACTGGGGCAACGAAAGGCACCATGCAAAAACCTCAAGCGAACCTAGGGGCAGATTAGAAGTTCTCACCCAATAGGTTCCCTCCTACAAGGTCATGACGAAAGACAACGATTGGTACCTCAAAGCCTTACACTGGGGCAATGAGGGGCACCGTGCATGAGCCTCAAGTGAACATAGGGGTCGATCAAAAGTTCTCACCCATCGATGTTTTTAACAAAAAAAGGGGGACAAACCCTAGGATTTCAATGGATTGATCAAACATCAAACGACTCCATTGCCGTCGCTCCAAAATGGTCAAGTGACTAAATCAAACAGAACATATACTCTGAGGGAGTTCTCGAAGAGATTTGCAAAAAGATAGGATGAGGTTGCATGAATTATCACCTCTTTCAAAAGGACAGTCAATCTGTGTTTTCTAAAAAAATTAAATCAAAATCAAAATCACAAAAAAGGGAAAGAATGTCATGAACATTGTACAACTTTCCATTACATTGCATTGTTTCATATGAAGTCCGCATTTACCAAATTTCACGACAAAGGTTGCATGCATATGCATCCCTAAAAATCATGTTAACTGCATAGATTTCCTACATCTAATGTCCAAATCTTGTGGATTTGGGATGACCGGCCCTCTCGATGAGTCGATCTCTTGCTTTCTCATAAGGGTGGACCCTTGGGTACTTGTACCTATCACCATCAGAGGACTACATGTCCTCGCCATGAGAGGGCTACACGCCCTCACCTTGGGTACTAGTTACCCTCACCGTTGAGAGGACTACACGTCCTCGCCTTGAGAGGACTACACGTCCTCACCATCAGAGGGCTGCACGCCCTCACCTTCAGAGGACTACACGTCCTCGCCTTGAGAGGGCTACACGCCCTCACCTTGGGTACTAGTTACCCTCACCGTTGAGAGGACTACACGTCCTCACCATCTGAGGGCTGCACGCCCTCACCTTCAGAGGACTACACACCCTCGCCTTGAGAGGGCTACACGCCCTCACCTTGGGTACTAGTTACCCTCACCGTTGAGAGGACTACACGTCCTCGCCTTGAGAGGACTACACGTCCTCACCATCAGAGGGCTGCACGCCCTCACCATTAGAGGACTACACGTCCTCGCCTTGAGAGGGCTACACGCCCTCACCTTGGGTACTAGTTACCCTCACCGTTGAGAGGACTACATGTCCTCGCCTTGAGAGGACTACACGTCCTCACCATCAGAGGGCTGCACGCCCTCACCATCAGAGGACTACACGTCCTCGCCTTGAGAGGGCTACACGCCCTCACCTTGGGTACTAGTTACCCTCACCGTTGAGAGGACTACACGTCCTAGCCTTGAGAGGACTACACGTCCTCACCATCAGAGGGCTGCACGCCCTCACCTCCAGAGGACTACATGTCCTCGCCTTGAGAGGGCTACACGCCCTCACCTTGGGTACTAGTTACCCTCACCGTTGAGAGGACTACACGTCCTCGCCTTGAGAGGACTACGCATCAGAGGGCTGCACGCCCTCACCTCTAGAGGACTACATGTCCTCGCCTTGAGAGGGCTACACGCCCTCACCTTGGGTACTAGTTACCTTCACCGTTGAGAGGACTACACGTCCTCGCCTTGAGAGGACTACGCATCAGAGGGCTGCACACCCTCACCTCCAGAGGACTACATGTCCTCGCCTTGAGAGGGCTACACGCCCTCACCTTGGGTACTAGTTACCCTCACCGTCAGAGGACTACACGTCCTCGCCTTGAGAGGACTACACGACCTCACCATCAGAGGGCCGCACACCCTCGCCTTCAGAGGACTTCACGTCCTCGCCTTCATAGGGCTACATGCCCTCACCTTCTAAGGGCTACATGCCCTCGCCATCAGAGAATTGCACGTCCTCGCCATCAGAGGGCTGCACACCCTCACCTCCAGAGGACTACACATCCTCGCCTTGAGAGGGCTGGACGCCCTCACCTTTAGAGGGCTACGTGTCCTCATTTTCAGTGTGCTCCACATCCACACCTTAAGAGAGTTTAAGGTCCTCTGTCCTTAAATGCTTAACCGAGACTTGCACTCCCGGTTAAGGGACCAGTAGTTTCCTTTTAACGGTTCCTGGGCCACCCCCTGATATTGGAGGAGGGTCAACTGTGCGAGCACAACCAGAGAGGGAGGCTATCACACGGCTACTATGCATACCAGGGCAAGATTTCACCCATGCCGCTGCAAAGAGACGAGTGCGGATCATGCGCACCAACATGACCACTCTTACACAGATATAGATGACATTGCTACTTAGCAACATTCTGCCCAACGACCGCAATGCCAATCTCCCCCTGCAAAAGTATCAGTTGGTCTGTGTCGTCCCGACATGGGTAAGTATGCATATGGTTCAACTGATTTCTGATACCATCTATTGCTTGTAGGGATCGCACCCACAAAGACACCAAGTGGACCTAAAGAAGTCCAACAGGCCCTGGGGTTTCCAGCTCTGGTTACGGGTCTCTGTCGGCCCTACAGGGCGCCCGTTCCCCCCAGCAAGTTCATGTCGTCGTGACATAGGTAAGTATGCACCTCCCCCAACTGATTTCTGATGTCATCTATTGTTTGCAGGGATTGTGCCCGTAAGACACCTAGTGGACCCGAAGAAGGCCAACAAGGTCTTGGAATTGCCAACTCTAAATACGGGTCTCTGTCAGTTATAGGGAGTGTCTGTCGCCCCCAGCAAGGTCATCAGGCCCCCTACCAATCGAGCTTTCATCAAGAAGTGTTGCGCCCCCAGGCAGGCGCAGGGCGAAACACCACAGCAGCATTGGGATGGCCGGTAGCAGGCAATAGACACACCGCCACCACCTCTAAAGTTCACCTCAACTCATCCATAAAATGGTTAGAGCGTTGCCTACGACACATGGCCGACCAGCAGGCTACCCAGTCCAAAGCCAAAGATAAGCAAAAGTACTAGGTCCGTGACCAACAAGTCATGAGGCGTCCAGCTCAAGACATTAAAGAAGCGCTACTAGGAGGCAACCTAGTAACTTTTAAATTTCTGCTTGCTATTTGATCACCTTTTGTTTCTCAAGTCATATTGGGACACACCTAGTTGCTTATGATCCTAAGAATTTAAATAAAACGAGCACAAGCTCGAAAGGTAGTCATACCTTACAAAATATATATATGTATGTTTAGGTAGAAAGATACCTTAGATATGCATGTATGTAAACAAAAAAACTTCACAAAATATATATATGTATGTTTAGGTAGAAAGATACCTTGATATGCATGTATGTAAACAAAAACACACTTCACAAAATATATATATGTATGTTTAGGTAGAAAGATACCTTGGATATGCATGTATACAGCAAAAATACCTTACAAAAACATATATATGTATGTTTAAGTAGCATGATACCTTAGATATGCATGTATATAGCAAAAATACCTCAAAAAAATATACACATGTTTAGATAGCAAAATACCTCATGAAAAAAGAAGGAAAAAAAACAAACAAGAAAAAGAAATAAAAAAATCAAAAAAGAAAAAAGAGAGGAAAAAGAAAAGAAAAATAAGTTGTCTAGCTGAAAAGCCAACATGCTTTTGAAAAGAGATGACTTCCAACTTTTCTTTGAAAAAATTCACTGATCATAACTAGTTTTTGGAAAAAATGTGTATACACCTGAAGGGTGAATGCTGTGAAGTTTTCCCGGACGCTCGAAATGGACTCGGATGAATGCACAAATTGATAAAAGAACATATTTTGGAAACATTGGGTTGATTTAAAATAGAGGAAATGAATCTTGAGCCCTAGCATCACATGACCATAAAAATTTGACACTTGAGTGTCCACATAGGTGCATGCATGACCAGTTTTGCATAAAATTTCCAAATCATCATTTTTGCATTTGTGTCATGGAAATAATGTGGGGCATCCCTTTTATCCTTGAACCAAACCAAACCCTGACATGTATCATGCCTAGCCATTCTACAAGTGTTGAGCCAAAATCCTGACTCACCATAAAACCTTGACCCAGGGTGAGAATGTCAATCCTTACCCTCGGAAGCAAAAAAGAAGAGAAGGGAAATTTCCAATCAAAGAAAAAGAGAAGGAAAATTTCCAATCAAAGGAAAAAAGGAAGCAAGGAAATTCCCAATCAAAGAGTGGGAGAAAGAAAAAAGAAAAGAAAGAAAATTCCCAACCAAAGAATGGGAGAAAGTAAAAAAGAAGAAAGCTCCTGGTCAAAGAAACCAGAAGAAATGTGCAGAGAGGTCCTTGGACGAGACAATATCTGAACAATACAGAATTGTCACCAAATGAACAAAAGAAAGAAAAGGAAACCATGACCTAAAAGTGGTCTTCTCCCTTTGATTACCAACCAAAATCCTGTGCGTCGGTGACTTGTTCGCCTCGCGCAAAACCAAAAAGGAAAAGGCCAAAAACACACAAAAGCCGAAAAAAAAAAACCACTAAAAGAACCCATTCCCAAGGGAAGTCCTATTGATTCATGATCACGCATGTAATTTTTGATTTGATAGGAAATAATTTGCAAAGTCAAGTCATGACATATCTACGGTTCAGAATTAGGATGAAACACTTACCTGTGCGAGATTGATACACTTTGAGTGATTTTCTTCTATTTTTGTCGAACCCAGTGTTTCCTCTAAATGGTCATTTAGAAACGAAATGCTAACATCCAAAATCTCATTTATGGCTATGGGGGATTTCATCAGCAGACTCTCCTTCCCCGGTAGACGCGTTGTTTCTCACTCAAAAAAGCATATGCTGCTCTAATCAGTTGGAATATTTGTCTCTTTACTAAAGCATGTTTGCATTTTAGTGGAGAAAACACCGAGACTTTTTCAAGTCTCACAAGTTATCCAGAACTACGTAGGTCTGAGTTCCTCATTGGAGGATACGTAGGAGCAAAAGCCTCGCTTTTGTCGACCACACTACTTTCTGTTACCATGACCCAAGAGCTGGTAGCCCGCGGAGACACCTTACGGTTATCCGCACCTCGAGTGTGATTGATAAGCGGAGGCCAATATGGTCATCTGCGCCCTTTCCGGAGATGTAGGCATCTTTTGGTGGAGACTTTTTCAAGTCTCACAAGTTATCTAGAACTACGTAGGTCTGAGTTCCTCATTGGAGGATACGTAGGAGCAAGAGCCTTGCTTTTGTCGGCCGCCCCATAATCTTTGTCATACTGACCCTGAGGTCATGTAACATGCACCCTTGTGTCATCCAGAGGCAGCGGGCCCGATGACACGCGGAGATACCTTACGGTTATCCGCACCCTTTTGTCATCCAGAGGCGGCGGGCCCGAAGACACGCAGAGACAAAATTTGGTCATTCTGCACCCTTGTGTCATCCAGAGGCGGCGGGCCCGATGACACGCAGAGACAAAATTTGGTCATTCTGCACCCTTGTGTCATCCAGAGGCGGCGGGCCCGATGACACGCGGAGATACCTTACGGTTATCCGCACCCTTTTGCAATCCAGAGGTGGCGGGCCCGATGACACGCAGAGACAAAATTTGGTCATTCTGCACCCTTGTGTCATCCAGAGGCGGCGAGCCCGATGACACGCAGAGACAAAATTTGGTCATTCTGCACCCTTGTGTCATCCAGAGGCGGCGGGCCCGATGACGCGTGGAAATACCTTACGGTTATCCGCACCCTTTTGTCATCCAGAGGCGGCGGGCCCGATGACATGCAGAGACTGACATAGTCTTCTGCACCTTTTGTTCCTCCGGGAACAACGAGTCATTTACATGCGGAGATTTTATGGTCACCCGCGACTCTCGTCAACCGAGAGGAACGAAATTAGTGTCATACCCTAATTTCGTCCGGGGACCTTTGCTTGATGACATGCGACCTTTCTTTGGTCCTTGTGAGGTGCTTGGCACCCATCATTAGGCAATTTGTGAAATTTCGGGAACAACAAGTCATTTGCATGTGGAGATTTTATGGTCACCCGCGACTCTCGTCAAATCGAGAGGAACGAAATTAGTGTCTTATCTTTACTTTCCTTTTATCTCCAATAAAAGACAAGTAAAGAGGGGCAACTGTCATACCCTAATTTCGTCCGGGGACCTTTGCTTGATGACATGCGACCTTTCTTTGGTCCTTGTGAGGTGCTTGGCACCCATCATTAGGCAATTTGTGAAATTCCAGGACATGCCGGAAAACCGAAAAAATATTGATGCACAATCCGTAAGTTTTCGTGACACACCGGAAATCAAATGGAAGCATCGTTGCATAATTAAGTGAGATTCTGTAACATTCCGTAAGTCAAAAAGGGGATGATTATGTAATCCGCAAGGTTCCATAACATTACGGAAAGAAAACAAGTATCGTTACAAAATTCATAAGTTTCCGTAACTTTACGAAAAAAGAATCACTAAAAAAAAAGGCAGAGGGAGGTGTACTTAGTAAAAATGGGGGTGCAAATAGCACCCAGGCCCACTTGGGCCCTCCAGAATATTCCTCCAGAAGGCTGTTGCTTCTGGAGGAAGCAACCTGGCTCGCCTGGGCGAGTTGAGCTCGCCTGGGCGAGCTGGGCGGCAACCACCTTCCCTATTTTGCTATAAATAGGGGAGGAAGTGAAGAAGAAAAGGGTTCAGCCCCTTAGGCACTTCTCTCTCTTTCGAATTTGCTTGGAAAAATTGTTTCCGTGAAGAAAATCTAAGCTGAGGCGTTTCCGAAACGTTTCCGTAATGTTTTTCGTGAAGAATTTCGCGAAGGTTTCGACCGTTCTTCGACGTTCTTCATTCGTTCTTCATCGTTCTTCGATCTTCAACGGGTAAGTACCTCGAACCAAGCTTTTCGATTCATTCTATGTACCCGTAGTGGTCCACATTGTGTTTCGTGCATTTTTATTCTCGTTTTGTTTACTTTTTATACCCCCTCTTGACGTGCTTAAGCCATTTTACTTAAGTCATTTCTCACTTAACTTAAAAATAAAATAAATTTCCACCGAACTTTTGAATTGTATTATCCGTTAACTTCGGTTAAAATAAATTCCGACCGTTCGGTCGTGCCGTAACCACGTTGGAAATCAAAAAAGGAGGTAAAAAATAATATAATAATCAAAAAAAATCTTTTAGCAAAATAAAGCGGAAAATCAATCGGACGTTTTCTCTCTGGGATTTCTCATTCTTAATCAAATTGATTAATAACTAAAGTGAAACTAAGGCTAAAATCAACTCGCCTAGTCAAGCTCGTCCATAAAAATAGGCTTTTGAAGTTTGTCATTTCAATTTCTCACTAAGTAAAATGGATCATTTTTAAGGTCCAACGCCTTAAAATGATCACCACTTAAGTAAAAAAGAATCACTTGATAAGCAAGAACTACGTAGGTCTGAGTTCCTCATTGAGGATACGTAGGAGCAAAAGCCCCGCTTTTGTCGACCACCCTAAGAGATCGTTAATGGTCCAATGCCTTAACTTTTCTCTCCTTTCAAAAACAAGAGATCGTTAATGGTCCAACGCCTTAACGTTTCTCTCCTTTCAAAATCAAAAGACCGTTTAATGGTTCAACACCTTAAATGACCTTTTGTTCAATAAAAACATATTTTGCAAAAAAGACAAAAACAACTTAACCAAACACTTTGTTCCGAAAGAACTACGTAGGTCTGATTTCCTCATCGCAATTGAGGAATACATAGGAGCAAAGGGAAACACCCTTGTCGACCACAAAAAAAGAAAAATATAAAAAGGGTATAAAGGATATAAGGACATAAAAGGGAACGTAAAAATCAAAGTCATGTTTGCACATTCGATTAAAGGCTGCCGTCCCTTGGGACGGACGCGTGGGGTGCTAATACCTTCCCCATGCGTAAATACAACTCCCGAACCTTTCACTTAAAAGTTCGTAGATCGCGTCTTTTCCGGTTTTTCCGACGTTTTCCTCAAATAAACGTTGGTTGCGACTCCGCGCGTATTCCTTTCGTGGAACACGCATCCCGCGAGTCTCGCGTCGCCCTCCCGCCGAAGGGTAGGTTGCGACACATGCGTAGTGATTGCTTAGTGCAATTCTCCATTCTCTACCCTTTTTCGGAGCCCCATGAATTGCGTTTTCATTCATGCATCCTCCACCCATGAGTTTGGAGCCATGTGTAGTGATTGCTTAGTGCAATTCTCCATTCTCTACCCTTTTTCGGAGCCCCATGAATTGTGTTTTCGTTCATGCATCCTCCACCTACGAGTTTGGAGCCATGCGTAGTGATTGCTTAGTGCAATTCTCCATTCTCTACCCTTTTTCGGAGCCCCATGAATTGCGTTTTCGTTCATGCATCCTCCACCCACGAGTTTGGAGCCATGCGTAGTGATTGCTTAGTGCAATTCTCCATTCTCTACCCTTTTTCGGAGCCCCATGAATTGCATTTTCGTTCATGCATCCTCCACCCACGAGTTTGGAGCCATGCGTAGTGATTGCTTAGTGCAATTCTCCATTCTCTACCCTTTTTCGGAGCCCCATGAATTGCGTTTTCGTTCATGCATCCTCCACCAAAGAGTTTGGAGCCATGCTTCATGATTGACTAGTGAGGACCCTCTAGTGCAATCCTCCATCCTCGCTTTTTATTCGGAGCCCCATGAATTGCGTTTTCGTTCATGCATCCTCCACCGAAGAGTTTGGAGCCATGCTTCATGATTGACTAGTGAGGACCCTCTAGTGCAATCCTCCATCCTCGCCTTTTATTCGGAGCCCCATGAATTGCGTTTTCGTTCATGCATCCTCCACCAATGAGTTTGGAGCCATTCCTCATGATTGCGTAGTGTGGACCCTCTAGTGCAATCCTCCATTCTCCAATGTGTTCTTCATTGTCAAGTGCGGACCCTCTTGACTGGAAAATGTGATCTTTGTTATTTTCCCGATTGATTCCTTTGCCAAATGTGTATATTATGTTATTGTTGTTTTTGTTGTTGTTTGTATTTTGTTTTGTGTTGTACAGAAAAAAGAAGGAGTAGAGACGAGAGTCGTCATGGGCTAATCACAGAAAGGGCAAGAAGGACGAAATCAGTGTCTTATCTTTGCTTTCCTCTTATCTCCGATAAAAGGTAAGTAAAGAGGGGCAACTGTCATACCCTAATTTCGTCTTGGGATTATTACTTGATAATATGCAACCTTTGATTGGCCGCTTCAAAATACTTGGCACCCTTTGTTGCACGATATGTAAGTCTCGAGACACGCCGGAAATCAAAGGGAAGCAGGTTTACGCGATCCATGAAATTCCGTAATAGAGCGGAAACCAAAAGGAGGTGTTGTCGCGCAATCCGTGAGTTTCCGTAACTTCTTCGAAAGCTAAAAGAGGAGTAAATACATGATCCGTAAGGATTCGTAACCTTACGGAAAGAAAATAAGTATCGTTACGAAATTCGTAAAGTTTCGTAACGTTACGGAAAAAGAATTACCAAAAAAGATAAAGGGGGTGCATTTAGTAAAAAGGGGGGTACAAATAGCAATCAGGCCCACTTGGGCCTTCCAGATTCTTCCTCCAGAAGGCGGTTGCTTCTGGAGGA
Organism: Glycine max; assembly: GCF_000004515.6. Taxonomy (NCBI): domain Eukaryota; kingdom Viridiplantae; phylum Streptophyta; class Magnoliopsida; order Fabales; family Fabaceae; genus Glycine; species Glycine max. Next base: position 29,254,251 of record NC_038243.2, read on the forward strand.
AGCAACCTTGCTCGCCTGGGCGAGCTGGATGGCAAGCTCCTCCCCTAATTTGCTATAAATAGGGGGAGGAATGAAGAGGGAAAGGGTTCAGCCTTCTTGGCACTTCGTATTCTCTTAAATTTGCTGAGGAAAATTGTTTCCGTGAAGAACATCCAAGTGATGTGCCATCATTTTCTTCTATTTTCTAAACCCTTTTTGCACCATTTTAATTATTGATTGGTCTTAATTGTCAATTAATTTGGCAGTTTTATTATTTGGGCCCATTCAGCTAATTTGATGTTTTTAATCTAATTTCAGGAATTAATGAAGCATTGGGCTTGAATCTAGCATTGGGCTTGAATCTAGAATTGGGCTTGGACTTGAAGAGGGCAGACTAATTTATTCTATAAAATTAGATCTTATCTTATCTAGATATTATTTAGATTTGATCTCATCTAGATATTATTTCATCTAGATCTTATCTTATCTTATCTTATCTAGATTTGATTTGATTTTACTTATGGGCTTGGATTTAAAACATATTTGTAAGCTTTGGGGCTGAAAAAAACTATATAACAGCACCAAGGTTCTAGTTTAGGGCCCCCCCCCTCTCTCCCTCGCGGGAGACTCTCTCTCTCTCTCCTCTCTCTCTTCTATTTTTCGTTTTTAGTTTTAGTCTCTCTTCTCTTTCTCTTTTATTTTCGTTTTTTTTCAATTCCAGTTCAGACTTTTAGTTTTATCAATAAAATTTCATTCTCTATTTGATTAATGGAAGGCTAAGTCCGCAGCGTTGTTTTCCCTTGAGGATCAAGCACAGTTCTCTTTGAGGTTCTATTATTACTGTTAAATTCTGTTTAGTTTTTCCTCTTCACTAATTATTTTGAATTTGTTGCTTTTAATTCATGCATGCTTAGTGCTTGATTAATTGTCTCTACGCTTAATTTACGTTCATGCTTAATGATCGTTTATGAGTAATTGGTGTATGTGATGCTTAATCACATAATGAATGCCTTATGTTGAATTTCGCTTAGTAATTTAATTTAGGGTTGGATTAAGTGGTTAAACTGATAAAGGATAAACTCTCGTAACCTAGGATAAGAGACTTGCTTGTGAATCAAGGGGAAGCAACGTGTTTTAATTCTGATATTTTCTAATTCACATATATTCGCTGTTTAATTTACAAAAGCAAACAACCCCCCCCATCGTCACTGTTACTGTTACTGCAAGTATATTATGAACATTTGGCTTGTCACTGCTCGTTGGGAAACGACCTAGGATCACTTCCTAGTTACTGCATTTTCATGTTTATTTGATTCGGGTACGGCCTCGATCAAATTTGGCGCCGTTGCCGGGGAGCAGTGTCCAAAGGTTCATAATAGCTAGCTATTGTTGTGTGTTTAATCCTTTCGTGTTTTATGTTTAATTGTTAGTATTGTGTTAGTATGTGTGTTAGTGTTGATTAGTTCACTGGTATTGATAACAGACAAATCCAGAATCCATATATCTAGGCTAATTAGACTTGTCAGGTTTTAGCGATTTTAATATATAGATTTTAGTCCTTATTTTCATTGTCGGTCTTCCTTAGAAGTAGTTATTCCTTATTTTTTACTGTTAGGTTTTAGGAGTAAGTATTTAGATTTAGTAGATTTAGATCTTATTTATTTGAATTTCTTAGAAGTAGTTATCTTTATCGCAATTTAAATATTTTATCATATCTTATCTTTAAATTTTTTTTATCTTATCTTATCTATTATCTTTATCTTCTATTTTGATCTTTCAATCTTTTATCTTCGAATTTTATCTTTAAATATCTTATCTTTTCTTTACCTTATCTTCTATCTTCTATTTTAAATTCTTATCTCTTGCTTTTAAATTGGGTTTGCATTAATCTAAATACAAACAAAGTCCCTGTTTCAGTCTTGGGTGTTTTGCTGTGAAGATTGTGCTTGAAAACAGAGTAGTAGTAGAAATCAGCTTGCAGAAATTTCTAACAGGGAAATCAAGAGAATTCTAGAGAAGATTGTGCAGCCAAGCAGGAAAGATTGGAGTACCAGGCTTGATGATGCTCTCTGGGCACATCGGACTGCCTACAAAGCACCCATAGGAATGTCTCCTTATCGGGTTGTCTTTGGAAAGGCATGTCATCTTCCAATGGAAATTGAGCACAAAGCATACTGGGCAGTGAAGACTTGCAACTTCTCTATGGATCAAGCTGGCGAGGAAAGGAAGTTGCAACTGAGTGAGTTAGATGAAATCCGCCTAGACGCCTACGAGAATGCCAAGTTCTACAAAGAAAAGACCAAGAAGTTCCATGATAGCATGATAGTTAAAAAAGACTTTGTGGTTGGGCAAAAAGTGTTATTGTATAATTCTAGGCTTGGACTCATGAGTGGTAAGTTTAGGTCTAAGTGGATTGGTCCTTTTGTTGTTACTAATGTTTTTCCTTATGGTACAGTTGAGATCAAAAGCGACTCCACAAACAAGAGCTTCAAGGTCAACGGACATCGACTTAAGCCATTCCTCACGAACCCTTCTTTAGTGGACGTAGTGGTGGAAGAGACTTCCTTACTCCACCCTACTCTTCCTCCACCATGACTTAGGGAGTTTTTTCTTTTCCTATCTCCTTCTTTGCTTTTATTACACTTGTCCGATTCTCTTTGATGATTTAATTGTTTTTAATCTTTTAATTGTGCTACATTGAGGACAATGTGTTGTTTAAGTATGGGGGGGGGAGTGTTCTTTGGTTTTGCTAGTTTTGTTGGTTTTGTTAATTTGTTAGTTGTGTTAATTTGTTAATGTTGTTAGTTTCGTCGGATTTTCAGTTTAATATTTTGGGTCAATTTTGTGTGCACGTACGACTTTGCATGTTTTTCTTTGAATTATAGGATATGTTCAAGAAATGGGTAATTGCTTTGAAAATAAAAGTTCTTGACATTTTGTGACTTGAAATCCTTGATTCTTCTCTACATGTCATGATAGTTTTGAAAGCTCAATTTGAAAGTGATGATTTTACCTTTGTGAGAATTTGAGCCATCCATCATTATAATCATTTGGTGTGTTTTGCCCCATTGATTGCTTGCACAATAGCCTTGGCTTGATTCTTGTTGATGCGTCCTAATTCACATGCATATTTGGAAATGATTAAGGCAATTTTGTTCTTATAAGCTTCTAGCCAAATGGACTTACCTTGAATTAATTCCTTTGATAGCCCTTTTGAGCCTTGTTTCCCTTTCCTTGTTTTGAAGCTCACTACAAGCCTTAAGTGAAAAACCATGATATTACCATATCCTTAAGGAATTTTGGAGCTTTGGAATTGTTTTGGGAATAAGTGTGGGGGGTTTTTGTTTCATTGGACAACTTGTTTTGTTGACTATGCTTCATGATGTATTTTGGGCCATACTTGATGTACATTGTATATTGGTTAAATGTTGGACATGCTGAATGAAATGTTGTTTCTCAAAGGCAAAAAAAAAAAAAAAGAAGAAAAAACAAAAAAAAAAAGCAATAAAGTTGAGTGAATAAGATCTTTAATGGCACAAGAATGATGAAACTCTTGGTTCTACTCTTCATGTTTAATTTTTATCTTTACTTCTTTTTATTTTCTTATTTTTTCTTAATATGCACTTATTCCCCTTTGCTCCTCTATTCCTTTGGGATTTAGCCACTTATTCCATATTTCTCCATACCTTGTCCTTGGCCCCATTACAACCTTAAAAGACCTTTTGATCCTCATGTGCTTGTGTTTATGGTTGATTGTCAATTTTAGAATCTTGCCAAGTTTATGTGGTGTTTGCTTTCATGGGTGCTTTGAGGGTAAATAGTAGCCTAGACACTTGAGAGATAGAGTGTATATCTTGTGAGGCTTTATCACTTTTCAATCTTGAGCTGATTAACTATTTTGCCATGATTGGGTTGCTTGGATGATTTTCATGAATGTCTTGACTTTTTGGATCTCCTTATGTTAGATGTTACCCATTCCTTTTATTCCTTGATGTTCATTGAGAAATATGTGAATGTTTTTGTTTGTCTCCCTCTGATATCCTTGGATTTTGTTCTTTGTTTCATTTTGCCCAGGAGTGCAAAAGGCTAAGTATGGGGGGTTTTGATGTGCCATCATTTTCTTCTATTTTCTAAACCCTTTTTGCACCATTTTAATTATTGATTGGTCTTAATTGTCAATTAATTAGGCAGTTTTATTATTTGGGCCCATTCAGCTAATTTGATGTTTTTAATCTAATTTCAGGAATTAATGAAGCATTGGGCTTGAATCTAGCATTGGGCTTGAATCTAGAATTGGGCTTGGACTTGAAGAGGGCAGACTAATTTATTCTATAAAATTAGATCTTATCTTATCTAGATATTATTTAGATTTGATCTCATCTAGATCTTGTCTTATCTTATCTTATCTAGATTTGATTTGATTTTACTTATGGGCTTGGATTTAAAACATATTTGTAAGCTTTGGGGCTGAAAAAAACTATATAACAGCACCAAGGTTCTAGTTTAGGCCCCCCCCCCTCTCTCCCTCGCGGGAGACTCTCTCTCTCTCTCCTCTCTCTCTTCTATTTTTCGTTTTTAGTTTTAGTCTCTCTTCTCTTTCTCTTTTATTTTCGTTTTTTTTCAATTCCAGTTCAGACTTTTAGTTTTATCAATAAAATTTCATTCTCTATTTGATTAATGGAAGGCTAAGTCCTCAGCGTTGTTTTCCCTTGAGGATCAAGCACAGTTCTCTTTGAGGTTCTATTATTACTGTTAAATTCTGTTTAGTTTTTCCTCTTCACTAATTACTTTGAATTTGTTGCTTTTAATTCATGCATGCTTAGTGCTTGATTAATTGTCTCTGCGCTTAATTTACGTTCATGCTTAATGATCGTTTATGAGTAATTGGTGTATGTGATGCTTAATCACATAATGGATGCCTTATGTTGAATTTCGCTTAGTAATTTAATTTAGGGTTGGATTAAGTGGTTAAACTGATAAAGGATAAACTCTCGTAACCTAGGATAAGAGACTTGCTTGTGAATCAAGGGGAAGCAACGTGTTTTAATTCTGATATTTTCTAATTCACATATATTCGCTGTTTAATTTACAAAAGCAAACAACCCCCCCCCATCGTTACTGTTACTGTTACTGCAAGTATATTATGAACATTTGGCTTGTCACTGCTCGTTGGGAAACGACCTAGGATCACTTCCAAGTTACTGCATTTTCATGTTTATTTGATTCGGGTACGGCCTCGATCACCAAGCCGAGGCACTTCCGTAACGTTTCCGTAATGTTTCCGTGGGTAATTACGTGATGACTTTCAACCGTTCTTCAACATCCATCATTCGTTCTTCGTTTTCTTCGGTCTTCAACTGGTAAGTACCCCAAACCGAGCTTTTCAATTCATTCTATGTACCCGTGGTGGTCCCCATTTTGTTTCATGTATTTTTATTCTCATTTTCATTTACTTTCCGTACCCCCTTTTGACGTGCTTCAGTCATTTATTTAAGTCATTTCTCGCCTAATCAAAAAATAAAATAAATTTCCACCGATCATTTGATTTGTAATATCCGTTAATTTCTGTTAAAATGAATTCTGACCGTTCGGTCGTGCCGTAACCACGTTGGAAATAAAAAAAGGAGGTAAAATAATAATATAATAATCAAAAGTACCTTTTAGTAAAATGAAGCGAAAAAAAAATCAATCGGACGTTTTCTCTTTGGGATTTTTCATTCTTAATCGAATTGACTAATAACTAAAGTGAAACTAAGGCTAAAATCAACTCGCCTAGTCAAGCTCGTCCACAAAAAAGTCACTAAAAAGGGTTTGAAAGTTTATCATTTCAGTTTTCCTTATCAAGTAAATGGATCATTTTTAAGGTCAAACGCTTTAAAATGATCACCTTTCAAGTAAAAAGAATCGCTTGATTCACTCTTAAGAAAGAACTACGTAGGTCTGATTTCCTCTTCGATAGAGGGTACGTAGGAGCAAAAGCCCCGCTTTTGTCGACCTCAAAAATAAAAAAGGAAATAAAAGGTAAGATAACTCAATTTCACAATCCTAAAAAATAGGCTGTTGTCCTTTGAGACAAACGTGAGAGGTGCTAATACCTTCCTCAAACGTAAATACAACTCCCGAACTTAGAATTTTCATTTTGACCGGTTTCCTTTGGTTTTTCCAACGTTTTCCACAAATAAACGTTGGTGGCGACTCCGCGCATCTTTCCTCCTTTGGAAAGCGCACCCGTCAACCTCGCCTCGCACGCTCGCTAAAGGGCTTGGTTGACAAAGATCCCATCATGTGTTTGTTTGATTTGTAGTCCAAGAAAGTAATTTAACTAACCCATCATGGACATCTCAAACTCACTTTGCATGTCAATAGAAAACTCCTTACACATAGATTCATTAGTAGATCCAAAGATTATATCATCAACATAAATTTGTACCAATAAGATATCATTATCCTTCTTATTTATGAATAAGGTGGTATCTACCTTCCCTCGAGTGAAATTTTTTAGTAATAGGAATTTACTTAATCTTTCATACGAAGCCCTAGGTGCCTTTTTTAACCCATAAAGTTCTTTCTTTAATCTATAGACATGGTCTAATTTTTGTGAGTCTTCAAACCCGGGAGGTTGTTCTACATATACCTCCTCTTGGATTAGACCATTTAAGAAGGCATTCTTGACATCCATTTGATATAGCCTGAAGTTCATAATAGATGCATAAGCTAAAAGCATCCTAATGGATTCTAATCTAGCTACGGGTGCAAAGGTTTCTTCATTATCTATACCATTTTCTTGATTGTACCCTTTTGCAACTAGTCTAGCTTTATTTCTAATTACTATACCATTTTCATCTAGTTTATTTCTAAATACCCACTTAGTTCTTATGATTGGATAGTTTGAAGGTTTCTCTACTAATTCCCATACATCATTTCTTTCGAATTGGTTTAGTTCCTCTTCCATGGCTACTATCCAATGATCGTCTATAATGGCTTCCTTAAGGTTTTTGGGTTCTATTATAGAAACAAAAGCCATATTATTGCATAAGTCTTTAAGAGAAAGTCAAGTGGTTACCCCTTTTGAAATATCTCCGATGATATTGTCAAGATGATGATTTCTTGAGGTTTTCCATTCTTTGGGAAGATCATCATTTTCTTGGGCTATGTCATCCTGAACATCCTTGTTTTCTTCATTTCTCTTCCTTTCTTGATTGTGCATATCTTCCAAAGAATCTACAATATCATCAAGAAACTCCTTTCTCGGAGAGGTAATATTAGTTTCATCAAAAGAAACATGTATTGATTCCTCAATTGTCATGGTTCTTTTGTTGTATATCCTAAAATCTTTGCTATGTAGGGAATAACCAAGGAAGATGCCCTCATCCGCCTTAGCATCAAATTCACCTAGGCTTTCTTTACCATTGTTTAGGACAAAACATTTACATCCAAAAACATGTAAATGAGCAATGTTTGGTTTTCTATTGTTAAACAGTTCATATGGGGTTTTCTTAAGAATGGGTCTTATTAAGGCTCTATTCATAAATAACATGCGGTGTTGACAGCTTCAGCCCAAAAATATTTTGGGAGTGGAGTGTCATTTAAGAGAGTTCTAGCTATTTCTTCTAAAGATCTATTTTTCCTTTCTACTACACCGTTTTGTTGGGGTGTCCTAGGTGCAGAAAAGTTGTGTTCTATGCCATGTTCATCGCAAAACATTTCAAAATCCTTGTTTTCAAATTCACCTTCATGATCACTTCTAATGGACATGATTTTGAGACTTTTCTTGTTTTGGATGACTTTGGCAAGTCTCCTAAATGCATGAAATGCATCATTTTTGTGAGTAAGAAATAAATTCCAAGTATACCTAGAATAGTCATCAACAATTACTAATGCATAGTAACTACCACCAAAACTCATGACCCTAGAGGGTCCAAACAAATCCATGTGCAGTAATTGTAATGGTTTAGTGGTAGAGACAATATTTTTAGATTTAAAAGATGCTCTTATTTGTTTACCTTTTTGGCATGCATCACATAATTTATCTTTTTCAAACTTTAATTTTGGTAAACCAACAACTAGGTCTTTTGAGATTAATCTATTTAGATGATCCATGTTAATGTGAGCAATTCTCTTATGCCATAACCAAGGATCACTATCTTTACTTAGAAAGCATTTATCATTTTCAGATTTTTGTTTCAAATCAATCATGTAAACATTATTTTCTCTGAAACCTATATGCTTAATATCTTTGTCATGCTCATGCTTGATAACACATTGTCGCAACCTACCCTTCGGCGGGAGAGCGACGCGAGACTCACGGGTGCATCTTCCAAGAAAGGAAAATGCATGGAGTCGCCACCAACGTTTATTCGAGGAAAACGTCGGAAAAACCGGAAAAGACGTGGTCTACAAACTTTAAGTGTGAAAGGTTTGGGAGTTGTATTTACGCATAGGAAAGGAATTAGCACCCCACGCGTCCGTCACAAGGGACGACAGCCTTTAATCGAGTGTGCAAATATGACTTTAAATTGTTTTATTTTCCCTTTTACGTTTTTTATGTCTTTTTATGCTTTTTGTATTTTTCATCTTTTTGTGGTCGACAAGGGTGTTTCCCTTGCTCCTACGTATTCCTCAATTGTGGTAAGGAAATCAGACCTACGTAGTTCTTCGAGAACTAAACGTTGGTTAAGTTGTTTTTATCTTTTATGCAAGATATATTTTTGATTTGAACAAAAGGTCATTTAAGGAGTTGGACCATTAAACGATCTTTTGACTTTTTGAAAGGAGAGAAAACATTAGGGCATTGGACCCTTAATGATCGCTTGATTTTTTTGGAAAAGGTGACAAAGTTATATCTACGTTTGATAAAAGCAAAGAAGACCATTTCAAGGCATTGGACCTCAAAATGGTTTTTTTGGTGATGACAAAAAGCTTGATTTGTGAGTTGATTTTAGCCTTAGTTTCACTTTGGTTATTAGTAAATTCGATTAAGAAAGAAAATCCCAAAGGAAAATGTCCGATTAACCTTTTTTTGATTATTTTATTTAAAGATATTTTTTTTATTATTATATTATTTTTTGCCTCTTTTTGGTTTTAAACGTGGTTACGGCGTGAACGATCGGTTAGATTTTATTCTAACCGAGATTAAAAGATATTACAACTCAAATGATCGGTGGAAATTTATTTTATTTTTGATTACGTGAGAAAATGACTTAAATAAATGATTAAAGCACGTCAAAAGAGGGTACGAAAAGCAAATGAAATAAAAACAAAAGTACGCGAAACAAGTGGGGACCACTAAGGGCACATAGAATGAATTGAAAGGTTCGATTTCGGGAACTTACCGGTTGAAGACCGAAGAACGACGAAGAACGATGAAGAACGGTGAAAAATCTTCACGAAATCGCCTACGGAAACGTCTCGGAAGAGTTACGGAAGCGCCTCGGCTTGGATTTTCTTCACGAAAACAATTTTTCTCACTAATTTTAAGTGAATCTCATATACCAGGAGGGTTGAACGAATTTGTTCTGCCCTCCTTCCCCTATTTATAGGGGAAAAGAGGGAGGTGATTGCCGCCCAGCTCGCCCAGGCGAGCTGGGTTGCTTCCACCAGAAGGCACCGCCTTCTGTTGGAACATCCTGGAAGGCCCAAGTGGGCCTAATTGCGATTTGCACACCCCTGTTTACTAAATACACCCCTTTTGCTTTTTTTTGCTGAATCTTTTTCCGTAACGTTACGGAACTTTGCGAATTACGTAACGATACTTGTTTTCTTTCTGTAATGTCACGAAACTTTACGGACTACGCAACAATCACTTCTTTGACTTCTGGAATGTTGCAAAACTTTACGAATTGCGCAACAATGCTTCCTTTCGACTCCCGGCACATCGCGAAACTCCACGGATTGCCTAACGATGGGTGTTAAGTACCTCGAAGCGGTCAAGCGAGGGTCGTATGCTATCAAACAATGGTCCCCAGACGAAATTAGGGTATGAGAGTTGCCACTCTTTTATTATCTTTTATTGGAGATAAAAGTGAAGTAAAGATAAGACACTAATTTCGTTCGAACGGAACATCATTCGGCCAGTCAATATCCTTACCAGCGGAACCTCCGCTATTGCACTCGATCGTCCCTAGATGACAAAAGGTGCAGGAGACGATGTTAGTCTCTGCGCGTCAACGGGCTCATTTGCCCTTGGTCGACGAAAGGTGCAGGTAACCATAAGGCAACCCCGCATGTCACCTGACTTCACGGGCCAGGGCGACAAAAGGTGCAGAAGATGATGCTAGTCTCTGCATGCTTTCGTGCTCTGGGTCTGATGGATGGCAAAAGAATGTTTATACGGATAACCACTTGGGTATTTCCGCCTGCCTCCTAACTTCATGGGTTAGTATTGACAGAGATTGATGGTGCAGAAGACGATGTTAGTCTCCGCGTGTCAACGGGCACATACCGCGATTGACAAAAGGTGCAGACAAAGGGTGTAGAAGACGATGTTAGTCTCCGCGTGTCAACAGGCACATACCGCGATTGACAAAGGGTGCAGATAAAGGGTGCAGAAGACAATGCTAGTCTCCGCGTGTCAACGGGCACATACCGCGATTGACAAAGGGTGCAGAAGACGACATTAGTCTCCACGTGTCAACGGGCACATACCGCGATTGACAAAGGGTGTAGAAGACGACGTTAGTCTCGACGTGTCAACGGGCACATACCGCAACTGACAAAAGGTGTAGAAGACGACGTTAGTCTCCACGTGTCAACGGGCACATACCGCGATTGACATAGTGTGCAGAAGACGATGTTAGTCTCTGCGTGCTATCATGCGTTGAGTCTTACAGATAGCAAAAGAATGTTTGCGGGTCACCATCGGGTGTCTTCGCACATCACCGGACTCTTGGGTCACGGTAACAAAAGGTGGGGTGGTCAACAAAAGCAGGGTTTTTGCTCCTACGTATCCTCAATTTGTGATGAGGAACTCAGACCTACGTAGTTCTTGATAACTGCGAAACTAAAAGTCTCGGTGTTTTTCACTAAAATGCGAACATGCTATAGTAAAGAAACAAAGCTTCCAACTGATCAGAGCAACATATGCTTTTTTGGATGAAAAACGATGTGTCTATCGGGGAAGGAGAGTATGCTGATGAAATTTTCTCATAACCATAAATGAGATTTTGGATGTTAGCATTTCGTTTCTAAATGACCATTTAGAGGAAACACAGGGTTCAACAAAAATAGAAGAAAATCACTCAAAGTGTATCAACCTCACACAGGTAAGTGTTTTATCCTAATTCCGAACCATGGATATGTCATGACTTGATTTTGCAAATCATTTCCTATCAAATCAAAGATTACATGCGTGATCATGGATCAATAGGACTTTTTCTTGGGATTTTTTTCTTTGTAGGAATTTTGGCTTTGAGTGTTCTTGGCCTTTTCCTTTTCTGTTTTTGTTTAGTGTGAGGCAAACAAGTCACCGACGCACGGGATTTTGGTTGGCAATCAAAGGGAAAGGACCACTTTAGGTCGTGGTTTCCTTTATTTTCTTGTTTACTAGGTGACAATTCAATATTGTTCAGATATTGTCTGGCCCAAAGACCTTTCTGTGTATTTCTTTTGTTTTCTTTCGATGTTTGATCGGGAATTTTCTTTCTTTTTCGCTTTCTCCCACTCTTTGATTGGAAATTTTCTTCCGAGGGCAAGGATTGACATTCTCAACCTGGGTCAAGATTTATGACAAGTTCGGATTTTGGTTCAAGGCTTGTGGAAAGGCTGGACATGATATATGTCAGGTTTTGGCCAGCAGTTTGGGGTAAAGGGGATGCCCCACATTATTTCCATGGTACACATGCAACAATGATGATTAGGAGATTTTATGCAAAACTGGTCATGCATGCACCTATGTGGACACTCAAGCATCAAGTTTTTACGGTCACGTGATGTTAAGGCTCAGGATTCATTTTCTCTATTTAAGTCAACCCACTGTTTTCCAAAATATGTTTCGCTATCAATTCATGCATTCATTCGAGTCTATTTTGGGCGTCGGAAAATTTTCACAGCATTTACCCTTCAGGCGTATACATATTTTTTCCAAAAACTGGTTATGATCATTGAACTTTTCAAAGAAAAGTTGGAAGTTATCTCTTTTCAAAAGCATGTTGGTTTTTTTTTTAGCTAGACAACTTATTATTTTTTTTTCTTTTTTCTCTCTCTCTCCTTTTTCTTCTTCTGAAAAGGTCGTGCGGACGAGGGCGCACACTACCCACTTACGTCTAACCACAAGGTAAACGAAAAACGCACGAAATGGTAAGTCACAAAAAAAACGGCGACGAAATAACCGAGAGCCATAACACAAAATTTTAGCAGAAACAAAAACAGTAACTGAAAACAGCAATGTTAGTAACAACATAGACAATAACAGAAAATAGTAATGTTAGTAACAAAAGTACGGTGACCTTGGTCACGCGGCTCCACTCCCTCCCAAGAAACCGAGTAGGTCAGTCATATCTTCATCCATATGGGATTCATCTGCCTCACCAGGGAATCCTGCAGGCTCCTCCCCTGCCTGGGCCTCGGGCCAGTCTCCGGGCCATGCGACCTCAGCCCCAAACTGCTCTGGAGTAGGGAATGCAAAAGGGGTGGAACCCTGCCCCTGCTGACTGAGGCCGAACCAGTAGAGACACTCATGTATCTGCACCTGCCCACGGTGGTTGGCCACCTGCTGGCGAACCAAATGCTGTAGATAAAGCTCCATGCCTAGTGACCCAGCGGGATCGGCCTGCCGAGGTGGTGGCGGTGCGTCTGCGGCCTAATGTGCATCACCCTGCGCCTGCCTAGGCGTGCAGTACTTCTCGATGAAGGCCCGAGTGATCGGCGGTTGGATTACTTTACTAAGGGTGACGGGAACTCCGAAGGACTGGCAGAGGCCCGT